>NW_012139191.1:4023973-4038603 GCF_000956105.1 Propithecus coquereli | reverse complement strand
AAAATATTTGCTCTCTACACATCTGATAAAGGGCTGATAACCAGAATCTATCTAGAACTCAAAAAAATCAACAAGAAAAAATAGCCTACTCTTTATTCCGATGCATAGGTGTCTATGCATCGGAGCCCAGAAACCTGCAGAAAGGCCTCTGCCGCCTTCTCAGGCCATCCCAGGATGGAGATTGAGCCACTGCTCCGTGGTCTTATCAGTCCCTGGAACGGGCCTGATAAGCAGGGAAGGAAGCCAAGAAGGACAGGGTCTTGGAGACTCAGGTGACACAGCCCAAGAACTCTTTTCCTGTTCAAGTCTTGAATGTGCCAACGTCGCCCTTCATTGAAGCAGCACTTAATTACTTCCAGCCGTTCTGTGGACATGAAGGTGTCAGTAATCTTTCAGAAGTTCTCATTAGCAGTGAGGCTGGGAACGTCAACCCCGACCCGGCGCAGCACGGCAGCATCACCGAGCCGTCGCCGCCACTTCGGGAGTGTCTTAATGTGAGCGTTGCCCTTTCACAGATTAGCAACAGAGAAAAAAGGAGGCCACAGCTAGGCCGTCTGGGGAGTCAGAAAGACTGGTTGATTTCTTCGTAAGGAAATGTAAAATGGCCACATTTTGGACTACATTAGCAGGCTATCCATCACGAATGTTCACTATACGTGTGAAATTTTAAAACAATTGTAAACAAACCACAGAAGATGCATCAGGCTAAATAGAAATTTTTATCTGTAGCTTGCCTAGCAGTGCCGAGTACCTGTTCTTCCTTTGTGTCTTCCCTTCCTGCTCTGACACGTCCTTAGAGGCCGTGGCCTTCGTCTCCCTCTACTCGTGTTTCTAATCCATGCCCTTGACTTTTCCCTAAAGCACCAAAATCCTTTCCACTGTAGGAATTTCTCAGAGATGTCACAGACCACAGGAAGAGGGCTGGGGTCCCCGGTGCTGCAGTGAATTAAGCCTGCGGCAGAGTCTGTGAACCCCCAAACCTTCACAGGTCATTGTGCCAGCCTGGGCTCTGCAGCTGCCACACCCAGGCAGGTACACACGGTCTCATGTTTGAATTTTGAGGTCACGAAGTCAAGGTCACTGGGAGTAGAATCTGCAAAAACAGCTCAAGGTGACTGTGTTCAAAGCCTAAAAGTCACCAGAGAGACCTCCGCTTCCTTTAAAACATCTCCCCCCAGGCCTCAGGTGTGTGTCGGCCTGCGGCCCCCCACCCTTTGGGACGGTGCCAGGAGGCCTTGCTCTCAGACAAAATGCCTCAAAGCCTCTTCCTGGTGGGCAGCTGGGGGCCACACACCAGCTTCCCTTATCCACCTCTGCGGTGTTGGAAGTCGTTCTCCTCTCCTGGCTGCATGGAACCCCCGCATTTCCCCCATGAGGCATGACTACCTCAAATCTGTGCCCCTAAAGCTTAAATCCCAGCATCCCAGGTTGCAAAGAGAGCTCACGTCTGACCCTGACACCCAACGCATCACACACTTGCAAGAGAAGGGACAGCTGCCTTCATGACCAGCCTCTTTGGACATGCTATAATGTTCCTTCCAAACTGTCCTGTTCACTCTTGACAATTCCCACACTTGAGTGTATTTCCGTGCTCATATCCGGCACCACTGCCATTTGGGTAACTGTACCTGTTGTGTTTCACATGATGAAACTGATGCTCATCAAGGCCACATAGAGGTGACCCACTGTCCCAGTTTGCCTGGGACTCTCTTGGTTTTGACACTGAAAGTCCTGCATTCGGAGGACTCCTCACACAATAGAAAGTTAAGGATCTGAGATTTAAACCTTTGCTCTTTCCAGGTGACACACTGTGGACTTCTGCCTGCTTTTCTAGTTCTGCCTCTTAGAGTAGCCTGGAGTTCGTCTTAATCACCGTTAGGTGTTTTCCTGCACGTTGGCCCTGAGCAGGGCACGTCCACCCACACCAGGTCCCGCTCTCCCGGGGCCTCTTTTCTGTGGACACCTGCTTCTTGTTGGCTGTTTGGGAAGCAGGTAAGGGGCTCTTGCCCGTGCTCACTCAGGCCTTCTGGACATGCTTCTTGAAGATTCTTTAAGGAACAGGAACCTGGATCTCACCAGAACTCAGGCTGTTCTTTATCCGCCAGATCTATTCCTCCTCCTGGCTAGATAAGTACAAAAGCTTCCTTGGTCTGCCCAGGTTCAGAGTAATGAGAAGCATAAAAGCCCACGGCAAACCAGAGGGGTAAGGCCCGCAACCCAGAGAGCCTTGTGTGTGATTCCTTCCTCACTTGTTAGCTCCTGGGATCAAGGGAAGGAAGGGATTGTGAGCTTTACCCGCCCAGGCTGGCCTCCCTGCCAGCGCCAACCCCGAAGGGGAGAACAGCAGAGACTGGTAATCGAGACGCCTGCAAAATTTCCCCAACTTGCTCCCTAACCGGCTTCCCTGCGGGGAGAGGTGCAGGTGGGGGTGTCTTCAGAGGCCACCCCAGCCCTGGGAGCCTCATGCTAATCGCCCCAAGCGGTGATGGACTGGGCCGCGCTGTCAGCTCTGCTTTTTTCTCATGCATCAGCGTCGAGCTGGGGTAAGTCCCGAAAACATGAAAAGGTTCCCAGATACAAGGACTCGCTCCTGTTAGGATAACAGGCCCCTTTTTGTCCTAATGAGGTCCCCCCACTCCGAGGGCTGTTTGCTGCCTCTGCAGACCATCGGCGCAGCTTTGATTTAAGGACTTGCACTTTAATCACCCATCATGTGTCATTACCCTGACAGGCGGCAGCAGCCGCAAGACACGAGCGCCAATAAATCGCGCTGAAAGACCATCCTTTGTTGATTTTCTCTCACAGCTATTCCGTGGCAGCTGGGCCATCACCGGAACAGCACGGTGGCGGCACGGAAGGAAGTGGATTCAAGGTAGCTGGTAGAAATAGGGAGCATCCCTCCCACTCTCTCTCTCTCAGTTTCCTTCCGTGGATTCCTAGTGCCTGGCAGGCGCTCCACGACGCCAAGCCCTTGGCAGCCGGTGGAAATGAGCACTGTCTCGTTAGCTAATTGCCAGCAGGGAATTTCAAGCACTTCTGCATGCAAATCATAACAGCACTGAGCTTTCTTGCTTTTTAACACACTGCTCGCATCCATCCCACCCCTGGCTTCTGAGAAAAATGAGGTCTGTTGCAAACCACGTGTCAGATCATTTCTGGGGCTTTTCTGTCTCACCTCCACCCCTGCCGCCGACCTGAGCAGGGCTCCTGACTACCTGCCGGTGCTGCGAGGGACTGAGAGATGCTACACAGCTTTGGTAGGAACACTGGTGGCGGCATTCCCCACCCCCCACCCCATTCCTTTAGAATTTATCTCTGAGGCCTCTTAGATCTGCATCATAAAAAACAAAATGCAAAACAGGCCCAGGGACTTAAGAGAATGATTAAACAGAGAATAGTCTACTGCAGCACAGCCGTGAATTTTCATAACAGTTTGGCCAGAGCCAGTGTGATGAATGACGAAGCATATTCGTTCACTGGGAGAGAAGGGTGCATTTCCACGTGGCAGTGCACCAGTTTAGAAACGGTCTCCTCTGTGTGGGGCACGAAATATAATGCAGAGACAAAATGTGCAAGAGCAAAAATATTCATAAGCGGCTTCCATGTTACAGGTAGGGCTGGCTTCATGGGGTGCAACCTGTGCAGCCACACAGGGTCCCCCACTTGGAAAGGACCAGTGCTTCATTGGCACCCTGCTGTCACCATCTTGAAATTGCTAATAGTTTTTCAACAAGGGGGCCCATTTTGCACTGAGTCCTGCAACTTCTATCTCCTGCTCACATGTAATACATGTGAAACTAGCCCTGTTAAAAATGCTCATTTTGTTCCTTTTCCACTACCTTTTACTAGTTAAAAAAGAAAAAGGAATGCATTTAAGAAGAGATTCTGTGCCTTTGAGCCCCAGCTCTTTTTATCAAAGCAAAGCAATCCAACCAAGGCAACGTTCAACCATCACCTCCCCCCAAAGACTTAAGTTTTTATTCTGAAAAAATTCACTTTGTATTTTTTTCTTTTTCTCTGTGATTCTTCATTTGCGTTAATTCTAAATTGTGAAATGTAACAAGAGTCTTTCAGGAAGACCTTTTCTCCTGAGCTTTGGTGTTCCAGAGTCAGGGTGAACACATGCGAACAGTTGCCGTCACACAAACCCAGGGTTGAGTCCAGAGTTCAGGCCGGACTGCCCAGCTCTGAACTGGGAGACCCAGAGATCATTAGTTGTAAATAGAAAATAGGAATCAAAGCCCCAGACGTGGGGGAGTCTTATCATGTTACTAAACTAAGATGGGCAATAAGAAGTCACCATCAAGGACAGAAGTTGGTGAGAGAGGGGAGTGGTCGTGGCTGGAAGAGCTGTGCATGGGACGGAAATGGGTAGCGGGGAAGAGAGACCAGTGGGCCTGTGTCAGCGAGGGTGGAGGGGTTATGCCTCAGTACCTGGTACCCCCAAATTCTCAGCTGTTTAAAACAAAGAGTTCTTTATTTACCCCCCAACAATATGCCCACTGTGGGTTAGGGATATGGGGTCTGCTCATTGTACCCTCCGGGCCCCAGACTGATAAGGCAGGCACCGTCTCCAAGTTGCCTGTTGCCATGTCAGTAGGAAGGCGTGTTTTGGGTGGTTTCACCTTGATCAGCAGACGATCTAGCCTGGAAACCACACGTGGCACCTCTGCTCAGAGCTCACTGTCTTGAGCCAGTCACAGGTCCCCATCCAACCACGAGGGACTGGAAAACACGTCTCCCAGGTGCTCAGAAGGTGGATGACCAGAAGCACGTGGCAAACTGCACTGGTGACCATCACAGAGCCTAAAATATGACTTTTTTAACTTGATTATTTTGACCATTCATCCATCCCTTCACTCATTCCTTCCGGAGTCCGTCTAACCAATAGTCATTTACTGCGTGTAGGACGTTATGCAAAACCTCAGTGGAGTCATGCATGTCCGTGCACCCAAAGAGCTCAGATATGTTGGGGAAGCTACAAATACCTTGTGAGAAGGGGATCAGTGTCATTTGTCACAAATGTTATGTGTGTCCGACAGGCAATTTGTTAAGGGAATGTAGAGGAGGAAGCCGCATTGCACACAGTGCAATCAGTGGATGCTTCACAGAAGAGGGGTCACCGGAGCTGCATAGCAGGGATTTTAGAAATTTCGGTAAGCAGAGATAAGGAGAGGAATGAGGCAGGAATTTCTGACACTAGGAATAGCCTAACAGAAGCCTAGAGTCTGGAAAACGTAAGGTAATTTAGGGAAAGGAGCACATGTAATTTACTGTCACCTTGTATAAGATGTCGAATGCTGTTAAAGATAGAGAAAACATAATCAGAGAAGTGTTTATGGAAAGATAATGAACATGCATCTCGATGCAATATGGATTAGGATGGGTAGAGTGGCTGGAACAGAAAAGGAGTGAGGATGCTATTGCAGTGGTCTAGACCAGGTGGCAAGACCCACTAAACAGAGGTAAGGTGGGAACAGAGAGGAAAGCTGGAAGTGTCCATGGGACGGACATGTAGAAATGGCCAACTTTCCGCTGCCGGGGTCAGGTGTTCATCCTGAGGGCTTCCTCATATTGCTGTGGGTCAGCGCCACACAGAGTAGGCCTGGGGGCCTACATTGTCAGCATCGCTGGGATCTTGTTAGAAATGTGAATTCTCCCGGGCTGTGCCTGGCAATTGGAGTTTCTACAAGATCTCTGGGCGATTTGTGTGCATGCTAAAGTCGGAGCAGCTGTAGTTAGGTGGTGTGCTGGGCTTTGTCCCTTGTGCCTGGCGTTCCTGCAAGGCCCCGGTGGACATACAGCTGGGATGGGTGGCTGGAGACTCCCCCAGCCCCCGCACGCAAACCCCTGAAACTGACAGGTGCCAGGCAAGTACGGAACACAGTAAAGAGAAGCTAGCAGGAGAGAATGTGAAGTTACTGTAAAAATATCTCCAGTGTGGTTTGCTAAGGCTTTCTCTATTTGCGATTAGCAACTTTTGAATGCTTTGGGGACCCTTTCAGAGCCTGGATTAAGTTACTTCCTCTGCTGCCTGTGCTGCTCCTCAGGGAAGACGTCATAGCTGGCCTCAATGGTCCTTCTAAATCAAGTGCCTCTGGAATTTTCCTGCAGGGTTCTAGGTACCCGTGCTCAGTTACTTCATCACATCTGCCAGCACAGAAAGCTACCCAACCTAACCTAGATGATCTAATCCACCTTAGGCTGGAAAAAGAATTATATTTTGTTTTTTCTTCTATATAATTACTTCCTGTGATCCTTAAAAATGTAGAAAGGACTTCTTAGTTCATCACTGCTCTTTGCCGATTTCTTCTTGCCGCTGACTGGTGTTTAAGGAGCTGTGTCTCCAAAGCAGCACATATGAAGTTGGCCCACTGCTCCATCTTGTGATCTACAGCAATGTTGCTGTAGGTTTCAACATTCTTTATTATTATCTTCTCTTCCTGAGAAATTCGTGATGTCAAAAATTCTATTTCCAGCATGTACTGTCATTACTTCTTCTCACTTGGAAAAAAAGAAAAACTAATTTCCTTCTCCTTTCCTAGGTCCCAAATTATCTTTCAGTCTCAAGGTACTTGGGGTCTTGACATCCTGATACTTTGCATATTCTTCTCTGCAGAAAAGACGTTTGAAGCAGATCTAGAGATGGGGGAAACGATGATAACCCATGATGATTGCCTGGTTCCACCCCGGACATGGCTGTCTCCATCTCCGAAGTCATTCATGGGGAGAGTTAAAAGATCGTAAAGTACATGGTGACTGACGCGTGTGATTGACGAATTAGAATCGATTCTTTCTCAGAGAATATTGCCACTGCCTCTGTAGTAACAAGAAGGGGGGGGCTTATATCACTGGCGGGACTCAAGTGAGAAGGGCACAGTTATGTTCTCCCTTGAAAGTGGTAAGGCTCTAGAAAATCATGGAAAGGCTTTTATAATAATTCTCTCCAGCCGGAATAGTAGCATTTCATTTAAGGCCGTGCAAAGCCAGTAGTTAGTTTAGACATGAAAAAGGAAGGAGATGCCTCTTGATGGCGTTGTTTATTTGGACAACATACAAATTAGTTATTTTCCTTTCTTCCTGCTGCATGGCATGCATGAGAAAAGACACAGAGCTGTTCCACTGGGAGCACTTGACTGTTTCCACCTTCCTCTCTCCAACCACACCTGCTAGGTGGTATGTAGAGGCAAATGCCTCCCCCTCTCCCTGCTCACTGTTAGGTCCAGAGGTCCCCCAAGGCTGTCCAGCTCTCTCACTACCCTTGTTCTAAAACACAGAGCCTGTGGCGGTGGGTCACTGCTTAAAGACGAGGCCCTCAGGACCTGGAGTCTGGCCCAATTTTCAGTTCCTCGTCTGGGCTGCCGCATCCTGAGATGTTTTTCCGAGTGTGTCTGGGGACCATCCTCACTGGGGACGAGGGAGTTAACTAGGAATGCAGATTCCTACTCCACATTCCTCACCTACGGACCAGACTCTGGGGCTGGACCCTCAAATTTCCATTCTCTAAGGCTCCCCAGTTGATTCCTTGGGTGGTACAGTTAAAAATAATCCATGTTTATTGACATTTGAGCAAAGAGGTGATGAAATCTGGAATTTTCAAGGCCCTGGGAACCTTTTTTTTCCTTTTTGGTGTATTTTGAAACAAGATACAATATGAATGTAAAAGAGTAGAGTCTTTTTAAATTCTGCTGTACCCCATTTCTCCAGGGCCGCAGCCTATGGTTGTGAAAAGGGTGCATTGTACATTCCAGGGGTGCTGTTCAGATCATGGTCCGCATGTTAATAGTCTACTTCTTGTGACGGTTTCCAGGCAGATGGTGGCCGGGGGCCTAAGGACGTGGTGGGCTTGGGTCTTCCTTGCATAGAGGTGCCTTTTGGGCCAGAGGAGGGCCCACATTACTCCTTATGGCTTCAGGGAAATTCTGGCCTCAGATCCATCCTCAGAAGGGTTTTGACTACAGAGGGTCATCCTTCCATCCTCTTCTCTCACACAGCCCCATATCTGATCGATTTTTCTCCCAGACTCCCAAAAGCTCTGTGGTGGACAGAATAATGAGCCCCAATCCATGGAAGCTGTGAATATGTTAATTTACATGGCAAAACCACCTTGCGGAGGTGATTAAGTGAGGGATCTTGTGACGGAGAGATCACCCTGTTATCCAGGGGGCCGATAGGATCACAGCGGTCTTCGTAGGAGAGACGCAGGAGGCCAGGAACCAAGGAATCTAGCGACCAGTAAAAGTTGGAAAAGGCAAGAGAACAGATTCTCCTTAGAGCTTCCAGAAGGAACGCAGCCCTCCTGACACCTTGATTTCAGACTCCTGACCCTGAAAACATAAATTGGCATTTTTAAGTCACGAAGTTTGTGGTAACTTATTCTCACAGGCACAGGAAATTTATACAACCTCCCAGCATTTTTGCAGCATTTTTCTAGCAAACCTGGATTGAGTAGTCTTCACACAACAGTTGATGGACCAGCCTTAGGGATGAGGGACAGGCACCAGGTACCTGCTCTCTAGGAGCTGATGGGAGAGTTGGAAGGTAGTCGTTCAACTGTTGCAAGTTTGGTGGCCATGCTGTGACAAAGCTGTCCCGTGGCTCCCCAACCTGTTCTTCTCATACACCCTGCCCAGTGACATTGGCGGCCTCCTCTCAGACACGGGTAAGATGGAGCATCTTTGATTAGACACGTATCCTCTGCTTACTGCGTACCAGTCATTGTGCCAAGCTCTGCATCAATATTAACTTCTTGAAAAATGATTCCAACACGATGACACAGGTGCTATTATTAGCCCCATTTTAAAGATGAAAAAACTGAGGCCCAGAGAACTCACCTAAGACCACTAGGCTTGTAGGAAGCAGAGCCAGGCTGCAAGTCCAAGCGGTCTGGCCCCAGGACCGCTCTGAACCCTCACAGCACTGCCTGCCCAGGGCTGGAGCATTGCCTGCCTTTGGCCACAGGGAGCTTCACACAATTGCCCCACAAAAATAGTACCCCACAGATGGGAGCTCTGTAAAAGTGTTGGGGAGATAAACCAGCCCACATGCTTGGAGACTCACCAGAACAGGAAGCAGCCAGAAAACCATGAGCTTAGTTGACCGTACAACATGGCAAGAAGATGCCGGAAGCTCAGATGCTCTTCAGAATGGGCATTTTGGGAAGCACATTTTGACTTATTCACATCATATGTCAACCAAGTCTCCACTTTGGGCCAGACCCTGGGGTCGGTGCTTAGAATACCAAACGGAACAAGGCAGCCTGCTGTGTGCGCTCAGAAAGCAGTTTCTAGAAAGCAGGCAAGAAATACGGGCAGCCAAGTTCAAGGCTTAGAACCCTTTTTAGTATATGCAGATGCATAGGAAGAAACAAGTTTTTTTATATATTAATATTTAGGTGTGCAGATTGAAGCAAGCATACGGAATAAATTTATTTCCAACTACAGTGCTTCTACCCTCGATAAAGGACTTGATAATAAAGCCACATTATACTTCATCACCTGGGCCTTCGGTGACATTTATTTTAGTAAAACAACCTTACTTTGAGTCATAGAAAAATCACCCATGCAACAGTGAGCTCTTTTCTTTAGTCCCGCTGATGACACAAGCGTATGTTCAGCACATCTAGTGTCCGAGAGCTCTCTACAATCACATGGCCTCTGGTGCACTATAAGTGGGTCTGATTTTTTTTCCTAGAAAGAAGTGCAAGCTGTATGAAACATCATCATGAACTTTTTAGTTGCATTTCCATTGGAAGGAGGCTAAATTTGCTTGCAGATGATACATCTGAAGAAGCGACAAGTCAGGTGATCCCAGAAGGGGAGGAGAAGGTGCATTTCTAATAGAAGGCTGTGTTTGGCCCTCACGGGTGTGATACCATTTTCTTCCCTCCAAATGGTCCTTGAGGACTAAACTCTATTTCCCTTTTCTTTGGCTGGGCTTTCTTGCTGAAGAGGGCTAGGGTGATGAAAGAGCTCGGAAAGAGGCCTACACAGACCTAAATAGCAGCCCTTGTAGTCTTAATTACTGGCCTGTATGTAACATTCTTCATATTAAATATACAATAGGAAAAAAAAGAAATCATTCCATGTTTTGCAAACCTGACACTTCTCTTTCTTGTGTTTCCTACTTCATAAAGTAAGACGTGTTTCTTTGTGGAGACCAGTGCAGATGGTTACTGTGGAACATTAGGCTAACTCACGTGAGGCTGCTGTTTGGGCTCCGCTGTGTCTGTGGCCACCATCTGGCTCCCTGACCACATCCGAATGTTTTGGTGGAGTTGAATGTGGACAACTCCATAGCAATGTCTCATCATGGCCATAGAAAAATATAAAAAGGTACTCTGTTGATTTTGGTTTCTTGTGCATAGTCTGTAGTAGGGTCTTTAATTACATAGGGAAATAAATTATTCTTAACACTATTGCATTTCCGAAGAGGCTGGTTTCACATAAATGGAGAGAGCACTGGTAGTGATTTTGCTAACAAGGTCTACTATCACTGCAGACATAGGGCAACGAAGTCTTAATATCCCACTGTGCTTATGAAGGTCTGCAGTTAGGTGGAGACTGAGAAGCCACTTGTTTGAGAGAGAAAGACTGACGCCCAGATCAGACCAGACCGGCACTCAGGTTAAGACCTGCGTCCAGCCCTGGGCTTCAGGGATATATATTTTATTAATACTCACATTGTACCTTAGGAAAAAAACAACCTAAGGGAATTGTTCAGGGTATGTGAGGTTGTATCACCGAAAAATAAAAACACATATCCACCCAAAGAACTGCCAACTGGGCGCATTTAAATGCACAGGAAGGGGTGGCAAAGGACCAGGCGATTGCAGAAAAACGAGAGCAAAGTGGGAGAGTGAACTGGATCAGGAGTATCACAGAACGGCGAGGCTCAGAGAGAGGAGGCAGGAAACAGAATGCTGAGGCTGCACTAGACAGGAGTTAGAGTGGTCACGGAGGTTTTCATCTGCTGTATTTGCCCAAAGTTCAAAAATCAGCCACATCTTGTATCACCATCACCAAGTCAAGAAAAGCACATAATAGCTCACTTTTACTAATCAATTGCAAGAGCCAGGCCCAGTGGGAACTGCTCTGCTTCTATTATCTCATTTTTCCTTTCATTGACCTCTGAGATGGATATGACCATGATTTCCATTTCACAGATGAAGAAACTGTGGCTCAGAGATGTTAAGCAGCTTGCCCAAAGCTGCAGAACTGTTCTATATCACTGCGGTCCCTAACCACTGATACCGGTCCACGGCCTGTTAGGGACAGGGCTGCAGAGCTCTGCACCCCACCCACCCCCAGTTCGGTTCATAGAAAAATTGTCTTCCAGGAAACTTAGAAACAAGGGGGGAGGGGGAGGAGGAGCTGCAGAGCAGGAGATGAGCAGTGGGTGTGAGGGGCGGGCAAGTCAGTGAAGCTTCATCTGTATTTACAGCCGCTCCCCATCCCCCCTCCCCTACCCCATCCATGGAAAAATTGTCTTCTGTGAAACTGGCCCATGGTGGTGCCAAAAAGGTGGGGACAGCTGCTATACCAGGTACTGGAGATGGTGCCAGGATTGTGTAGGTCCAAAGCTCACCTTCCTCACAACACATATGGCCTTAGAATAACCTCAGTTTGCCCTAACTCAGAACACTTAAGTCATCCAAAAAATGACACCATGCCTAAAGGGGAAAATATAAACCAAATCGATACACTAAGAACAATATTTTGGTCTTAATATTATGAGAACACAGCCACGTTTTGTCCCACCCAACACTACAGGTTGACTTCATGTTAAGAGCCGTGTCATGTTGCCTATTCCAGGCACGGGCCTTCTGGTTAAGGGTGGCGAGTGTCTTTAGCCTGGGAACTGAGATTTGCATAGACAGACTGGGCATAGCGGGCCATCCGTCCACCAAGGCAAGGCAAGAAGGAGTGTGCAGCCCTTACCTGAGGCTGTCAGATGTTGACACAGCCTGGAGGCACCTTAGCATGCAAGGACTGTTACCTGGCCACGAAGAAGAAAGTCAGTTGGAGCTACACCGGGTTACATGGAATTGCCATGAATTATTGCTGTTGGGGAAAAGTAACATGCAGAGATATGTGTAGTAGATACTTTTTTGTCAAATGAACGTATGTGTGTATGTGTGTGTATATCTGTGTCTGCGTGTGCATAGAATTACATGATTACAGAGAAAAATATGAAATACACCAGGTATTGACAGAGCCTGCCTGAAGGACAGGGCTGAGCCTGAGGGAGTGTGTTCACATGGAGGGAAAGAGAAAAACAGACACAGGCCAGGAATGTCTGTAATTAAATAAACAGCAGACATGATGTGCTTCCACTTATGCAAAATTACATAAGTGTGTGTGTGTATGTGTGTGTGTGTTGTGTGTACATAAAAGTGAATACAAACATGGTCAGCAAAAGCATGACCTTAATTGCCTCAGAGTAGTTGGTTGCATTTTGCAACCTTTATTTTCATCATCAAATGTAAGTATATTTGTTTAAGTAATTTCTTTGGAGCCCTTAGGTGTTTTTGAGTGATGAAAAATTATTCAAAATACTACTTTGGTTTTAAAAATTAATATGACCATTTATTAAGGTTATAAATGCAAAAACCCTATTTCTTTAGCTTTCAGGTCAACTTCCAAATCTTGTTATTCTATTATATATATGTATCTAGCAAATTTTAGCAAGTACTTTTAAGGAAATTTTTTATTAATGTTTAGTCCCATAAACTTAGTTCATTTTTCATCTTTGTACATTAGATTGTATTTGTAAATTACATGCATCTGATTTCCTTTTTAAGTACTCCAATTATCTGACTGATGAAAGTTTTCTGGGCATCCTAATAACCTTTATAAATAAAATAAATTAAACTTATGAATAATTTATTATTTCTATAATTTCTTAAATATCACGTTAATGTCTCTAACCTCAGTAAAAGTCCTGTTTAATATCACCTGTCTAAATTAATCACTCAATTATACATTCAGATTAGAATTATGAATCTGATGTGAAACACCAATATGATGTATCTCATAAACATTAAAAATAGTTAAACTACACAAATGTCTTACCATAAAAATAGTAATACCTCGATTTTCTTCTCTAAAACGTTTCTGCACTGAATGCTAACTCTTTCTGGAGCTAGAAGATGCTTATCAACTGAGGAAACATGCCGGGCCACACAGTTTGCTAAGCCACTTGATTTGACCAAACAGATCCAATTTTGGCTCCGTTATATTTGAATTCTTTTCCTATTTCTCTTGTCTTCAAGGTTGTAACTAGAAATTCAATCTTAGTGCATAATGCATGACTCTGTCTGACTCATAGCTACAGCTCTAGGTCTGTCAATGCAGAAGTGGTGGAATTCTGTTCTGTAAACATGCTCCATTTGTAAAATCAGAAAAAGAATCCACCATATTCATTGTGGATGGGGGAAAGGTATTTTTTTCAGAGAGATTTGTGGGAACCATTTAGATGATTCCTAGAATGTAAAATAAGTATTAACCACCTGAAACTCCAAGAGTGGCATTCAGACCAGTTCATCATTATGTTAATAAAATATCCGTCAGATTGGTAAACAAAATGTTTGGTCATAAAAGAGGAGGCATCCACTACCAGTTTCAGCTCTGACATGTGAAGAGCTTGTAGAGCATCACTCCCATATTTACAAGAAGAAAGGATGGAAAAGTGGAAAATCAACAACTTTTCTTGGATCAATCAGAGAACTGAGGTCTTAGAGAAAAATCACCACCCTGAAATCTAGGGAGACAGGTCGTACAAAGAGATATGTCAACCAAGATCTGCTTACCTGAAGTGGAAGCTGCTGGACCCAGAAAGTCGCAGGGATACTTGAATGGTAATTGCAGTGAACTTCTGGAGGCTAAGCATTGACTAGGATGAGAGTGACTCCTGAGGGTCAGAGTCTGAGGGGCGCCCTCACACTTTCATGGACTTTCCCAGTAGGACCTCACTGGGTTCTCATGGTGATGATCAGAGAATGATTCCCCTCATGACTCTGGCAGGAAGAGGCGGCAGTAACCATCGTGAAATGTGTGCAGAACCTTCTGCATTATGAAAGCCTACTCTCCACGGAAAAGTACTTTTCTAGAGCTAAATTTTGAAATTTTGTCATATCTGTGGAAAAAAAATTCCTTTTCACTCAAGCCTCCTTCAGCCTTCCTGTCTGACCTAAGGGGTGAAGAGATAAAGTATAGTCAACAGGGGCCAGGGCCAGGGCTTCAAAGAAATGTACTGAGAATGCTGCTGCCAGGGAAGCGAGGAGAGATGGGGGAAGGATGGCTATACGCCTGGAGGAGGGACAGACACTTGTGAAGAACACAGCCCTGAAATACAGGCCCACCAAACCCTGAGATTCAATCATAAGGTTGTAGAACACCTCCAGACCCCAAACCTTGTGACCACAAAGAAATTGAACTGTAAGTCAGTAGCAGAAAGATAGCTGCAAAATCCCCTAATATCTGTAAATTAAATAACACAACACACTTTTAAATTACCCCATGGGAAAAGCAGAAGTATCAAGAAATATTAAACAATATTTTGAACCAAATAAGAATGAAAATACAACTTATTAAAATCTGTAGGATGCAGCAAAAGCAGTATTTAGAGTA
>NW_012139191.1:4009188-4010863 GCF_000956105.1 Propithecus coquereli | reverse complement strand
CACTCTCTGTACCTCTAGAAAGAAAACAAACTCTTTGCTATAATACACACACAGAATTTATTAAGAAAGTAATCCCCCAAACAAAAATGTACTGATTTTGGAGAAATAATTATTTAAGCTATTGCAAGCTCCAGTGCTTTTATAGCTCTTAAAAATTATCGCAGATCCCAAAGAGCTTTTGTATATGTGGGTTATATCTGTCAATATTTGCTGTATTAGTACTTATACTGAGAATTTTTAAAAATATTTAAACGATGGTACGAGCCATGACATGCTATCAAAAATACACTTTTTAATGAAAAATATATTTTCCAAAACATAAAAATGTAGTGAAAAGGACAGGCCTTATTTTACATTTTTGCAAATCTCTTTAATGTCTGGCTTGCAGCTGGACAAGTATCTGCTTCTGCATTCGATTTGCTGGAACCTGTTGTTTGGGTTGAAGTACATGAAGAAAACATAGCTCACACAGAGACGTAGTTGGAAAGGGAGGCATAGTAGCCTTTTCAGATTACTGTGGCTATTGCTCTTTGATACCACACCGAAATTTGGCACGTGGTAGTTTTTAAAGGTTAGGTAGTTGATGTGGAACCAGAAAGCATATCAACACCTTTTTCTACCGTATTGCATAGGAGTGGATGTTTTACACGTGCAGGGGTTTGTAACACCATGCGTTGGTTTTTGGAAAATATTGATTCTCTTAGTTATGTGAATACCCCCAGATGTGGACACATTCCTTTATACAATGTCTTTTAAAAATCACATTTTTTAATATCACCACTAATGTCATCCAAAAAGTCTTTAAATATTGGGAAGGTATGTTAAGTGTGTGGTGGAGAATGCAAATTTTCCAAAATCTAATTGTGTCTTGAAACCTCAAATTTTATCATTGGCAACAAACACTCTCAGTTCTTTTCTCTGAAGTGATGGGCTCGTGTCATTCGTTTTGAGAAAGTGTCAGTTTTTCTCTCCAGTAAAAATGTGCTCCATTTTTGTGGACTGAAACTCAGTCCCCACGCCAGGGCTCTTCCCTGAGCACATGACACAGGACTGCTTTGCATGTTTCTGCCTTTCTGTCACACAGAATGCTAAAAATTCATGTCCTCGAGGGTTGAGATGGAATAAAATGAAACGTTTTTACTGCCTTGTCAAGGACACGCTTAAGCGAAGCTGGCACGTTTGTGTTTGTTTCTGCTGCGAGTGCTGTCAGTGAGGAACACAAGGACCACAGGACAGTCTGGTGACACTGCGTTGGCTCATGCTAAGGCCCCGGCAGATTTGCCTTCTACTGCCTTTGCACCATCGGTTGCAAAGGCAAATAATTTCTTAGTATTATTCTGAAAATAGCTCTGATCTCACAGGACTCCAGAAAAATTCTCAGGGACCCCAGGTATTTGCAGACGAAACCTGAGAACGGTTGATATAGAATAACCCTGTGATTATTTTACATATATGTGTGTATTATATGTATGTACACACACATACTTATACACATATTTTTCATGTTATACAGATCTCAAATCTGAGTAATCCCACCAAGTGTCCAATTGCTTTGCCCTCTGCGTAGGGTGCTGGTAGCATGGGTGGGCAGGTAGTTCGAGAGGGATTTATCTATTATTTGTGTGATACTAATGAGGCTGCCTAGCTTTTGCGTAATTATGAACAGAGGTCCTAC
>NW_012139191.1:4005780-4009138 GCF_000956105.1 Propithecus coquereli | reverse complement strand
AAGAATAAACAGAGCTGCAGAACGGTCCAGAGTTCATCATGACACATTTTACCTGACCATTGGTGTTTGACCCCTAAGGGATTTCTTCCTTCCCCAAAGCCTCTGAGGTTGCTTAAGTATGAACAACATAAATGGCAAATTAACTTTGGAGAGGTTAGCATATATATCACCGTACTTCACGGAGGTGTCTAAACATGAGAATATGAATGACCTTGGGTTCATTTGTTGCGGCTTGGCACAGTGAGGTTTTTGTGGATGGCTGCATGGGTTTGAGACACTTTGTTGTCTACTGGCCTTCTCGCCCAGTTCTTGTCTGTGTCTATCTTTTCTTCATTTCATAACCAAATGGAATAATCTTGATCATTTTAATATGGAATATCTTCTGCCGCTTGATATGTCTCTGCAGTGAAATATGGATCCCTAAAGAAATGCAGGGCAGGGAACTGAGCTCTCATCAACTCAGTGCTCAAGGGAGAAATATCTGTTTCAATCCAAGAAAATAGAGAACCCACTGACTCAAGAAGAATTATCCACCCGGTAATAAATAATGACGTTTTCCTCATTTACATTCATACTCTGTCCCCAGATTCCCTGTGCGTCTACATCCCTTATTTCAGAGGTAGCTACCATGTGAAGAAAGGCCAAGAGCACAGGTCTGGGCCCCACTGCCTAGCCTTGCATCCTGGTTCTGCCGTTTACTAACTGTATCTCTCCCAGCCTCAGTTTCCCCAGCTGTACAGCAGGGATAATAAGAGAACCCATCTCATTGGATTGATAGGTTGGTGTGAAAGAGTTAATGCACAAGTACTTTTACCTGTAAGGACTTCCTATAAAACCCACATAGGAATGGATGCTTCTGTGTTGGAATCATCATCTTCCAACGTCAGAACGCATCAGGGCAGCAATGGTGCTGAGGTCTCTGTGGATAGCGGAGCCGTGCCATATCGGATTCCAAGAAGGTGTTTGGAGAGAGGAGGAATCTCTCTGCCCTCCACTTCCTTCTCCCCTTACTCAGCACAAATCGAGCCTCAGAGGGCTGAGGAAGCAGATTGTTACCTTCGTCTTCATGGTTCCCATGAAGATGACATGGACCCCAGGAGGACAGAGGGAGGGACGGGGAAGGAGGAAGCACCTGGCCTCCTGGGCTACAGAGACTTCTGTCACCAAGGTCTATGATATCTCAGGGTTGATGCGGTGGCCACTTAGCTGAGGGACCGGGAGGGCAGCTGTTGAGTCTATGCACAGATTGGGCTGGACGAGAAGACACCATGAGGCACATCAGGCAGGATTTTAGGAGGATTATAGGGTCAAGCTATAGGAGGATTAAGGGTCAAGTGTGGGAAAATAGCAACCTGTAGAGTATTTGAGAGTGAAAATGACTGTGGCAGAGAGGTTTTGAGAGGCTGTGCCCAAGGCAGCTGGAGGAAGAGCCCGGGATGACGATGAGCTTTCAAACACGAGGCATATGTCTTGGACCTGGTCCGCCGGACAATGCACAGACACCAAATGATGGTTGAGGTTGAGTGGCCAGGGCAGGTTTTGCAAATAGAAACAGAGACAGTAAACAGGAGGGAAAATAAATATGTGTTAATATATGTATACATTTATTTGTCATTTATGGGCATTGTTGGAGGAGGCTCTGAGTCTGAGAAGGAGCAGTGTCTTTCATGCATTTGGCCTGTTCAAACCCCTTTGAACTGGGATGTTTCAGTGTTTACCTGCAAACAACCTGAGTGTGTGGTGTGCGCGTGATGTGCCTGTGTCATGGGCTGTCACGTCACAGTTGGCACAGCACCTCCTTAGAGAAGGTAGTCTCTAATTCAAACCCACTGTATTTATCAAGCGTCCATACAGTCACCTGCATTTGGGATCGACCATTTAGGTGACTGATAATTCAACTGAGGACAAGAAACATTGACTTACTATCTTTTTTGAAGTATCATTTGTAATTTGGAAATTCTCTGGCATATAAATATACAATTTCAGATTCAGTCTTCAAAATGGCTATCCTAATGGGTGTTATTTTGGAGGACAAAATGTCTCTGATACTCATTTTAGAAACTACAAAGGCCAATTTTTATTTTTTTTAGTTATCACTATCATAAAGTGTTCAAATACAAATTTAAGACATCATTTATTGCCAGTTATTGCCCTCTGCCTGTTTATGAATCAATATTAATTTGTGGTATTAAATTCCTCTTTAGCAACGTTATAGATAGTCCTGGTGTATATAGTGGAAGGCTGGATTTCCCGAGGGACCTTTCCCCATCCTAGGGATTCTGCCCTCGGTGTCACGATCTCTGTCCCTCTCCTGACGCCTTACATTTCCAACGAAATGTGAACGATAAGCAGATTCTTGCAAGGCAACTGTGATTGTTTTCACAGAGGATCAATTCTCTTTCTTTCCTTTCTTCTTAAACATCCGCTTAAACAGCTGACTAAGTACAAAACTGCCAGAGATATTTAAATATGTATCCATGTGTCACCAGGTTTATTTTCATTTGTAATTTAACCAAATCTTGTTTGAAACAGTGTTGGTGTTAACTCACGCATCAGCGATAGCTGATTAGTTAATGAAAGACTATACTGCCTCGATTCCCTGGGGGAGGAAAATAGACTGGATTATAGGATATTTAAAGAGTTTAGATTTTCTTTTTCAGTTAAAACATATCATGTTTGTACTTAGCCAAATGTTTTCTCCATTCCCTAGCACAGATGTTGTTATGACACTGTGGGTTATTTTGAGAAATCTATTTAGCTTCCTCCTGATGTCATTTATTCCGCGCTTACCTGGAATCCAGGAAATGCCAGTGTGGTTCCCAAGGACTCCAGCATGCGGGGTTGGGGGTATATCCTGAAGGTCCAGCCTTCCTGATGGAGGCAGCCCCCCTGCTGGTATGTCTGAGCAGGTGGAAGTGTGAGGTGGCTTTTCTGAGTACCACCTGCTTTGGAGAGGTCCTTAAATGTGTTTGCATAGAAGTTGTTATTCGCACACTCAAGACACACTTCTAATCTTCGTAAGTGAGTGAGAGTAACCTTTCGTCAGTTTGGTAACTTTTTAAAATTTCACGTTGAAAAACTTGCCTAGGCATTTTGTTATATCATGCTAATAACCACTCTTGATGACTTAAAAGGTAAACAGGAAATCCACTTGGATAGACACATGGCTGTGTCTGTGCGTGTGTCTCTAACTATAATGCGTGAGTGTGACATGACTGCAAAGAAGGCAACTTGGTTTTTGGTTAAAGATGTTTAAAGATACTCTTCTGATTCTGAGAATGACTATCCTACCTGTTTGAGCCAATTTTTTACTGCTGTTTGTGAAGCCCATATGTCATGATGCAAGGAAGTTAGGAAT
>NW_012139191.1:4004425-4005730 GCF_000956105.1 Propithecus coquereli | reverse complement strand
AAATTAAATAACACAACACACTTTTAAATTACCCCATGGGAAAAGCAGAAGTATCAAGAAATATTAAACAATATTTTGAACCAAATAAGAATGAAAATACAACTTATTAAAATCTGTAGGATGCAGCAAAAGCAGTATTTAGAGTAAAATTTATAGCAATAAATCCATATATTCAAAAAGAAGAAAGATCTCAAATCAGAAACCTAACCCTATACTTCAGGACACAAGACATTAGAGAAAGAAATGAAAGAGGGATCACTACGACTGATCCCATGGACATTGAAAGGACAATACTATGAACAACTCAATGACCACAGATTTAATTATTCAAATAAAAATGGACCAATTTCAAAAGTCAAACAAAAAGAAATAGATAAACTGAATAGTCCTATATCTATTAAAGGAATTGAATAAATAATTTAAACCTTCCAAAGGAAAAAAAAAAGGCACCAGGCCCAGATTGCTTCACTGGTGAATTCTACTGAACATTTAAGGAAGAAGACCTAATACCTATTCCCCACAATCTTATAGACATTAAAAGCAGATGGAACACTTCCTAACTCATTCTATTAAGCTAATATTACAATATTCCATATTATGCTCTAACATGGAAAATAGATTAAAAAAACATTATAACATGATAACAGATAAGTATAGGAAAAAATTCTCAATATTACTTATCATTAGGGGCATGCAAATTAAAACAACAATGAAATATCACTATACATCTATTATAAAAACTAAATAAAAATCATACAACATCAATTGCTGGCGAGGATATGGAGTAATAGAAACTCTCATTCGTTGCTGGTAGAAGTACAAAATCATATAGCCAGTTTGACAGTTTTTCACAAAGCTAAATATATGGCATTGTCCTATGATCCAGCAGTTGTATTCTTAAGTGTTTGCCCAACTGATGGAAAACTGATATACACATAGAAACCTGCATATCAATGTTTATAATAGCTTTATTCATAATCGCCAAAAATTTGGAACCAATCAAGATGTTCTTCAACTGGTGAACGAATAAACAAATGTTGACAGATCTAGACAATACAATATTATTCAGCAATAAAATAGAATCGAGCAGTTAAACCACTAAAGGAATATTAAATGCATACTGCCAAGTAAAAGAAGCCAGTCTAAAAAGCCTACATGCTGTATAATTACATTTATATGACATTCTGAAAAAGGCAAAATAATAGAGTCAGTAAACGTATCAGTGTTTGCCAGGGATTTGGGGACAAGGGATGGTTGAACAGGTGAAGCACAGGGGACATTTTTAGGGAGAAGAAACTATTCTGG
>NW_012139191.1:4000547-4003216 GCF_000956105.1 Propithecus coquereli | reverse complement strand
AAGTCATGCTGATAGTAGGAATCCTTGGTAGGATGTGATGGGGACGGCACTTTGCCTCTGTGTGTTGCCCCTTTGAAAAGCTCATAACCTCTCTCTCATCATGAAGAAAACATCCGTCAAACGCCAGTCGAAGTACATTCTGCATAATACCTGACTAGCACTCCTCAAAACTGTCAGTCATCAAAAGCAAGGAAAGTCTGAGAAACTGCCACAGCTAAGAGGGGCCTAAGGATACACGACAACAAAATGTAGTGTGGTACCCTGGATGCGATCCTGGAACAAAACAGGGATCATTGGTAAAACCTAGAAATTACTGAACACAGTGTGAACGTTAGTGAATAATGTATCTATAGTCATTCACTAATTGTAACAAATGTAGCACACTGATACAAGATGTAAATAACAGGACAAACTGGATGGGGAGTAAATGGGGCCTTTCTGTGGGATCATTGCAACTTGTCTGTAAATCTAAACAGTTTCTAAAATTTAAAGATTATTTTTTAAAAAACAGTATAGACGAGGAGGCATCCTCCGCAGATGTACCGGTGAGGGCAGCAGTGCAGTGTACCTGTCTGACCTTAAGACAGAACTGACTCATTGCAAAGTATGAGAAATGCAATGGGATGGGCTGGAGACAACCCCTGGGCATTTAGAAAATAATTTACCCCACATGTTGTCTAGTATTAGTAAAGTATTAATAGCATTTCCTGTAAGCTTCAGTTTTGAGACAGCCCACAAAAATGGCCCTTTTCTAAAGACTTGGTTAACAAATTATAAGCTGCCTTCCTCTATCTCAAGAAAGTGGGGGCTGGGAGGCCGTGTAATGATACTGCTGTCCTGGTGTGACCCACCAGTCTCCTTGGAAAGCTCGGTGCCTCCGAACACTTTAGAGTTGCATCCTCAAGAATAAACAGAGCTGCAGAACGGTCCAGAGTTCATCATGACACATTTTACCTGACCATTGGTGTTTGACCCCTAAGGGATTTCTTCCTTCCCCAAAGCCTCTGAGGTTGCTTAAGTATGAACAACATAAATGGCAAATTAACTTTGGAGAGGTTAGCATATATATCACCGTACTTCACGGAGGTGTCTAAACATGAGAATATGAATGACCTTGGGTTCATTTGTTGCGGCTTGGCACAGTGAAGTTTTTGTGGATGGCTGCATGGGTTTGAGACACTTTGTTGTCTACCAGCCTTCTCGCCCAGTTCTTGTCTGTGTCTATCTTTTCTTCATTTCATAACCAAATGGAATAATCTTGATCATTTTAATATGGAATATCTTCTGCCGCTTGATATGTCTCTGCAGTGAAATATGGATCCCTAAAGAAATGCAGGGCAGGGAACTGAGCTCTCATCAACTCAGTGCTCAAGGGAGAAATATCTGTTTCAATCCAAGAAAATAGAGAACCCACTGACTTAAGAAGAATTATCCACCCGGTAATAAATAATGACGTTTTCCACATTTACATTCATACTCTGTCCCCAGATTCCCTGTGCGTCTACATCCCTTATTTCAGAGGTAGCTACCATGTGAAGAAAGGCCAAGAGCACAGGTCTGGGCCCCACTCCCTAGCCTTGCATCCTGGTTCTGCCGTTTACTAACTGTATCTCTCCCAGCCTCAGTTTCCCCAGCTGTACAGCAGGGATAATAAGAGAACCCATCTCATTGGATTGATAGGTTGGTGTGAAAGAGTTAATGCACAAGTGCTTTTACCTATAAGGACTTCCTATAAAACCCACATAGGAATGGATGCTTCTGTGTTGGAATCATCATCTTCCAACGTCAGAACGCATCAGGGCAGCGATGGTGCTGAGGTCTCTGTGGATAGCGGAGCCGTGCCATATCGGATTCCAAGAAGGTGTTTGGAGAGAGGAGGAATCTCTCTGCCCTCCACTTCCTTCTCCCCTTGCTCGGCACAAATCGAGCCTCAGAGGGCTGAGGAAGCAGATTGTTACCTTCGTCTTCATAGTTCCCATGAAGATGACATGGACCCCAGGAGGACAGAGGGAGGGACGGGGAAGGAGGAAGCACCTGGCCTCCTGGGCTACAGAGACTTCTGTCACCAAGGTCTATGATATCTCAGGGTTGATGCGGTGGCCACTTAGCTGAGGGACCGGGAGGGCAGCTGTTGAGTCTATGCACAGATTGGGCTGGACGAGAAGACACCATGAGGCACATCAGGCAGGATTTTCGGAGGATTATAGGGTCAAGCTATAGGAGGATTAAGGGTCAAGTGTGGGAAAATAGCAACCTGTAGAGTATTTGAGAGCGAAAATGACTGTGGCAGAGAGGTTTTGAGAGGCTGTGCCCAAGGCAGCTGGAGGAAGAGCCCGGGATGACGATGAGCTTTCAAACACGAGGCATATGTCTTGGACCTGGTCCGCCGGACAATGCACAGACACCAAATGATGGTTGAGGTTGAGTGGCCAGGGCAGGTTTTGCAAATAGAATCAGAGACAGTAAACAGGAGGGAAAATAAATATGTGTTAATATATGTATACATTTATTTGTCATTTATGGGCATTGTTGGAGGAGGCTCTGAGTCTGAGAAGGAGCAGTGTCTTTCATGCATTTGGCCTGTTCAAACCCCTTTGAACTGGGATGTTTCAGTGTTTACCTGCAAACAACCTGAGTGTGTGGTGTGCGCGTGATGTGCCTGTGTCATG
>NW_012139191.1:3999638-4000143 GCF_000956105.1 Propithecus coquereli | reverse complement strand
GCTTGGAACTCGCCACCCGAGGTTAGCTCGTGGAGGAGTGTGGCTGGCCACACACACACAGGGACACAGGCTGCCTTTAGAATGTGTACCAGGTGTTCACGTTTTTCCGACACCTGCTTCCAGGCCCCCAGGCTACAGCGGATGGGCGGGAGACAGGATGCCACGCAGGAAGGCAAAGTCACGTCACTGAGTCTTTCATAGCACAGTCAAGAAAAAAATGATAAACTCTAAACTGGCAAAATTTTGTAAACAGTTTACAGCTATTTGTTAGAAAAAGTTTAGACATTAACTCCTTAGACTCCAGTGGTTCCAGTCTTCTAGTTGCCCACAACAGTATCTTTTATGGAAGAAAGAATATTTATGTCTGAACTGCATCAAACATATTCAGAAAAACAGTATTTGGTGTATACATAACAAAAAACATACGGCAGATCTCAACATGTTGGCATTCGTATTAATTTACAAATAATACAGTATTGTTTATGAAGCATGATGCTATCTTTAA
>NW_012139191.1:3971583-3998868 GCF_000956105.1 Propithecus coquereli | reverse complement strand
CCTTTTCTGGCCTGGGAGCAGAATCATAAGCTCTGTTCCATTTTTCAGACCCAGTGACCTTTGTTTTTCACTTACAGTAACTAACTTTGAAAAACAAAGCAAATGACCTCAAATTCTTGTCCAGGAAAAGACACTTGTCATTCAGCCCTGCCTTGGTGCCTCCTATGTGCCTTCACATTCGAACAGGGTGGCAGCTCCAGAGGAGAGGTGCAGGCACCTCACCCAGGGCAGTTATGGGGCAGCCTTCTCAACCTCACTGCTAGGTGTTACCTGTCCTGCCAGGAGCATACACCTGTCTGCCAGGTGCCAAACCTGCTCTCCTGTGATGCACTATTCAAGTGACTTCACTCGTGGTTGCATAAATCTAGTTTACACAATGTATTAACGTTTTTCAATCCCTTGCACCTCTCTTTTTGGTTTCATAACTAATTCTCGATTATTGGAAGGTGTTGATTATAGATATCCACATATATAAGTCTCTGAATTCCATCAAGGTTCTAAAATAAGCAGATCTTGCCTCCAGAAGTTTTAAGAAGCTTTTCAGGAAGCAAGTGATTTCATATAAATTTCCTAAAAACTGGGTCACGTTTTTGATAGGAGGCCAAAAGAAACCATTGCCTGTATCAACTTGCTTATCGCTTATTCTACAAAAGGAATATCGGCATGCAATGTATTTTTATGGCTGTGTCCTTCCCTAGGGAGTCCTGAATTAAAAATATCAAACTTTTTAAGAAAGGAGAAGAAAGGGCTATCTTCTCCCTTTATATAAAGCGTGGAGACAAATGGTAGTAGTTTATGATTGATTTGTTCTACCTGCTTAGCCATGCAGGGACCCTCTACTTTAAATATAATCAGTACAGAATCTTTCTTTATAGGTTCCAAAATATACCAGACTCAGACCTGGTATTTTACCTTGATTATATACGCTGCTCTGTAGAGTCTCGCCTAGGTACTTTGGAGTGAGAATGTCTTAGAACACGGGCTCCTGTTTTCATGAGTACTTTAAATATTCTTTTTTCTGAGGTGGCCAGACAGGCTGATGGCCATGAGCAGCCAGAGAGAAAGCAACATTTACCCGGCCACCGTGGGCTGGGCAGCAAACCTAAGAGCGAAGACAGAAGGGAGGCCTTGTCTTCCAGGCCCAGGTACCACTCGCTGCCTGATGTCTCGCGCTCCGCGTGTTTGCTGGGATTTTGTCCACCTAGGAAAGGAAGCTCTGTGGGGACAGTGACTCTGATGATCTTACCACTGCTATAGCCACAGCACCTGGTTCAGTGCCTGGCATCATTGGCACTGGGTAAATATTTGTAAAATTGAATAAATGAATGAATGAGGAACTAGGTGGCTTCATTAACTGGCTAACCTGGTACTGGGCTACATGTGCCCAGTACCAAGACTTAGCAGACCAGCATGGGCCTGCTTACTGGTGGTGGCCCAGCAGCCGCCTGTTCTAGAATTTCAGCACCAAACCAAAGGCAGAAATCCATCTGTCCATGTGGCAGTAGACAGAGAAGGAGCAGAGCCCTGGTAGGTCACTGGAGAACGACAGACTAGGGGGCATGGGACCCACAGAGCAGGGGTGTGCTCTTCAGAGGGGAAACCTTCCCTATCCCACCCCCCAAAAAATAGGATAAAACCAAGACAAAAGTAGGTAATGACATACAAATTAGTATACAAGCTCAGCAACTAGTTTTTTTAAAGCTAAATTAACAGTGGTTTAATCAAGATAGGAGGAGCCTCTTTCTGGCTCAGGTGACACCTGGTCCTCACATGGAAGCTCCACAGAGGGGAAGAGAGTGTCTGTTGATAAGGCTTATCATGGGGACATTAGGGCTCGTGTCATTAGGGCTTATCATGGGGACATTAAGAAGAAGGTAAGTTCCCCTTTCAGGACTCATGACACTGTGGCAGGGCCAGAGGGACCAAGCAGCTGCAGGGCCAGTGAGCTCTGACCAGCGTCAAAGGGTAAAGGCAGTGCTCAGAAAACCCCAGCTTAAATGTGATGGGCTTCAGGAAGACACCCTCAGAGGCTTATTGGGTGGAAGTAGAAGGAGGAGGCAGGAGAGGAGGTTCTAGAAGGAAAGCGAAAAAGGTAGAGAGCTGTGTCATGTTTCAAACCTGTGCTAAGTTGTTGCAAACTGGAGGCCCGGGTACCCTTAACCTCAGAGTCTGCTAAAGAGTATTTGTCTTCCAATATCTCGCACCATGCGGCTGGGGATTTGAGTGAACCCTAAATGTCTGGGCCAAGGGGTTTGGAGTACCAATACTGAGCAGAAGGTGCTGATGGGGTGAGGGACCCAGGGGTTCTGTCTTGGGGAGAGGAACCCTGTTCCTGAAGCCAGCCTCCTTATGCCCCTGCATGAGGACATCAGAAAATTTCCAAAGGCACAAGCTGTTATTATGCGGGTTTGGGGGCTGCCTCAGGGAGCCTGCCTAGATTCGGCTTATGTTCATGGAGAAGAAGCCCGTTCATCTCTGCTGGCCTTGCCCATTCTGTTCTAGCCTCTCCTCCCCTCCATCTCTAAGCTGGCCACCCAGTGGTGTCTCTTAGCTTCTAGGAATTCTCTGCAGTGGCTGCCTTAGATGCCTTCTGCATGGAACCCAAATATTAATAAAACCTCAATAAGTTACATGGGGTTTTTCTTCAATCATCACGTATTACTCATGTCTGTACCATGTAGAGGTACCCAGATGTATGCATAAAGATAAGGAATTAGTTTACGGTGGAAACAAGACTTCTTAAGACATCTCTTTTGGTGGCAACTTAAAAGCTGTTTCTAAAGCTGTTTTGTTCATGCAAACTGCATTGCCCACTCGCAGCGAGCACTCGACACCAAACGTGTGTGCACAGGGCGTGCTGGGGGCGTGAGGCGGCAGTGCGGTCCCTGCTGCATCGCCAGCCCGCAGCGCACTTTTTAGCCATGTCTTGCTGTGTCTGTGTTTCTGGGGTGAGAAAAATGTATCCTAGAAACCTTGATACACAAAAGAAAGCAAAACTTGTAATATACAGTAAAAAATATTGAAATAATAAGTAAAAGTTTCATGAAATAAAATATCCCATTTATTTACATCATCTTGAAGATGGCATCCATTTCCTACGCCTACCATGACAAATTACCACGACTGGGTGGCTTAGCACAGCAGAGACTTATTCTCACACAGTTCTGGGGGCCAGAAGTCTGCACTCAAGGTGTCCACAGGGTTGGTGGCTTCTGGAGGCTCTGAGGGAGCAACTGTGCCTGCCACTTCTCTCCCATCTCCTGGTGGCCGCCGGCAATCCGCGCCCTTCCTTAGCCTGTGACTGCACCACTCCCATCTCTGTCTCCCGTCTCCACGTGGCTGTCTTCCCGTGCCTCTGTGTCTTACCCTTTTCTGTCTCTTATCGGACAGTCCTCAGTGGATTTAGGACGCACCCTGATCCAGGAGGATCCTATTATATCTAGAGCTCTTACTGTCATCACATCTGCAAAGACCCTATTTCCAAATAAGGTCGCCGTCTGAGATTCCAGGGGTGAGGATGTTAATGTATCTTTGAGGGCCCGCCATGACAATGAAAATTAAAGTGGAAAATATCAACTTCTAAAAATAATTATTTTATTACCAAGCACATAAATTCCTCACTGTCACAATATATAACAAAGGCCTTACAAATAGATATGTGTTCTTGGTGTGAGGATGATGTGAAACCACAGAGAAAGCAGCCTAAAGCACACACAGAGGGCTGCCATCTTGTTGCTGAGGAAGGATGAACTGCTGGGGTTATTGGTTGGTGATGAAACACAACAGCAGCTGTCTTAAGACAGCATCCTAAAAATCCAGCACAAAATGCTGTAACGATTAGGGCTTTTTCAAGCCTTGTTTCACAGTTAACTGTCTTGTCCCTCTGGTATTGTGTTGATTATCTTAGCAATTTAACTTCATTAGATTCATTGGGAAAATGAATGGGATTGATTGGCTGTTAGAATACTGTTGGGAGAAAAGGACTCTTAGTCCATTCAAAGTGGCATCCTTGCTTGGGGTCTCCAAAATACCCATGATCATTTGTTATGAGATGACGTGAATGTCAGGTCTATGAACAGCAGTAGCTGACTGTTACTCTGTAGCTCCCTTTATGTGGTCATACACTCATGGAAGTTTCTAGAGAAGTGCTCACTCCACAGTAATGCCAAGGGCCACTGCTATCGCCTTCTGCCAGGAGGACCTACAGGGCATCACTGAGTGCTCTGCTGAAACTCCCACAGTCCTTGCTTCTCAGCTCAGGAACTGCACTTGCACCTTGATAGTGGATTTGTCCTCAAATCAACCAAACGTACAAGACAGATTCCTTAATGGAAAGTGCACCCTTCCTCCTTCTCGGTAGACAGACCCACTCGTGAAGCCCCAGGACCATCCCCAGAGGTCCAGGTGTGGCTGGAATCAGGACAGAGGGCAGCAGTGGCCATCACAGTATTGAACAGCACTGCCCACGCTGGCGGTTCTGCCCACTTTCCACTGGGGATGCTTTGCCAACCCAACCCCAAGTGGGAGGTGGTCTAGCCAGGACGGCCTCTGTTCTGGCCGGCACATGGAAAGACCTTCCCTTGCCTGTGTTTGCTCTTTTTTCTTTGTTTCTACATCTTCAACCCTCTTCAGATTGCTGTCTTCCTCGTCCCGACTCCTTAATGTGCTCAGTCGGGTCACAGCCAAATCTTGCTACTCTGGGACCAATCTGTGCCCTAACAGTAAAGACTTGGAAAATTGGGAGTCATGGATTTCTTTGAGCATTAGAAGATAGCTATGGATTCTTGCCATAGAAAACCACCTACAGATGTATGCCACAAATCAGTCACCTGAGTTGCATCTGTGACCACCTAAAAACCACGGAACCCTGGCTATAAATCCCTGCTATAAGGTGGATATTTCTGCTCCAAGCCAGCGTGGGCTGTTTCACAAGAGCCTCAGCTCTGTGATTCCTGGGGCATTCATTTTTGTCCCCATATACTCCTTTGGCCGGTAGATAAAGCTAGAGAAATGTGAAAATCCATTCCCCTTTAGACTGTCAGATACATAAATTAAAATAAAGTGCATTTAACACATTTATTTAGGTGCAGTTTCACTTTTGCATATGGGAGACAGAAAGAAGAAAGGAAGCTTGAACTCTTTTGAGAGTATAGTACAGGAGCTGAGATATAATTTTAGGAAAGAACATTCTAGAAGCATGACAGAGTGTTCTAAAGAGACAAAATGTGAACACTCTGTTATCATGTGGCCAATCTATCATGAGCCTTGGGCACAGCCAAGGGGTGGGGTGAGCTCTCTCGCTCCCACCCATGCTAGTTTACCTCCACCTGCGTAAGCCAGGTGTGGACTGGAAACAACTGGTGACTCTAGAACGGATCATGAGCCCACGTCTGATGAGTGCCATGTGGTTTAGAGAAGGCACACGAGAAGAGTGCAGCAGTGAATAAATGTTGCAGCTGCTTCTAACAGCCCAGCCCGAGACCACATGGCCCTGACGTTCCCATCAACACTGAGGGTCAAGGAAGTAGAGTCACGCAGTCGCCTGGGGTAGAATGGTGGTGCCATTCATCTATTAGGGCCACGAATATTCATTGTATTATTTTCTATTTCTTTTTATATGAATGAAATATTTCCTAACAAATTATAAGTGTACCTGTAAGAGTATTTGATATAAAGATACAACAAATTGTGTGCACATTCATGTTGTTACTGGGAAGTGTAGTCTCCACATTCCCATCCCAGTAGATCTCAGGAAGCCACACACACACAAAGGCAGGTGACATCATTTTTATTTCAAATGAGATGGAATTCCAGGGAGAAAGTGTCTATCCAAACAGAGAAGATGGCCCTATACTGTCCAGGTGGACAGACGATAGCCCAGCGTGCAGTAGGAGCCTTTACACACCACCATTGTGTCCACACAAGAAAATCTGCTCGAATACAATGAGAAGCAAAAGAAACAGAATGCCGAGGGCTGTCAGCACATGCCTCCCAACCTTTGGCAGATCAAATAGACTAAAACAGAAATAAGGGTACAGAGGACTGAAATAATTTAATTAGTAAAGTTAAAATACTAACGGAATATCAAAGACTAAATAAAAAACTCCATTTCAAACTAAAGAAATCAAATAAAACATATTCTACAGGCTACGTTCTTTGACTACGCGATGTATGACTTCTCAGAATTCTTAAGTGTCATCCCTGACTTCATGTTCAGTTCCATCACTGTGGCCTCATTCTCACCTCTGCTCGGCCTCAAGTGTGCAGTGTAGCTGCAGGGACGCCCCTGCACCAGCTCCCGTGTGCCACACAGGTTATTCCTCTGTGTTCCTCTCTCTGTCTTGAACACCCTTCCTCCTCTGCAAAAGAAGTTTCAGAATCTTAGTCTCCCAGAACTAAATACACACACATGTATTTGTGTTGTAGCTACTGTGTAATAGCAATTGGGTTCTGCACACTTAAGACATAATCTTAGACCTCGGGGAATCCGGAGGGGAATGAGGGAGGAAAGGAATGACACGGGGATAAAATGCCTAGTTGACAGAGTGTGGACTGGAAAGTATGACAGCACTTTCAGGTAACGTGCAGCCGGGCCGTTGCTATGTGGTGAGCACGCACATGTGTACAGCACCACGGTCTGTGTGCAGAACACATCACTGCCTTTGGAAGTGTGCAACCCACACCCTGATTTATAAGGGGGTAGGTCTACTACACATTAAAAATGTAATGCCTTGCTACACACTTAATGAGAACAGCAAAAATTAAAAAAAAAAACAATTAAAATGCCACATGCTAGCAAAGATGTGGTAAAACTGGATCTTTCATACATTGCCGGCGGGATATAAGATGGTGCAGCCACTCTGGAAAATTATTTGGCAATTTCTTGTAACACTAAGCATGCACTCACCACATCATCCAGCAATAATACTCTTGGGCATTTATCCCAGAGAAATTAGAATTAATGTTCATTAAAAAAAAATCCCTGTATAGGAATGTTACAGCAGCTTCATCCATAATAGTCAAATTCTGCAAAAAACCCAAATGTTCTTCAACAGGTAAATGGTTGAAAGATCTCTGGTCCGTCCATAGATTGTACTAGTACTATTCAGCAATAAAAAGAAATGAACTATTGGTGACACCATAACCTGGCTGGATCCGAAGGGCATTATGCATATTGAAAAAGTCAGCATCAAAAGGCTATATTTATCAAATATTCCTGAAATGACAAAACTGCAAAGATGGAGAATAAATTAGTGGCTACCAGGGGACAGGGACAAAGAGGGGATGGGGCTGGTGCAGATACGGAGAGGTAGGGACAGGGGAGTTCTTCTGTGGGGATGGAGCAGTTCTGTATTTGACTGAGGTGGAGGGTATATGAATCTCTGATGAGATAAAGTTAAATAGAACCAGGCACACAAACACACAGACACACACAAGCACAGACACACTAACGAATGCAGGTTAAATATGGAGAAGGTGTATAGTCTAGTTAATAATGTTAACTAGCTATATCCTGATGTTGGTTTCCTGGTTGTTGCATCGCAGCTATAGAAAATCTCCATCTGGGGCCAAGCCAGTGAAGGACTCACAGGACTCTGTGCTGTTTTTGCAATTTCCTGTGAGTCTATATTTCAAAATTTTAGTTTTTTAAAAGTAATGTCTGAACCCAACAGATGGATACATGCAATAAATGTGATCCATACATCAAACTATTGTGGGAGTTCAGAGAAGAGAACTCACCTTGGAGAGGTGATGTCAGGAAGGGCTTCATGGAAGAGATGGAACATGACCTTGACCTGGAAGGACAAGTGAAATTCAGGTTGGAAGAATGGAGACAATTTTCAGAAAGGCAAAACCGTGCCAGCCAGCCAGCCCTGGGAAGGGAAAATTGTGTTCCCAGACCACAAACTATGGGGTGGGGGAGGTGGAAGAACTTGCAAAGTATGTGCAAGTGCTGGGGCGGAACGTCTGTGTAAAGCCGGAGTTCGTTGGCAACTAGAAACACAAGTTGCAGCAAGATTATAAAATGTCCTAAATTTTAAGCTGCGGAAATTCAGCTTAATCTGTAGCTAGCAAGAAGCCATTGCAAATAGCAAGCGAGGGAATACCAGACTGGAAGTAGCACGCTAGGAAGCTGAGTCTGGCAGGGGTCTGGGATACATTGGAGTAGAGAAAGGAAGGAAGGAGACGGAACAGTTAGAACACTCCCACAGCCCAGCACGGGCATCCTCATTAAGGCTTGCACTAAGGTGACAGTTGTGGGACTGGAAAGGACGGGTCTGATTTGAAAGATGCTACGAACTTTGACTGAAAAGGACCAGGTTACCCACTGGTTGGCCTTGGGGACCTGGAATCCATCCAAGGTTGAGCCTGGGATACAGGAATAGGGAGCAGGAGGGATTTTGGGGGAAAGGTGCCACATTCTATTTTGCCCATGTTGATTGTGAGGGGACAGTGTGCCATCCAGATGGAAATGTCAGGCCAACTTCCAGCAATGGGAGACCGCGGCTCAGGAGAGGGTGGTCGGGGTTTATAAGAAATCACTGAAATAGCCCAAGCAGATCAGATCAACAAGGGTAAAAGTGGACCAGAGGGCAGAAGATGAAGGACAGAGGTGGGGGAGCCCCTGGCTGTGCAGTCCCCCACCGCACCCATTTGCTTCCTCTGTTTGGCATTTTGCTCCAAGCCTGTTGCCATGCTGACAGGTCCTGGGTTGGACACACACCCTGAATACCCTTCTGGCTCACCCTCCTCCACCGCTTCCTTAGCAACCTCCTGCCACCTGCTGTCATCCATGGCAGCCGGCTTGGATGGTCCCCATGGGAGAAAATTAGGGGAAGATCACTCATTGTCAGTGGCTACAGGCAGCTTTTCTGAAGCCCCAGAACCTGACTCCTACAATTAATCCAGGGCTTTTTCCTTAGGTAGAGGTGGAGGGATGCTTCTCATCGCCAGCAAAAGGGTTTTAGGACTTCCTTGAGGATCAGGTAAATTGTTTTAGGTTGTCTTTTTAATTATTACTTGAAAAAATTTAGGGGGTACAAGTGTTTCTTGTTACATGGATGAATCGTATCATGCTGAAGTCAGGGATTTCAGTGTACCAGTCACCAGAATAGTGTACATTGTACCCAATAGGTAGACTTTTATCCTTCACCTCCCCTCCCACCCTTCTCCTTCTTAGTTTTCAATGTCCATTGCACCACTTTATGGCCATATATATCCCTCATTTAGCTCCCACTTATAAGTGAGAACATGTGGTATTTGTTTTTCCATTTCTGAGATACTTCACTTAGGATAATGGTCTCCAGTCCCATCCAAATTGCTGCAAAAGACATTATTTCATTCCTTTTTATGGCTGAGTAGTACTCCATGGTGTGTGTATAACATTTTCATTATCCACTCATCAATTGATGGGCACTTAGGTTGGTTCCTACCTTTGCAATTGTTAATTGTGCTGCTATAAACATTTGGGTACAGGTGTCTTCATTATACAATGACTTCTTTTGCTTTGGGTAGATACCCAGTAGTGGGATTTCTGAATTGAACCGTAGGTCTACTTCTGATTCTTTGAGGAATCTCCATACTGCTTTCCATAGTAGTTCTACTACCTGAAACCATAAAAACTCTGGAAGAAAATGTAGGAAAAACTCTTCTAGACATTGGCCTAGGCAAGGAATTTATGCCAAAATTGGCACTAACTTATTAAGACTAAGGTGCTCACATGGTAGTAATATTCACCGGGGGTTGGGGAGTGGGGGTGGGTAAACTCACAACTAGTGGATGCCGTGAGCATTGTATGGGGGAAGGGCACTCCTCTAATCCTGGCTTGGGTGAGGCAGTGTCTTAACATGTAGCCAAAATGTTTGTATCCCCATAATATCCTGAAATAAAAAATAAATTAATTAATTAAAATTAAAAAAGAACCCAAAAGCTAATACAGCAACAACAAAAATAAATAAATGGGACTTACTTAAACTCAAAAGTTTCTGCACAGCAAAGGAAGCAATCCACAGAGTAAACAGAAAACCTACAGAATGGGAGAAAATATTCACAAACTATACATCCAACAAAGGACTAATATCCAGAATCTACAAGGCACTCAAAGAAATCAACAAGAAAAGAAAATAAGCCCATCAAAAAGTGGGCAAAAGACAGGAACAGATTTTTCTCCAAAGAAGATAGACAAATGCCCAACAGACAGGAAAACATTCTCAACATCACTAATTATCAGGGAAATGCAAATTAAAACCACAACATTTTAGGTTTTTAATGAGGGGCGAGAGGAGGGGAGTGGGGCTGATGCGGATGCAGCTGCGTTGCCATTTCCCACCGCACAGTCGGAGCGGGTGTCACGTGGGGCTAAGCCGGATCTTCTTTTAGAAAATCATCGTGTTGGGATTTCTTTCCGCATGTTCTCGTCCTCCTGTGAACGTCCCCTCACGGTTAAGCCAGAGAGGAAACGTTGCTCCATTCCCAGCTTTCCTTGCCGGGCAAGGATCCCCGACCACGTGGGAATGTGAGGATACGCAGCACTTTAAATCTTTGGAAAAAAGTCTGTGAAAGCAATGGCTCAACTTGCAGTTGCACGTACCCAGCAGCAAACGTTTTGAGATTTTCTGCCATTTGCTCTGACAATGGATTCGTGGCCTAATTTAGCCACGAGATGTAGCCTCTGAAGGAGTTTTCGGTCAGGGCTGAAAGACAGTCCCATGAACCTTTTTTAGGTGGACGCCGTGCTGCTCAAATTTGAATCAGGAGTGTTTGTTAATGGGAAATTATACTCAAGCCATTACTCTTGTATTATTTTGTTAAAAACAAAATCGTTTTGTTTTTCTGCATAGACAAGTAATATGTGTTTATTATAAAAGATTCAGACAAATCGGAAAGGAAAAAAGCAGGTCGTGAATATTACCAGTTACTTGCCACCATTAACGTATTTACTATCTTTTAAGACATTTTAATTTGCATTTCTCTGTATGGATATATACATTTATTTATACCCAAAGAGAGGAGTTAGGAGAGAGAGAAATTCATAAACATACTTTTTAAGAACAAAAAATTATTATGCTGCACAGACCTTTTTATTTAATTGATAATATATTACAGGTATTATTGATATTATGGGCTGAATTTTGCACTCCCCCACCCCAAAATTTGTATGTTGAAGCCTTAACTGCCAATGTGACTGTATTTGGAGATAGGGCCTTTAAAGAGGTAATTAAGTTTACATTGGTCATAAGGGTGGGGCCCTAATCCAGTCTGACTGGTGTCCTTATAAGAGGAGATTAGGACACAGACACACACAGAGGGAAAATGCTGTCAGGTCACAGGGAGAAGACAGCATCTGCAAGCCAAGGAGAGAGGCCCCAGAAGAAACCAACCCTGTCAATACCTTGACCTTGAACTCCTGACCCACAGACTGTGAGACGATAAATGCCTTTTGTATAAGAAATTTATACAGTCTGTGGTATTTTGTTATGGCAGCCCTAGTAAACTAATATAGGTATCTTTTTGAGATTTTAAATATAGTTTCCACTGTTTTAGTGGCTGAATAATATTTCATTTGTGGATATATAATTACTTATTTAAATGTGTGGTTACTTCTGTTGTGCTTAAAGGCTCCTGTTATTAATAAGGTTGCACCAAGCATCCTTATACATAAACTGCACACATAATGCTAATCAGTTTCTTAGGATAAAATACAAGAAAAGGAATTGCAGGGTCAGAAGATGTGAACATGCAACATTTTTTCTTCAAGTGGCCAAACTGGCTTCCCCAGAGGCTGCACAAACTGACATTTTCATTTGCAGGATTTGAGTGTCAGCATCTCCACCTCCCACCAAACTGGACACTTTTAGTATTTAACCTGGTCTGCAATGGCCGGCAAAAATGAACATGTCGTTTAATTTCATAACAAAAGAAGTTGAGTATTTTGGTATTTTATTATTGAAATTTCCATTTCTTTTTAAAAATGAGCTCTGCATTCTTTTTCATTTTTTCTGCGATGTTTTATTTTTCTCAATGTTTACAAATTCCTGTTATGGCTTAATAATCCTTTCTTTCTTATATGTTATAATACTTTTCCAGGTTGCCGTTTTTCTTTTAATTTTGTTTTGCTTGTGTACCGCCATATAGAATTTTTTAAAGGATTTGTTGTCAAGTCCACGAAGCTTTTCCTTTATGGTTCCTGTCATGGGTATCATGCACACCATTTCTTTCTTTTCCTGAAAGTATTCACCTAAACTTCTCTTGAATATTTTTGTAACTCTTAGGGGAAAAGCAAGGGTTAAGGATGTTTGTTACACACATTATTTGGATTCTTTTTTAAATAAAAGCAGTGTTTAAACTTCTTTGAAATAGCACATCTAAATAGCCATTTTGAAATGGCTCAAGAAATATGGTTGATACTTGAGTCACTCATTCTTCCGTGACAATGGGTCTCAACGCATGGTCCCCAGACCAGCAGCACCACTGTCTCCTGGGAACTTACTAGATATGCAAACTCTCGCCCCCTGCCCCCAGACCTAGTGGATCAGCCACTCAGGTAGGGACAGCACCTGTGCTCTAACATGCCTTCCTGGGACTCTGAAAACCTCTACTCTGGCCGCCCCAGACAGAGCTGGCTCCTTGACCCCGATCTCATATGCTTTTCCCTAAGAAGTTTCCAGAGGATTAAATTTTACATCCCATCCCTGTCATTAGGGACATGCCTAATGACATGATGCCTTCAGATGAAGGCATTCTGGTTACAACTCATTTGTTACTCACACAGGCACACACAAACTCACACACGTGTTCAAGCACTAGCTACCTACGTGCATTGACATTACTTATTCTTAGAACTGGATGGAGTTCAGAAAGAGACATTCGGTTAGAGCACAGGTCAAACATTGTTTCGGAACTCACGATCCCCTCCCCTTTGGACATCCAAGGCTGTCTGAGAGGACGCAGGTGCGGCTACCAGCACCAAGAAGCCTCTATGGGCAAGATGCTTCTGTGCCAAATATCAAAGGTCGAATGAGGTGAACCTCCAGGGGTCTGCTGCATAAACACTCTCCAGAAAGGGTGGAGAGAAAAATGCTACAATCTTTCCTCATGAGAAACTATGTGATGCTATTAAACATTATTTAACACCTTGAAATAATTTGAAACATGTTTAAATATTTCCTATATCTGTTTTATATGTGTATAAGAGGAAATATGCAATATAAATATTCATCCATGAAGACAAAGAATCGGGGAAATGACAAAGGAAATGTCATTAATACTTTACCAGATCATTTTCTGTGGCTCTTTAGCTGGGGACCTAGTGCTGGGAGACCCAGGTCCCCGTGTTTAAGTGCTCTTACTCGCACGAAGGAGCCGTGAATGAAACCGCCCAGGGCTCGGCATGCCCTGCTCGGCAGCGCTCCTTCGAGTCGGAGCTGATCTTCCTAGCAGGTTTCTGCTTCATTTAGAGCGGTCAGTGCTTCAATTAGTGCCTGCTTGCCTCCCCTGGGAGGGACAGTTACACATGTCGCCTCACAAGCCTCTGAAATCTAAAAACCCCTGAGAGGCACTTGGTCATAAAATATCTCCTGATTAACGGTGCTGTTTGCCAACAAGTCCTTGCTCCTTCCTCTTCTTCCTTTTTAAAGATGTATCCTGGCCGGGTGCGGTGGCTCACGCCTGTAATCCTAGTTCTCTGGGAGGCCGAGGCGGGCAGATTGTTTGAGCTCAGGAGTTTGAAACCAGCCTGAGCAAGAGCGAGACGCAAGAGCGTCTCTACTAAAATTAGAAAGAAATTAATTGGACAACTAAAAATATATAGAACAAATTAGCCAGGCAGGGTGGCGCATGCCTGTAGTCCCAGCTACTCGGGAGGCTGAGGCAGGAGGATCGCTTGAGCCCAGGAGTTTGAGGTTGCTGTGAGCTAGGATGACGCCACGGCACTCTAGCCCAGGCAGCACAGTGAGACTCTGTCTCAAAAAAAAAAAGATGTATCCGCTGACATGAACAGAAGGCACTGAAGAGACGCCCCCTGCCAACAGTTACATTGAAGATATTTCCCCAAATGTGTCCAGCTTCTGTTTGCTGATTTTACTGCTGGGTATAGGGCTCATAAACCCACATCGCGAAGCATGACAAAGCACAGATTTTAGTTGTGTGTGTGTGTGTGTGTGTCTGTGTGTGTGTACACTCGCTTATCCTGGCATTTACTCAAAAGCTAGGACGCGACCTCCATCCCTTAGCATCATTAATACTATAATTCAGTACGTGACAAGAATTTCTTCCGCTTTGAATTCTGAAAGACAAGACAGCCAGTTCTGGCTCCCACAGGCTGGGTGTAATCTGTGTTTCTTGTTCTTTCAGAAGAGGTGCTTTTCTGTCTGCAAACCATGGGTGTTACTTTGTATCTCCAAGCCTAAGTTATCCCTTCAGCAGACCTGTAAAACAGGGCAAGATTATAGAGACCATCTGAGAATTTTGAAGTTTTCCTTTCTGAGAAAGTTCTAAATGAGAAAGAAATGTACGATCATATATTTCCTAATAAACATCATAAAAACTACACATCATCTTGGTTTTCATATAAAATTTGAGAGAAAGATTTTAATACAAATCAAATGCTTCAGTGGCCCAGGAACTGCCCTCTATGCTGCCAGTACACACACACACACACACACACACACACACACACACACACACTTGTGGACATAAGCACACACCCACATCGGCACACATGTTGCACACATATACATGCACATATAAAAGAATGCACATACATGCACACAATTGTACACATGCTCACATAGCCACACTCATGCACACATGTACACATATGGGCCCGTCTATCAATCTGTAGCAATAATCTCTTTGAAACCCTCTTCAAAAGTAAATATATCATCACCCCATTCTTCATAACAAGTTAAGAGAAATTAGCTTTAAAACATTCCCTTTTCCCTTTTTTCTTTTTCCTATGTTGTCAATTTTCTAGATGGATACAACCATTATATTACTTACGAAATTCATTAATATTTCATTTAGAACCTACATAAGTGAAATTTACCTTTAAGCATATTTTATTTATTGTTCAAGCTTTATAAAAACCACCTATATATTTAAATCTTTAAAATCATAAAGATCCCAGCACCTTAACACTGTTTTTTGTTTTTACCTTACAATCCTTACCTATATACATATATATGGAAAGCTCTTTAGCCTTAGAGGAATGTAGAATGAAGTTGAAAAACCAGGTCATGATACAAATATTTGCTAGAGAAAAAAGTAACTAACATTATAAATACTTTATATTCCACAAAGGACTTTGCATGATTTGATTTTTTAGCTTCTTTATATTAAGGTAGGCATCACTACTGTACCCATTTGACAGATGAGGAATCAGATTGAGAGCATAAATACCAACCAAATTTTATAGGTTATGAAATTTGCAGAATGAAAAAGCTCAGAGTCAGCTCTGATTCTAAATCCGGAGCTCTTTTCACAAAACCCGCACAAGACACTAGAGACTAAGGCTCTGGGCCGATGGGTGGGGTGGGGGGATGGCTCAGCGAATAGGTCTACAGCAGTGCTCTGGGCCTTTAGTACGTACCAGAACCCCCTGGGGGGCTTCTTCAGGCAGATTGTAGGGCCCAAGAATTTGCATTTCTAGCCTGTTCCCAGGAGATGCTCACACTTCTGGTTCAGGGACCGTTTTTCAAGAATGAATACTCTACACAAATTAGTGACAAAGACTGCTGGTAAGACTGTAAATGTGTGCAACCATTTGTGAAAGCTGTTTGGCATAGTCGCATGCATTTAAAGATACACGTATACCATAGCTGGAAATTTCACTCCTCTGTGTGTGCTCTAGAGAATCCATGCGTTAGTGACCAGGGTTCACATACCAAAATGTTCTTAGTTGCATTGTTTTCAATGGTTGAAATCTGAAACCTTCCAGATAAATAAACCATGCAATGTTCATACAAAGAAATATTCAGCAATTAAAAAAATGGCAGGCAATATATGTATGTTGTAGATACCATTCAAAAATAACAGAATGAAAGACGCAAGATACAAAAGAATGAAGAGGGTTTGATGCCACTTTATATACAATTAAAAATAGGCAAGGCCGTATATACCATACTGCTTGTGAATTCATACACAGGTGGAAAAAGCGTGGGCTGCGTTGGCTAAAATTCTTGCTCTACCACTTAACACTGGTGTGACCTTGAACAAGCCATTCAACCTCTCTGTGCCTCAGTTTCTGCACTCATTAAATCAGGGTAATGCTAGCAGCTGCTGCCTAGGGTTGCTGTGAAGAGTAAAAGCTAATACAGTACAGAGGGCCTAATACATGTAAGCTATAATTATCATCACCAGTATTACGCCAAGTGTTCTTAAAAGGGCATTTAATGTCCTTGATACTAGCATAGTCAAATGACAAAGGCATGCCAAAAAAAATGATACAAATCCAGATAACCAAATAAAAAACACGTAGGCATGACACGCAAGCCAATGGGAACGTATCGTTAATGGCTGAATGAAGAGGGCACGGTGAGAAGTGAATATTGGCACAGATGGAGACTGTGTGTTCAGAGTGGCTTCAAGGAAAAGGTGAAACTTCAGAAATTAAAAATATGGTGGTGTTGATAGGGCGAAAGGCAAGATCAAAGTCCTGGGCATTGGGCCCATCTTGGACAAGAATGTTCAGGTAGTGGAAGCCCCCGTGATACCCCAAAGACTGGGGGGGATCACAAGCACAGCTTCCAGGGAGCCACAGGAAACGTACCCTTGCAGCCGGTGATATCAACGAAGTGTGGTGTAAGTCACCACTCCATTAAGTGTTAACAGGGATGATGATGTATCTCCTCTCTCTTTGTTTCTCCATGAAAAACAGCCATATGTAAGACACCTGCTTAAAAGTTAGAACATGGCTTTGGACCTAGCTACTCTGTGTGTCCATCCCCAAGCCACTTGCAAACTGCTGGTTCTGTTTCCATGGAAACTGCTTGCATTCTCAGAATTGTATCTCAATACTTTGTAAGCGGGAAGGGTGGCTGGGGCCGACAGGGGAGGAATTCACTCCCAAGCTCTTGCACAGGGTTGTTGGCAGGCCTGACACTTGTCTTTCTCATGGTCCTCACCACTGGCCACCTGGATATCCTGGTGACATGGTGACAGTCTTCCCTGGAATAATGGATCATCGGGGAGAGAGAGAGAGAGAGAGAGAGAGAGCGCATCGGTGCACCCAAGGTAGAAGCCACAGTCTTCTTATAATGTACTATCAGAGTGACAGTGATGTACAACCACTTCCTCCATAGTCTATAGTTCACACAGATAATTGGTAAAATGTGGGAGGGGACTATAAAGGATTTGCATTCCAGGAGGCAGGCTTGCCGGGGTCATCTTGGGGACTGGCTAACACATAGCTCATAATTTATTTTTTCTAATTAATATCTTGAACCTCATTTACCCAATTTTTCATGATGACATAGTCTATTTTCTTACAATGTTTCATTTAGTTTTTACCATCGTTGGCAGGAAATCAAAGTCTATTTCCTGTTTTCTTTTTTTTTTGAGACAGAGTCTCACTCTGTTGCCCAAACTAGAGTCCAGCAACATCAGCCTAGCTCACAGCAACCTCAGACTCCTGGGCTCAAGCGATCCTCCTGCCTCAGCCTCCCAAGTAGCTGGGATTATAGGCGTGCACCACCATGCCCAGCTAATTTTTCTGTTTTTTAGCAGAGACAGAGTCTCACTCTTGCTCAGGCTAGTCTCAAACTCCTGAGCTCAAGTGAGCCTCCCACCTTGGCCTCCCAGAGTGCTAAGATTACAGGCGTGAGGCACCACACCCGGCCCCTATTTTCTTTTTTTCTACATAATTGATAGGAAGTTTTCTTATTGGGTGAAATACAGCATCTATGTACATGACAAGACAGGAAAAAAGAGGAAGAAATGATCTGCTTATGTTCCTGTGAATTGGAGGAAAATACTGTTTTTAATATCTTTTGGTTAATATTCATACTTGTCTTGAAAAATAAATCAACTTTCTTCCAGTAATGTGACTTGAAACAACTTCAGAGTGAATATAATATGAATCTTAAATGTCCTCGTCTTTCCCCTGACACATTTAATCATGTCACGAGGCCCTGGTAAAGTTGCCAGCAAGTGGAGATGTTGTCATTCTCATTAAAGCTTAACATCAAATATATCCCACCCTCACTTGGAAACATGGATTTGATTAATGGTTATAATCAAAGCAACTTCATTATGTAAGCATAATAACCCAGCCAAGGAGATATTTCAGGATGTGCTAAGAATTTATTAATTCCTGGCCGGAGAAATCATTTTCTTTATAGGGATTAGAGCTGCCCAGTAGGCAGCCTCACTTGCTAAAACTTTTATGAACAATAAGTGTTTGGACAGGAGGAATTTTTGATTCAGCAGCAGTGATAATAGCGCTTTACGTTTCTGTGGGGCCTTTCTTCCGCCATCCTCAGTGACTTCACTAACATAATCTCATTAATCCTCATTACGGCCTTGGGAGGCTGCGGGTCCCACTGTTCTTACAGATGAGGAAACAGAGATGAAAATGAGAGGCAGAGACCACAAACAGGGAAAGTGCTGCTTGGCCTTAGAAACAGGCAAAGCACTGCCGTCCACTTTCTCTAGCAAAGTTCTACGTATTTTTAAAGAACAATATTTTGTATACCAGTGACCATAGCATTATTATTCACAATAACCAAAAAGTGGAAGCAACCCAAGTGTCCACTGATAGGTGAATGGATAAGGAAAGTGTGGTATACAAATGTCTTGGAATATTATTCAGGCTTTAAAAATAAGGACATCCTGACACAGGCTGCAACAGGGATGAACCTTGAGGACATTATTCTCAGCGAAGCAAGCTGGTCACGAAAGGACAAATCCTGTATGATTCCTCTGACACGAGGTCCCTAGAGGAGTCACATTTGCAGAGACAGGAAGTAGAATGGTGGCTTCCACAGGCCAGGGGCTGGGAAAAGGGAGGAGTGGGAGTTGCTGTTTAAGGGGAGCCAAGTTTCAGTTTGGGAAGACGAAGAGGTTTGGAGAGTAAATTATGGTGAAGGCTGTACAGTAAGGTCAGTGTACTTAGTGACACTTGAAGTAATAAAGCGGCAAATTTTATGTTATGTATATTTTACCAAAAGAAGAAAAAGAGGAAGAGGAGCAGGGGGAGGAGGAAGAGGAAGAGGAAGATGAAGTAGAAGAAGGAGGAGAAGGAGGAGAAGGAAGGAAGGAAGGAAAGAAGAAAGAAAAAGAAAGAAAGAAAAAGAAAGAAAGAAAGAAGAGGAAATAGAAAGAAAAAGAAAAAGAAGAAGACCAAGTGTTTGCTGTGACGGGGAAAATGCTGCTGCGGTCCCCTGACGGCTGCCAGGGGGATGCGAGAAACAGGAACGTGGGGACAGTGGAAGGTGAGGTTGCAGGTTGTGTGGCTGGGGCCGGTGCGGATTGAGCGGAGAGCAGCACTTCTCTCACTGAGGTCTGCCCTGCACGCGCGGCCTGTGTGCTGGGGCAGAGAAAGAACCAGCGGGCTCCTCCCTTCACTGTCCCCATGTGGTTAGTCAATCCTAGTCTTACCCAGGAGGCTGCCCCTCCCAGCTCAGGGTAAACAGACTGCTTCTCTCTTAGGGGCAGCAGTGCTACCTGGGGGTAGCCCAGGGACAATGTCCTGGGGATGAGACCACTGCCATCCCACAGGGTCCTCCACTGGCATTTGATGTTCCATGGCCGCCATGATGGAATTCTTAATATTTTTTTTCTGAAATTGTGTTTTGCAAGTGAAGTCCAATGGGACAGTGGATGGAGCTGGAGGTCCACAGCCTCCCACCTCCCACCACTTCCCCAGGACAGACGCTCAGCTGTCCACTCTCCCACCCCTGGGCCCCAGGCCTCCTCTTCCCTGCATCCCCTCGGGGATCCAGGTGAGCGTGAGGAGAAGACTAGGCACATTGTTGGCCCCTGTGATATTCCTGGGTGGGGCAGCCCCCCTGTAGTGGGGAGGCAGCGCCATAGACTTGCAGAGAATGGCTTAGTGAGGTGGCTCTCTGGGTGACTGGGGGCCACCCATCTAACTGGGAGAAGTCTGACTCGACGTCCCCACCATGGCCCGGATATGGCAAGTCAGTCTGGTGGGGGTGATGCCGGCAGCTAGTGGGGCACGTGAGTGTGCGTGTGAAATCACAGGGCCGTGTCTGGGTGCCTAGGAGAGTAGACACTTGCCCAGCCAGTATCCCCATGCTGGAGGGAGAGAGACGTTAAATAGAAAAGTAAAAACCATCATGACACAGGGAGGGAGACGGAGAGAGAGAGCACAGAAGAGAGAGAAAAGCTTTATATTATAGAACTTTAATTGCACCTTTTTTCCTGTTTTCTGAACACTGGGCTCCACACTTTGATTTTGCTCCGGGTCCTGCCAATCATGGAGCCAGTCCTGCCGCAGCACTCCACAGGTATGCAGCAGGCCTGCAGGAGGACTGGGATCCTCCCTGCAGCTAAGGAAACAGCTAGGAAGGACTTCATGGGGGTCTCCTCTAAAGGGACTCAGCCCCAAATTAAGGGGCTTCTGAGGATACTCTGGCCTTGAGGACAGAGTTAGGCTGCTGGCCACCCCTGCGGTCAGATGCCCGGGGCCCTGTGGCCAAGCTTTGGCCTCCTGCACCGCAGTCAGGCTAAGAGGTTTTGCATATGGAATCAAAAGATCTGGGTTCTCCTCCTAGATCACCCATTTACTAAGTGCATGGCTTTAGGCTGATCACTTACTCTCCCCACTGTTTCATTATAGGTAAATGGGATTAAGAATCACCTTGTCTACTGAGAACACGGACATTGCTGTGAGATCATACATGTGAAAGTGATATGAAACTTGGAGGGACACAAAAGGACAGATGCATTATACTGTGGTGCGGACTTTGTCCTGTTTAGCTTCCCAGACCCTGGAGGAGGAAAGAAGGAGAGGGAAGGGAAGAGAAGGGAAGTGAGAGACTCATTGCCTTAGGGATTAATGAAGATAACTTCACTGCGTTGTTTTTATGGTGTTACTGCTTTTTTAAAAACCTTTCTGGTTAAAATAGAGCTTTGGATTAGGGATAGCAGAGACACAAAGGAAGTAGGTCTAGTCTTTTCCAGTCTTAAACCCTCCAGTTCTCTTTTCCTTACTTAGAAACACAGGGGAAAGGGGAGAAGATGTCAGGTATAAAATTAATCCCCAAATTCTCTTATATTCTCATCTTTATTTTTGCCCTTTCAAAACAGGTGTTTGGTGTCTGGTTTCTCTTTGACTGTCTGTATAGATATCTGTTAATATAAATGTAAATTCAATGAATCTGCTGGAAATGATATTTCTACATCTCTCACTTATATTTATAGCATCATTTAGAATCTACTTAAAGTGGCACTTATATGTCTTGGGTCATTTCTATGGCTAGTACTTTCATCCCATCGTGCTGTTGTGTGGATTAGATATGCGCACGGTGTACAGAAAGTTCCCTCGCACACAACGAGCATTCGTAAAAGGTAGCTGTTGTTGCTATGATATTGCGAAAGAAAGAGAAAAGAGAAAAGGAAGGAAAGAAAAATAGAGGACGAAAGAGAAGAAGAAAGAAGGGAAAGAGAAGAAGGAAGGAAAAAAGGAGGGAAGGACAGAAGGAAAGAAAGAAAGAAAAGGGGAAAAAGAGGAAAAAAAAGACAATTGGTGCCGGAAAAGGCCTTGGAGGTCATCCGGTTGGGTTGGGGCTATTTCAGTCCAGGATGTGCATTAGGATCATTTGGGAGACTTTAAATTAATGCACGCGACAGCCCCAGCCCTGGAACCTCTGACTCGGTTGGTCTGCGGTGGGGTCGGGCTCTGGTCTGCTTTAACAGCCCCCAGCTGACCCTGAGATGCGCCCAGGTCGACGGCGCCTGATCCCACCGGGCTCCCCCGCGGGTCAGGTGAGAGAACGGAGGCCCAGGGCGGCGAGGGTCCTGCCCACTCACGGTGGTGAGACGTGGAGGCAGGCTCCTTTCTCGCCTCCTCCTCCGATGTGACACATGTGAGTGGCACTGAGGTGACCCAAGGGCCACCGACCCCGCGTCACGTCTGCAGTCCAGGGGGTGGCAGTTCCTTTCCTGGGACACGAGGCTCCGGGCTCTCCACCCTGAGCTGCAGAGTTCAGGGCCAGGGCTGCTCGAAGCCTGATCTCTGAGGCCCTCTCTCACTGATTCATGTTTTTACCTAAGATCATTTTAAAGTAGAATAATGAAAATTATGTTTTCAGTAAATTTTGATTCACTGACAACAGTGCAAACAAACTTTGATTCAAATCTGTGCAGAAAAATCTTAATTGTAGAATCCAGGCCGTGGATATGTGGCTGTTCAGTTTTGTGTATGAATGAAATGTGTTTGTAATGAAGTCTTGGGTTGGGGGGGATGTAAAAAGGAAAAGGTAGTTGAAGAAGTAGCTTCAAAAACATGTTCATGTCTCAGAGCATCGCCCTCCCTTGACCTCTAGCCTGGGAACTCCCGTATCTCCTGCCTCAGTTTCCCATCTTGGGTGTTGGGCCAGCTTTGCGTTGCCTCATCTTTGGCCCCACGCCCTCCTCTGCCACCTCTGCTCTGAATGAATGGAGAGACTGAGGGACCCCCCAGGACACAGTGCTTTCCAGGCTGAAGCACAGGAAGTCCTGGGCAGCCCGGGGTAGCTGGCTACCCTCCGTGTCGGGGTCCGTAATGACAATGATACAACACATAAAGTCAGATCCTGGTTGACTCTTGCATTTGGGCCTTGTACACCTGTTCTCTGGTTTTCTCTTTTCTTCCTTATAAAATGAAGGGATTGAACCAGATGATCATGACAGGAATCTTGTCTAGTTAGGAGTTATCCAGGCTGCTGGTGCTTTCCAGTGATATTTTCAGCAGAGCTGAGACAGAACAAAAGAACTAAAAACTAACCAAAAATACATTAGGATTAATTTTGTATTGTTGGTAGAGTCATTAAAAGACTTGAGAGTAAAGATTGGAGCTAATCTTTAATATCAGTGATTTATTAATATAAGTTTCCATTCTTTCTGTATTCTTGTGTGAAAAAAATCAATGTGTATATCAATTTATTGATGAATTACTTGTGAAAACCATTGTAATATACCGTTCATATTTTAGGGTTGTTTTTATGAATAAGTTAATTATTGTTCTAAGGTTAAAATCTCCAACTTTTCAGTCTCTGGTATGAGGGGAACACACTTTCGAATTATTAATACAGTGAAACACTCTCCTAAATAGTGTTCTAGTAAGTGTTTAACAATTAGCTGTGAGGAAAGCCCTGATTTCTAGCCTTTGCCAATTTCAGTGGTGTAATATACATCCTGGACTGAAATAGCCCCAACCCAACCAGATGACCTCCAAGGCCTTTCCCACTGGTGCCAATTTCAGGCTGAATAGGTGGCATCCTTGTGCCGCAGAGCTGGGCAGAGATGTGCACAATCAGTTCCCTCTGGCCCGTGGCAGCAGCTACGCTACACCACTGCATCTTTATGCTGCAAGAAAGTAAGTAGATGCTGCTTCCTCATGTCATAAGAATGCAGGTTTGCTTAGGAAGAAAGGTGCTATTAGGTAATATCATGGTTTATGAAGGAAATTTATAAACTGATATATCACGATACAAAGCTGCACCTTCCTTAATGGGTAATTTCGTGGGTGAAGCACACAGCACACCTTCTTTGGACAAAGCCCCTTGGCCATGCTAGCAAGGTTTGCCCACGGCTTGTCGGTGGTACCAATCCCTGTTAAATTACCCCATCCATTCGTAATGCTTCAGAAATCCTTGCAGAACGCACTGCCGCACTGACATGTTGTCACCATTCAGCACCCATAACTGTGACAAGTGAAAAGGTCGTGCCTTCAAGCATTAGCATTGCAAAGAAGCCATGGTAACGGTTCATTTTGCACAGTCCTTTTGATCATTCTTTTAAGAAATGGTCTGAAAATAGGATAGCAGGATAGGAGAACATGGACTAGTCAGAACATTTCTACCTAAATGCTGAATTTATTAACCAGCACTAAAATACCCGTTTTGGTGGGGCTCTCTTTCAAGGGAGAACGGGAGGAAAAATGAGGCACATTCTTTGCAGAGTAAGGTGGGCAAATGATAAACAAACCAGAGGTCTATGATTTAGTAAAGATTATTCCTCCCATATAGAATACAATAAATCTTGTAATTAAAAAAAATTTAAAAAGAAAGAAAAGAGGAGAAAACAAACAAGTCCTCAAAGGAACGCTGCAGTTTTTAGGCAGTGGTTCTTCTAGCTGGTTGTTTTAAATTACCAGAAAATTACATTCCAGGGGAACACCAGCTTTCACAATGCGTTGCTCCCTGCCCAGGAGCACCCAAGGTAGGGCAGAGACCCTTATTTCAGAATTGGCTCACGCTCACTGGACTTGGGAAATGCTCACACTTACGAGTCCTCACAGGAAATGTGTGTTGATTTCATGCCCTACCATTTTACGTATTTCTTTTCCTTTTCACAAATGCTGCGCAGTGAGAAATCCAGCCACAGCCTTTAGACACCCAGGAGACCGTGGCGCATTAAGCATGCATTGATTTCCAGAACACAGCTCTGCGACCGGAGTCTCTATCTTTTGTTCTAAGCACAAGGGTATTTCGTCAGGAATCAGGAAGGAACAGGGGCCACCTTTCAAAGCTAAATTCTATGTGGGATTCATGGTTTCTGCTCCATGTTCCCCAGCTTTGAGAGGAAGAATGAGAAATATTTTCTTCTTTTTGTGCCTACTGTAGATTTATTTACAGTTTTCCAATTTAGGTTGCTTTCGTTGGCTTTGAGATCTTTAGTTGTCGTGAGTTAGCTCTTGGTACTTATGAGAAAAAAAATCTGACGTGTGTATGTGAGCCCAAACATAAGGCATCCCTAGCAGAGGAGCCACCACCCTCAGCTCCTCTGCAGTGGCAGCAGCATGTGTCCCTGGGGTCTCTGCAGCCAGTGTGCATCCAGCTGCAAAGGAAGATGCGAGCTCACCTTTTGTAGGTGACCCAATAGCTACTGTTTGACTTCCCACATCATACGGTTAAGGGGAACATTCTTGTTCCCTCACCACGAACTCTGAATCTTGACAAAGTTAAGATTCCCATTTAATTTCTCTCCTCCTCTCATTTCTTCTCTCCTCAGTCTCTTACCTAGAAAATGAAAAATGGCACTGCCACTTGGTAAAATTGTGGCAGTTTCTCAAGATGTTATACACAGAATTGTCATGTGACTCAGTAGTTCCACTTTTAGGAATCTACCCTGGAATAATGAAAACATACGTCAACAAGATAACTTATACACGAATGTTTTTAGCAGAATCATTCATAATAGCCCAAAAGTGGAAATGCCCCAGATGTGCGTCAGTGGGTGAGTGGACAAACAAAACGTTACATATCCGTGCAATGGAATATTATTCAGCAATAAAAGAAACAAAATACTGATATGCACTATAATATGGATGAAACCTGAAAACATCAGGCTTAGTGGAAAAAAAATCCAGAAAGCTAAACACAAAAGAACACATGCCGTATGGTGCCATTTATAGGAAATGTCCAGAAAAGGTGATATAGGCACGGAAAATAGATTAGCGATTGCCTAGAACTTGAGTTGGGAAGGGCAAGTGACTGTAAATGGGCAGGAGGAATATTTTGGGGTAAATGTAAATGCTTTAAGATTTGATATGGTGATTATACAACTTTATATATTATATTCCGGTTGTAATAGTATTATGAATTTATATGTATTGGGTAATGTGGATATATTAAGACTTATATCGGGTTGAATAGTGTGCCCCCTAGAACCTGAGAATATGGATTTCTGTGGAAACAAATAGGGTCTTTGCAAATATGATTAGTTAAGATGGTGTCACACTGCATTAGTGTAGGTTCTAAATCCAGTGACTGGTGTCCTTAAGAGAAGTCCATGTGAAGACAGAGAAACACTCAAGAAAGAGCGCCAGGTGCAGACTAAAGCAGAGGTTGAAGTTGTGCTGCCACAAGCCAAGAAATTTGGCCTCCAAAACTGTGGGAGAAGAGGTTTCTGTTCTTGTAAGCCACCTGGCTTCTGGTGATCGATTACAGCCATCCTGGGAAGCTGATGCAATTTTAAGTGTATGACTGAATTGTACATTTAAAACAGGTGGATTTTATCATATGTATATTATACCTCAATAAAGCTGTTAATAAAAACAAACACTTTTCTTTGTAGGCTGGGGACGGAAGGATCAGAACCAAAGGCTAGGGGTGGTAGAGGCAGTTATGACGCGTTAGCCCACTTGCCCTGCTGTAAAGGAACACCTGGGACTGGGTGATTTACGAAGAAAAGAGGTTTATTTGGCTCACGGTTCTGAAACTGTACAAGACGTGTGGCACCAGCATCTGCTTCTGGTGAGGGATTCAGGGAGCTCCACTCAAGGCAGAAGGTGAAGGGGGAGTAGGCGTGTCACATGGCGAGAGCACGAGCGAGAGGAAGGGGTGTCCACTCTCTTAAACAGCCAGCTCTCGAGGGACCTAACAGAACGAGAACTAACTCATTACTGCAGGGAGGACACCAAGCCATTCTTGAGGCATCTGCCTCCATGACCCAAACACCCCCCCAGGCACTGAGGATCAAATTTCAGTGTGAGTTTGGAAGGGCCAAACATGCAAACCATATCAGCTGCTTCTCAGAAATCCTGGAAGAGGAATCTTGCAACATTTATGGGCAACTGTCTTTCAAATGCAAGACTCGTAGCATCTCTTTCCTTTGTCACCAATTCGCTTACTCCACATCTTGTTTACGAGGTCAGTGCTGTGAGGCACATCTCTGCCACGTGGCTACTGATTCTGCAGAAACCCCCAAGTGTAGGTTCTTCCATGGGTGTCCCGGCTACAGAACTGGTAGATCTTTGACTTTTTTTTGCAGTCTCAAACCTCTCCGGTAAGCCATGGGGAAGACGTGACATGGTACATGCCAGTCCTGGAGGAACCCCCAGCATTTCTGTGGCCCAGTGCCCAGGGAGCCCTGGAAGGCCTCTGAGGTAGACAGCCATGGGCACAGAGGGAGCTTGACCTCAGAAATGAGGGTGGGCCTTTCTTCCTGTGATTGGGGAAATGAGGTAAAAAGCAGGTACAAATATGGATTTGTTTTGGTCATTTTTCAAATTTCCTAGTCCTTTTTGGTAACACTTTGTTCGTTTATCATGTTTTAAAAATATCTTTGAACATTATATGGGTAGTTATTTTGCAGTCTGTGTCTGATAATTCCATCACC
>NW_012139191.1:3930584-3971283 GCF_000956105.1 Propithecus coquereli | reverse complement strand
TTTTTACATTTTAGTTATATACTTTCTCTCAAGAGAGAGCCCTTGGAGGAGCCTGGCATTGGAGGTCTCACTTCGAACTCCCCGCCTCTCAGACAGTCAAAGTACCAGCATCATATTACCTCTGGCTTCTCATCATCCACTTTTGGGTTCGGTCCATGGTTTTTCTGTCAATTTCTTGTAATCTTAGTATGCATTTTAAAAGGCGTTTTGTTATTTCTAGGTGGTTTGTGGGACTGTGGTGGGGTCTGCTCCATTCCCCAAAACAGAAATATGCATAATAATTTTGACGTGGAGAAGGGGAACTTGAGAAGTTTCACAAATAAAGGTTTCCATTCAATTGGGGGTGAGATTCTTTGCTATGAGTTATAGAAGAAGGACAGGTCTGAGGTCTCCAAGTGACCGATAAAGGTTGGTAAGGTTTGTACCAACTGTGGGAGATGGGGATGTTGAAAAGTAATTGTAAGGATTGGTTACCAACAATAAGGGATCCACCTATGCTGACTAGTCATAAATGTTCCATCGCCAGTGTTGAAAATGATAGAAATGTAGATGATTACAGAAGGAAGAGCGTAATTCTTAATGTTAAGCCTAATTTCTAGACTCACCAGCCAGTAAAATCACTTTCCTGTTCTAAGGGACAGGCCCGTGACCCAGCTCTGCCGTCGGTGGAGAGACAGGTATGTGGGACAGCGTCCCCGTGGACATGAAACCACATGGCAGTTTCTGCCGAGGGCTCCTTTAGTCAAGTTTCATTTTGCTGCCTCCTTCCCTTTATTTTGTTCATGATTCTTGCTCAGCAGTTTCTCAAATAAATTTTATTTCAAAGAAACACCCCTGAGTGTTATGCCGGGGAGGATCAAGAACCCCGCTTTCCTTTTGGTTTTTCAGTCCCTGCGATGATAACGTCCTACCCAAATACCACCCTGGCCACTCAGGGCCAAAAGAAGGAGATGAGCTGCACGGCCCACGGCGAGAAGCCCATCATCGTGCGCTGGGAGAAGGAGGACCGCATCATCAACCCCGAAATGGCCCGGTACCTTGTGTCCACCAAGGAGGTGGGAGAAGAGGTGATTTCTACTCTGCAGGTAAGAGCGAGACAGAGCCACACAGTGGACTCTGACAACGTTATTGGAAGAATAAGTCTGTCCTTTCACACAAGTGGGTGCGTGCGGGTGATAAGTAGCAAATAACCTTTTGGAATTTGTTCATGAAGCATCATTTCTCTCCCCTTTCATACAGTGAGATTACTGAGTAGCCTTCAAAAACAGTGCTTCATCGTAAGTGTTATTAAGAGTAGAATTATTATGACACAGCAGGAAACCCAACTATTATTTAAAAAAGTGAGAAATAGGGTTTTTTAATGGCAGTTAATCCTGGAGGAATGACAGCCTGTGCTGTGCACATGTTTTAACTCCCTGTGAAAAGAAAAACGGCAAGGGCTTTGGGACAGACAACGTTATAATAAAAATAATGCACTTCTTTGGAAAAATCCAACAGGAAAAGCTGACATTAATCCAGGATCACAAAAGCTAGAAAAAAATATTGTATTCTCTTATATTTTTTAGCACTATTGGTAGTTAACTGAGCAATGCTTTTATTATGGGGATGGGAGATGATGCTGTAACATACCTGTGGGAGAGAAAAAGATCTGATTTGAAACACTTATGTTGGTTCTCTCCTGGGTCTAATCCTGGGTTCCTTTTGAGCACAGCCCTGTTGAGGGTGGTGCTGGCCCCAGGCCCTGACTGCAGTGTTTACAGATCTGTTTCTGGAGGCACGGTTGCTGTAGATGCTCTAAAGGCATACTATGAGAAAGACGTATATGTGGAATATATGTTAACCTGGCCGTGCTGTCCCACATAAATTACTCACCCAGTCTAAGGAGCTGCAACTTGATGTGGACAATGTTCGTGGGCCTATCCATCTGCACACTGACAATCGTGCTGAAATAATTTGCCCTCAGAGGGATGTGTGTGTGGACATGTGCGTGAATGAGTGAGTGTGGGTGTGGGTAATGGGTATGTTTGCAAGTTTGTGTGTGTGTGTGTGTGTGTGTGTGTGTGCTGGGCGTGGCAGAAGGGAAGAAGGAGTGGGGAGAGAGTTTTATAGCCAAAACCCATTCTGGCTACTGAATAAGATGAATTTCTTTCTGCTTTATGCATAGATTTTGCCAACTGTGAGAGAAGATTCTGGTTTCTTCTCCTGCCATGCTATCAATTCTTACGGGGAGGACCGTGGAATAATTCAGCTCACAGTGCAAGGTAGGGAGAAGATAGCATAAGGGAGAATGCACAGGTGTTTCAGGATAGAAGTGTAGCCCAGCCCCAGGCATCTGCGTGGACTCAGCTTGCCATGCAGCACTTCCCAGTTCTCAGAAAAACTGAAATGAATGAAGCCAGCACTGCAACAGTATCATGCAGTGCCTGTGATTATGCCAAAGTGCAGCCCCAAAACAGGGAACAAAGCCCCTAAAGAATGCAGTCAGATGACGAGCTACTGGCAGTCACGCTGCGTGTGCAGAAGTATGGCTGTGGACTTTCTCCCTCAATTTTAGGAATCTATACGCTAGACAATCAGAATGGAAAGGGAAGGCTGACATTTGGGACCAAAATATGTCTTCAATTAGTGATCCAAAGTAGAATAGTGGTATTTGTATCGCCCAGGTTTGGCCCCGTTCCATGAGTGCTATGAAATTGCACATCCTGGGAAAGTGGAAATTCTCCTCTCTAAAATGAGATTAGGAAACATATCCTCCCAGATAAAAAGCATCCGTCCTTGTCTAGTGATGAAAAATTGTGTCTGAGTCATGCTCAGCATTTCCACTAGCGCTTTCTCTTCTGAACTCTGTTTGAACTAACCCTGGGTCTTTCTGTTGATGGCACAGAGCCCCCCGACCCTCCCGAAATTGAGATCAAAGATGTCAAAGCACGCACAATTACACTCAGGTGGACCATGGGGTTTGATGGAAACAGCCCCATCACAGGCTACGATATTGAATGCAAAAATAAATCAGGTAAGTTCTTTATGTTCTCCAGCTTTACTTTCACTTCAAAAAGCCCTTTTTTTCCTGTTTAATTTGTTGAACCCCTAAGAACACACCTCGCCTCAGGGAAGCTTGGAGGATGCTCTTTGAACAAGCTGGTCTCCCCGCTGCGTGAAGTGCTCCCAGCTTCCTCTTGAGGGAGCTCAGCTTCGTCCCTTGCTTCTGGAGCCAGCCCACACCTCAGTCGTGCTTCCTGCCAGCCTCTGTGGCATTGCCGCCACCCATGGGCACACGGGCAGCTGCTGACAGAGCCAGGCCCCTGTCGGGACCTTTCCTCACCTGTTTCTTCACTTCCCATTTCCCCAGCTGGGCGACTGCTCCAGGGCATGGGCCCCTGTCCTGTGCCCAGAGCGCCGGGCCCCAGCTGTGCCTGGGCTCTGCGGGATGAGCTGTGCAGAGGTGGTTTGTGCAGAAAAAGGGGAACTCACTCTTCAGACACCTCCTGGAAATGCCCAGGGACCGCCAGCAACACTGACTGCTGCACAGGGAGCACTCTGCCGAGAGCCCATAAATAAAACCGCCCTGCTGTCAGGGCCTCTGCAGGTGTGCCCTTTGATGACCTTCCAGGGACAATGGCAGGACCATTTTGAACAGTATGATCCATCAGGCCAGTGGAATGCCACCGCTGTGGCCTCTAGTCAGAATTTTTACCGTGTCTCATAAAAGAAGACACGGGGAATTTGAGCACTGGCAGCATGGGAAGGGTTAATAAAAATTCTCAGAGGCCACAAAAGTGGCCTTATTTTCCACTTCCTGGGCACCTTATGTTATTTCAGATTCCACACTTGTGACTCATTTAATATCCTTTGAGCTGAAGCTGTAGTGAGAAATCAGCTCGAGGCAGCAGAAAAAGGAGGGTGAAGAGTGAGGGAACGTTTCCATAGGAGCGCGCCAGGGACAGAGCCCGAGGGCTGTGCAGGTGGGATTGCAAAGAAACCCGGGGGCAGGGGTGGCTCTTCGGAATTCGGGAAAGCAGGATTTGCAGCCTAAAAAGATGGATCAAATCGAGAACAGCGTTTTGAGAAATAGTGTCTGAGGCTTGCTGGGTTAAAAATGCCTGTAAGAAAAGACGGAACGTCTCAGGTCGTTCATCTCAGAGTGGACCCAGAGACCCCAAGTGAGCTGGTGCATACACGAGGCCCAAGGAAAGACCCTCAGGGGGTGATGGGGCCCTGAGTCCCACTGTCGCCGGGAAATGCAGCAGGGCCAGTGCCTGGGGCTCAGGGGCGAGGCTCAGTGACCAGGGTGGGCATGGCCAAGACAGTGCTGAGCAAAACAGGGACCAGGACAAACTGCTTCCCAAGGGCCAGGGGAGAAGAGGATGACCTTGCCTTTGTTTTAAAGAAACAGAATTGAAAGTTCTAAGATACTGGTCTTGAAGTGTAGAAAATCGGAACTAATCAATCAACACCTATGTGCACATATGGAAATAACATTCGCTGGAAATCAAGCAGGCGGGGGGGAGGAGGGGATGGGTAAATTCACAACTAATGGGTTCAGTGCACACTATCTAGGGAATGGGCATGGTACAAAAGCAATTTATGTAACCAAATCATTTGTACCCCTGTAATATTCCAAAATAAATTTAAAAAATAAAAGTCAGGCATAAATCTTTGGCCCAAAATAAAATAAAATAAAATAAAATAAAGACTTTTAAATGCCTACTGTTTAAAAAAAATAAAAGTCTTCTTGGGTGAGGCAGGCACGTTAGAGCAGAGATTGGTCTTGAACCAGACGGTAGCGAGGAGAGCTCAGGCAGCCCCTGTCCTTGGTGCCGGAGTGCTCAGGTGGCCTCCCAGAGCGGAGCAGCTCGGGGTCCCCACTGTCTTCCAGGAGGATCAGCACCTGCCAGAAGCTGGTGATCGTCCCAGGCTCAGCAGGGGTTGGGATCCAGCCCATGCTGCGTCAGCGGCAGGCTGTGTCTTACCAGCTCTGCGCCTTGGCCTGCTTGCCTCCCCTCTCCTGGTCTCATCTGTGAAGTGGGTGCCGCTGCACCTACCTCAGAGGACTGTGGCCTGCGAGGATCCCTCAAAGCCCACGGGCTGCCTCTGGCTGGAAGGTGCCCCTGCCCGGGACCACATAGTCGTGCCCTCCTTCAATCCCATTTCTCATGTGCTCATGTGACTTCATCTCCCTTTTGCTCCTGGGAGGTGCCATTATATGTCATCATATATGTGTCATGTGATTATTGGTGAATATATTGATTAATTCATTTCACTTCCACCAGACTGGAAGCTCCTTGGGGTCCCCTGTGCTTAGTAGGTCTACTTTGGCCCAGTCCATTTCTCCATCACCTGGCACCATGCCTAACATGTGGCAGGCACTCCATGGATACTGATGAATACTCTGTAAGAAGGAAATACATTTAAAACACTTTACTCATTGTCTGGTACGTAGTCCATGTCTAACAAGTGGTAGCTTATAGTATTGCTCAAACATGCATGAAAAATAAAATGCCTAAAGCCACGTATGTTAGTTGAACTACTTGTCCACCATTTAAAAGTCCTTGGTGTCCCCTCCCTTCCACAAGCTCCCCAAGGTGGGGATTCTGATTTGGGTGCCCCTCGTTGTCCAGCGCCCAGCACATTGCCTCGCATGTGAAGAGCATGCTGTAAATATGTGTTGCATTTAGTTTACATGCAATTGAAATCTAAGAATCATCTTTGTCATCAACAGCATCTTTAAATGTACAAGTTAATCGGACTCTGCATAACCAAAGTGGGAAAGCTCCTATCTATAAAGCTGGGTGCAGTCAGGATTAAGGGATGCCTTTTCCATCCTTCCTGCTCTACTTCATTCAGAGACGGGCCCAGTGCTGTGCCTTTTCTAGTGTCTGCCCCCCACCCCCTACTGGGCAGTTGTCCCCCTGCAGGCCCTAGTGACCCCTGAGAGCAGCGACTGTCTAACAAGCCCTGCACTCTGTCTCTGCACCCCGCATAGTGCCTGGCACATACACTAGACTCTCAACCTTGTTTTAGGCAATGGTGAAATCATCCCCAAAAAGGTGCTTTCCTCTACTTTTTGTTAGTTTCCTAAGAAAGCAATATATTACCAACAATTAAAGTACTTAACATTCTTAACAGAGAGCACTTCTGCAAATGGTCATTCAGTCTATGCTTGAGCAGTCCCAGAAATAGAGACTCACTAACCCCAAGGAAGCACACCTCTGCCTTTGGCCAGCTGCGACTCCTACAAGTTCTTACATTTATTGCACCAAGATAGACCTTCCTGAATCCAGTGGCCCTGTTCCCATCCCCAAACACCCTTTGGACGAATGATACCTTGTCCAGGATTTGAAGACAGATGACTCTCCTGGGCCTACTGTGTGCAGGAAACATGAAACATCGCAAATCCCTTTACTTGTCTCCTGGCCCTCCCACTCTGGTCGTGCCCAGTGGCAATCCCCAGGTACCACCGGACCAGGTGCAGGCACCGTGCAGCTGTTGCCTCCCTCGTTCAGAATCTTCTTCATCTCTTTCTGTCACCCACAATTGCTTGGGTTGCTTTGGTTGTCACGTTGCTTGGCTGCCAGTGACTACTGCTTGTCCTCCACCTGGGCCCATGAGCCCCTTTAAAGAACCGCTTTCAGCATCTTGTCCTGGGAACCCCAGATAACCAGTCTGCAGTTTGCTGCATCCGCTTCCTTCCCTTCTCTGGAACAGCCTGCCCGTCCCCCCCCCCCCCCCCCCCGGTCTTCCAGCGTCTCCCCTCTCCACAGCGCCTCACAGGTGGTTGAAGGGGCTTCAGCACCTTGGCTAGCTCCCCCGCGTCCTGGAATGTGACCCTCCGGGCCAGGAAGCACAAAACTCTTCTACAGCAGGGTGCCCTCTTCCAGCCCTTTTCTCCCTGAGGATTATTTGCCTCCATGAAGAAGACAGAGCTTTCTCTGGGTCCCTGTGCCTCCCTTCTATTAGCCAACACAGTAGGCCTGGTCCTTCTTCAAGCGACCTCTTCATTCCTAAACCTTTTGTGTAATTCTTGTCTCCAGAACTTTCAGTGACCCTTACTCATTCTGGCCTTTGGCCTCTGACAGCATTCCTTCATATCTAATCCACCCTCTTACATTTGTCCTCGGTGACCTGCCATCCTCCAGACTTGGGGTGTCTGGCCCCCAGGGTGGGCTCCCTGGCAAGCACCTGGTATAACCACACTGGCTCCTGTGAGCTCCCCAGTCCTTTCTTCACAAGGGTTATTTTGGAACTGCAGAGGCAGGGTGGGACTCTGAGCTTCCCAGCCTGGTCTTATGCCACTGGTCCCCCTGGGGCATGGCATGGAATCCTGCCCACATTTCCAGTGAATGCTTCTGTTAACTCCTTTCTAAACCAGGCTGCAAGACTGACCTATACAGGTCAGTATATACTGACCCTCTCAGTCTTACTTCCTGCAAACTCAGAGATGTTGCAGTACTTCTCGGCCAAAGCTCCCTTCTCTTGTGTTGCATCAAACTATTTCTCTGCATTGCTCCTCCTCATTTGTAACCAAGTCAAGAACTTGTCAGAAGGTCTTCTAAGCACAGGAGACTTTCAGCAGGTGTCTGGAAATGTTGAAATCCAGTCTCATTAGGTGTCCTCAGAGAATATGTGCCGGTCATATGCTATAGGAAAGTGATCTTAAGCTTGGGGCTAACTCAAATCAGGTCAAATTCCAGTCCTACATCTTACCAGCTATGCATCAGGGCCTGAGTTTCTCGACCTTCACAAAGAAAATAAAAATCCCTTCCTCGGCAAGATGTTATAAAAATTTAATCAAATAAAACAACCTGTACATCAGAATGACCCAGAAAGAGAGCTTTTTTAAAGGCACAGGTTTCTGGCACCCTCCCCCATAGTCTGATTCCGTAGGTCTAAAGCACAGTTGTCAAAAAGCCCTGAGGTGCTTCCAATGTGCCCACAGATTTGGGGACCGCAGAAGTCACATTTTAAAATGCCTAGCACAACTCCTTGATGGGAAGATGGAATTGAAAATTGAGCTATAAATATGACCAGGAAGAATGTACCGTAGACAAAATAAAGAAACTTCTTAGGAGCGAGTCACAAACAGAAATGTATGCACAGAAGTCCAAGAACCTGAGGATACCAGTGTGAACGGAAGTGTGTGGTAAGGCCACAGGCAGGAAGGACAAGGAATGGAATTCAGGGATTTGCAACAGGTCTCCTGGCCCAGTGGTGGGCGTGGGTGGTGGTCGTTTCTAGAGGCAGAGAGTGAGCAAAGGTAACATCAAGGATGGTTTATGAGTCACACTGGAAGATTGTTTAACAAGAGGACGAGTTACCAAGGCGTGGGCTGGGCTAAAGCAACCTCCAAGGAAAGGATGCTGAAGCCCCAGTGACTGCAAAATGAGAGCTGTCCCCTCCCTGCCTTGACCCCTCATACAGCTTGGGTTGGCACCAGGAGAAGGTGGTCCACAGACATCCACATACCCCTTCAGGCTGTCCGCCACTCCCAGACACAACTCCAGGGAAGACAGCTGTGCCTTCTTTGGCACTGTCTGTTCCAGAAACTTCCATGTTGCCTGAGCAGAGCCATCAACCACCACAAGTGTCAGCTTCCTCCTGGGGCTAGTTAGCAAGTGTCTCTGCACCTGGCAGCACCTGGGGTTCCTCCCCGTCATCCTAAGCGTCTTCTCCACGAGGCTGGCTTTGTCTTTGTGGACAAGGCTCCTGTGTCTGCGCCATTGCACTGGTATAAAATCCCCCCCTCATTTTTCCGCTGTTGAATCACATTCTTCACATCCTTCGTTGTTTGAATTTTTGCCAAATCTTCTCTTTCTGTGTCATGTTCTTCTACCTCCAATCACCCTGGCTCAAAGGATGCTTTTCCTCTTAACCCCAAGATTAATCATCAGTTTCTATTAGGCTGCATTCCTTGGGAAGAACTTAGAGCATTCAGAAGCAGCCTTTAAGCCACATAGTTTTGTCTTCAAGTGCAGAGAATGGCTTGCATTTGTGTTAACCCCTGGGCGGGGCAGCCCCTGCACTGCCACACTCGCCATTGGGGTGACGATGTGAGTGGCCTGCTCCCAAGACTCGGAGGTCCTTGTATTTGCCGCTTATTTATTCATCCGTTAAACATGCATTTATTATTTGTCTACTCTGAGCCAGGCACCGTGCTAGCAAAGAGACACAAAATTGAATATGGGAAGTGTGGCTTCTGCCCTCCTGGAGCTTAGACTCCAGCAGGAAACACAGATTATCCGTGAAAGACTTACGCATGTGACGAGCTCCGCCGAAGAGGACTCTGGGGTGGTGGGAACATGGGAGCATCTTCTCTGTCCACTATCTTGGGGTTTCTTTTCTCTTCCACCACCAACACCAGCTCTTGACCACCCAGCCCCCCCATCAACAACTTCCCAGGCTCTTTGATATAAGAACCATTTACTGGCATTCTCTGCCTTGGTTGAGCCCCAAAAATCACCAGGTACAAACTGTCACGGATTCAATGATAATGCTTCACACTAGACAGGTGCTGTGGTTGAAATTAGCTGTGGCTGAAAATAATTCCTACAACAGAAAATTGAGACTACATTATTTGAAAAGTAGAATTGAGAAATATGTTTGGTATGCAGGGTTTATACTGGAAACTGAGGTTGGTTCCTGTGGGATTATCACATTTTCACCACTCTCTATATGAGAAAGAAAGGCTCTGATGTGGCTCAAGGTTTTGCTGGTTTTCAGATACCTTTTAGAATGAGGGATTTGTAGGGGCTGAGAGGTGAGCGTGTCCTGACCACGCTTCACTTTATCGGCTGTACAATGAGTGCCCACGAGTGGTCATTTTCTACTCCACTGGCCTGAGCTGCCGCCACGGCATTTCTCCTCCGTGACCTCCCACAGCGGCCGGATCTGCTTCCTCCGACACCCCTCCCTGAGCCCTGCTGGCCTCCCACTGTCCGTCCCCACAGTGTGGGTGACGTGTGTGGGAGGTCACATCCCCTCCGACTGCCAGCTCTGCCAGAAAACTGGGAACAGCACATAGAGAAGTCACTTGGGGTGTCATTGCTCTTTCTTTCCTTCTTTCTTTTCTGTTTTTAATTCCTACTTGTGAACTTTCAAAGGCAGAGAAAAAAAACTCACGTCTCTATCTCTTCTTTTTTGAAAAACAAAACCCAAAAGACTCCTGGGATTCTGCTCAGAGAACCAAAGATGTTTCCCCTCAGCTGAACTCGGCCACCATCATTGATATCCACCCTTCCTCCACCTACAGCATCCGCATGTACGCCAAGAACCGGATTGGCAAGAGCGAGCCCAGCAACGAGCTCACCATCACAGCGGACGAGGCAGGTGCGTGGCGCTGGGTGGAATCGCGCTCCGGAGGAGCCGGGGAGCTAACTCTTGAGGGCTCAGATGCTTAAATGCAGAAGCAGACCTTTGCCCACGCTGGGCGGAGGTCTTTGATGCATGCTCTCCATAGTTCCATGCCCTAGAAAAAACGCAGACAGCGCCCAGCATCTTACTTTGAAGGCACTGCTCTTCAAATAGAATTTAGTTCAAGGTTCTCATAGCCAAGACTTAAAAGAAAGACGCGTGAGGCTAACAATCTGGTGAGATTCAAAGAATCATGCCGTTTTACAAATCCTTTGTTTGGACTTACGGAATCCAGGTTGGGGGGGGACGCATGAGTGTGTTTCTAGCCTAAGACCCTGTGCAGTCCAGTGTTGGAGGGAAGGAGGAACATTTAACTAGGAAGCAGTAGGCACCTGTTCTGTAGGGGGAGGTGGGGGGGTGCAGATTATTTTATTGACTAGAAACCTCAATATTTTAAAATGAATTTATTGCTCTTTGTCCTATTACAAAGAATTTCATATTCAGTGTTGAAAATCACAAGATAGAGATAAACATTTTGAAAAAGGCTAAACAGCTTGCATCATCCACCTAGAGCGTGTTGATATAACCTACTAAGCCATTGTTGCGACCTGTTTCATCTCCCACACACGTGCATGCGCACAGACGTGCACAAGTGTATGCACTCCCCTTAACACTGTGGTCCGTTCCTGGTTACTGGGGGTGACATTAACTGGTTTGCAGAGGACTGAGCAGATAGGCGGTGGTGCATGGATGCTGACAGTCAGCCCAGCTCCTGGCAGGAGAGGAAGCCACTGCCCATGGGCTTCTCTGAGGAGAAACGTAAGGTGCCAATGATGCCCAGCTCACGTCTTGAAGGGAAAGGTGTGTTCAGCTCCCAAACCCTCCTTTCCTTTTGGCTCTGCCCACAATCAGAGCTAATCAGCCACTCCCTACTGCGGTGAGTTGGAAGCTTAGTCTCAGACCTCTGTTTCTCCATCATCACGATTCAGGTGATAACATCCTCCCCAGATGACCAAGAGTTGAAACAAAACCAGAGATTTGTTTCAACTTTCAGTAGGCATTGTCCTTGACTTTCTTCCCACCACCTCCTTCTCTGCTACCCTTGTTAATGATGTCCAAATAGACATTGAACTTGTATATCTCTTAAGTACTTTTCTACAATTTGTAATGGCATCTCCCACCATTTATGTAACAAATCCCATATTGCTGGACATGTCAGGTGTTTTCAAATTCTCATTATTATAAACACCACTGTGATAAACATCCTGGTGGTATCTTTTGCAATTTCCAAGATCATTTTCTTATGTTAAATTCCAAGAAGTAGGATGGCTGGATCAAATCAAATGCAACCTTTTAACTCTTTTGATATATGTAGTCAGCATTATCCTCACGGGAGTAGGTTAAAATGTATAATTCTTCCCGAACCGCCCATGAGTGCCTAAATCCCAATGCTGGAAGACACCCCTCCTTGAACATTGTTTTCAAGTGTGGCCGACAGAAAGGGCTTTATGCTCAAGTGTCTGAGGGTGAGCCACTGCTGATGCCGGGATACTCTGCATCAATTCTCGTCTGCAAGGTGGACATAATGATGCCTTTCTCTTCTTTACACAGACTTATTTGATTGTTGAGAAAAACATTCCCAGCTCTAAAAGTACTTTGCATTTCTCAGAAATAAGTGGGAAATGAGTGTTAATGTGCTCTTGCAAAAATAGAATCTTATTGAATTATTTATTTAAACAGCCCCCTAACTTCCTGGCGTTTTATTATGCTGGATATTTAGGGAAAATAAGCTGTCCCCATCCTTCACCCCAAACTGTCATCTTTGACTCCCTGCTCAGCCTTCTCCTTTCCTCCCCGCCCCTTTGACAGTCCTACCAGATCCCGACAGCCACCCCAGGATGACTGCATTCTTCCGGGTGTGCACGTGCAGCTGCTTCCCTGATTGCCGTTATTAATGCTGCTGTTGTTGCTTTTCATTTCGTTTCCTCTGTGACCTCCGCTGCGGCTGGCAGTTGCCATGGCAGCATCTCTCTCCCCAGCCAGGAGGCCAGGTGAACAGCCCCGGGTTGCTAGTGTGCAGGGCAGCTGCCTGGCATCTCTGCGGCCAGATGCAGGCACCGCCTCCCTGGATCCCCAGCAGGCCTTTTGGATTTTACCTAGTGCTGGCTGGGGCAGCCCCAAAAGCCTCTCTCCTTTAATATTCAGATGAGCTAAGGAGAAATGAATGGAAGGGAACAGATGAGCAAAGGAACACTACAAAAATAGAGCTTGTCTTTGTCTGGGTGCACAGGTTTGCATGACTGAAATGAAAAGGTCATTTCCCATGTGTGACTCACATGGGCCGGGTGCAACCACCCTGACCAAAGACACCCTCGCTGGAGTTGCCGCAGGAGCTGTGGACACTGCCGCCACTTCCGGGCAGGCAAGCCCCAAGGCACATCTTTTTAGGACTGCAGCCATCTTGAGGTGACCTTTTCCCACCCCTGCAGCTCCCTTTCCACCCAAATAAGAGGTCACCTCTCAAGCAGTGAGAGTCTTCAGATGGAAGCTTCTGGGATTTATTGACCCACTCGCTTTGACCGTAATGTAGTGCCTGCGTCGGGCACCAGAGCTCACCTCTCACCACCCACCTGGCTGGGGAAGTGGGTCTGTGAGGTGCTCGGGTCTTGGTGTCCCCCACAGTATGCGTGAGATGAATATCTATAAACACGGCTCAAAGGACTGTCCAGCACGGGTCTTACAATGAACAAAGTGTGTATGTGAGTGTGTGTGTGTGTGTGTATGTGTGTGTGTGTGTGTGTGCGCTGAGAAAATATATGGTGGACTAAACCCTGCTGAAATGGTGAAGGGTGTTATTGTCTGAATTTTGGTGCCCCCCAAATTAATACATTGAAGCCTAATTCCCAATGCAATAATATGAGGAGGTGGGGCCTTCAGGTGGTGACTGGGTTACGAAGGTGGGCCCTCAAGAATGGGATCAATGCCCTTATAAAATGGGCCTGGGGAGCTCATTCGCCCCTTCTGCCATGTGAGCACGCAGGGAGGAGGCACCGTCTATGAGCCAGAAGAGCCAGCCTTCTCCATACACCGGCCTGCTGGCCCCTGGACCTTGGACTTCCCCTCCTTTGTAAGAAATACAGCCTCTGTAAGAAATGAATTTCTGTTGTTCACGAGCCACCCAGTTTAGTGTATTTTGTTACAGCGGCCCAAAAGGACTAACTAAGACAAGTGCTTCATAAAGAAAAGTAGAGAAAAGTCAGAGGGTAGGACTGGGAGGCGGGGAAAACATGAAGGGAGAAAGAGTAAGACCCTCCTGCAGCCTGAGATGCCCTTAGCCCATCCTGATGGACGGGGCAGGTCCCAGGTCAGAAACTGCAGCCCGCGGCAGATCAGGCCTGTGGGTGTGTTCAGTTTGTGTCTGCCTAGTGGTGTGCAAAACTTTTGAATTAGGTGTCATTTTTTTTAATCTGGAAATTTCAGATCAACTAAATTTTGAGTTGTTCTTGAGTTCCTGCTTGGCAGCAATGAGCTGGTGTTAAGCATGTAGTGGTCACCCCTAAAGCTGGCCATACACCCCCAGTGAACCATAGCTCCACCCTACTTTCATTTAGGGGTCAGCAAGCTATTGATACAACCTGTGGGCCAAATCCCGCCTATAGACCTCAGACTAAGAATCGTTTTTACATCTTAAGAAGAAGAAGAACATGCAATAGAGACTGCACGTGGCCCACAAAGCCTAAAATATTTATTGTCTCACCCTTCACAGAAAAAGTTTATGATCTCTGGCTAAGTCTTGCCACCACAGGCATTTGGGTTTCGGATCCCTGCTGTGTCCAATGCAAAGCATCATAAAGAAGGAATCACTGCCAAGTTTACACAGCATCCCTGCCTACTATTGGAAAATATCATGGTTCCAATGCCACAATACTGTTTATTTTCATGCAAAAGTTCATGAATGCATTATTATACCACTTTAATGCACCTGACCTCAGAGAGCAGCCATGAAGCCAAGATCACATTGTTTAGCACCGTCTTCTCAACTCCTAATAACAACCCTTATCCCCCCAAAGAAGGAGAAGTCACGAGAGTAAGTGGAGACACTGTCAGAGTCAGTGAGATCAGCTCTTAATGGACCAGAAGTGTGTCTGACTCACCAGATCTCTTTGATAGGATCAGCCACGCACATGCACGGCTGGCCCTCGCCAGACCGACTTCCCCGTTAGCAGCTGCCCCCTGAAGGTCGCATGTCACTTAGTGCCATGTGACCGAGTTTGGAGTGGCTGCTCCCTTCATCGTTTTCATTATGAATCTGTGCATAGAATGTGGAAGTTCAATTACGCGGGAACTCGTTGAAACACCACTGAATTTTCACAGACCATCAAGAGTGGAAGGTCTGGATTATGAAAGGTCCTGACATGGAGTCATCCGGTGTCCAGTGGATCTGGCACTAAGTTACATCCTTGCATCACCTCTCATCACGTTGCAAAGCATCGGCAGTTCTGGTCTGGTAGAAGTTTCCAGCGTGCTGAGCTGGAGCTGAGGGTGAGAGGATAGAATGAGGGCTGATGGCGTAACAGGCATGAGTGCGGTAAACAAACACAGGGGTAGTGATGCGTGTAAGGGCAGAGCATGGTATCGATGTATTCTTCAGTAAGAGAGTCAAAGGCGCAACGCCCGTCCAGTGAGAAAAACCAGGCACAGCCTGCACCCGATGGAGCCGTCAGCAATCTGCTTTTATAGGTTGTTATTCTCCTCCGCCTTCCTTGTAAAGAAATTTTGGAAAGTAAACCTAAAGAAATCATCAGCCTCCCTGCTGTTTCTCATACACACTAAGTATATGATTATTGGTTATCCTGGAAAGTTCTGGAATGGTCTGGAATGTTCTTCCTTCCGCTCTCTTAGCACTTTCAAGTTTCTGCTCAAATATCATCTTCTCAGTAGTCCTGTCCTTACCACCTTATTAAAATTCAATCCACTGCCCTTTCTGGCACAGTTGGTCCTCTCTCTCCCCTAACACTTTCCTTTCAAATACGTATCACCACCCAATATACCATGTAAATTGTTGATTTACTTTTTTTGCGTGTGTGAGACAGAGTCTCACTCAGTTGCCCAAACTGGAGTGCCGTGGTGTCAGCCTAGCTCACAGCAACCTCAAACTCCTGAGCTCAAGTGATCCTTCTGCCTCACCCTCCCGAGTAGCTGGGACTACAGGCACACACCACCACGCCCCATTAATTTTTTCTATTTTTAGTAGAGATGGGGTCTTGCTCTTGCTCAGGCTGGTCTCAAACTGCTGGCCTCAAGCAATCCTCCTGCCTTGGCCTCAAGCAATCCTCCTGCCTTGGCCTCCCAGAGTGCCAGGATTACAGGCATGAGCCACTGCACCCGGCCTGATTTACTTTTTTTATGGTCTATTTTTTGGCCCCCTCCCACAAGGGCAGGAATAGTTATCTAATTAAATAAATAGTTTAAATGAATGAGCTAAATATTTATTTAATAGTTACAGCTGTTCTTTGTTTGATTTTAATTTTTGCCAAATCCTATCTTGGTACCCTTTGCCCAAAAAAAACATGCCTCTCACCCACCCAACGTCTGCGGAAGACGAACACGTGATTGTGAAATCATGCAGCTGCACCTCCCTATTTTATTAATTTATTCCACTTTTGTAACCCCAGTCTCTGCCTAGTTTAGGACCTGGCGCACCGTAGGCCTCAGTAAATCCCCCGACAAGGAAACCAGAGACAGAAATGCGGGTGTGATTCCCACATGGGTGATTCCACTCAGTCCAATAAACAATGAGGCCCCAAGACCCAGCTAGAAGCCAGGACGTTGATGGATGGGGAGGGAGGGGCCCCTTTGAGAGCAGAATGGAGCCCGAGGCTTGAGTCTCAGTGGGGACGCAGGGACTGTCGGAGCAGCAGGAGGCTGCCCAGACTTTGAACTGACAGGGAGGAGCCGGCGCAGGAGGGACAAGGGACCCAGAGCCAGCCATGAAGGCCCAGGAGGGAAGCAGGAGAGGATATCCACGGGTTTGGCAATTAGGAGGCACCCGACTGTCATCGCTGTGTTTTCAGCCAAACAGAATTAGTGAAAGTTGCCTTGCCTTTCCCCTTGCAACATTGCTAGAAATTGCAAATATAGTCTGTATTACTGCTTCACAGATTGAATGGTTTTGACTGCTGTAGAAGTGCAGAGATGGTTTATTTTGGAAAATCATTTCCATTGTTAATCGTTACCTCTATAGCTCTCCATTATTGATCCTCAATACTTTTTGCACTGGGAATTCACTCTCCCTGGGATTGTAATTTTAAAGAGATCATCTGCAATGAGATGGGAATGTATGAAAAAATTACAGCTCAGGAACTGTATGGAAAGCACTAACATTCTGAAAGAAGACCAATTCTTTTATAACTTAAAAAATTTTTCTTATAATGTTTTAGAAACTTACAGCAGAAAATTTAGTGTCCTTTGTAAAAGACAAGCAAACCAAAATAACCTCCCTAATTATACTGGGCACAGCCCTAATGTGTGTGTATAAATTATATTCTTTTGGGTGGTTTGGACTGTTTCCGTCACTTTTTTTTTTTTAGGCTGCCTTTCATTTTATTGCAAAATATTTGCATTTTTTCCATCAAATCTATTTGCTACTGAGTATTTTTTTTTTTTTTTTTTGCCATGCTGAATTGTAAATGTACTGTTTTTTTCAGAGAGGAGAGATCCAAGTGCATTCACTTTTGGAAACAGGCAGACCAATACGTAATTACTAACAAACCACCAAAGTATTGCTGGGCTAAGTGATAAAGGTGTTATGTTCTTAAAAATGACAGAGCTGTCCTAGAAATAGGAACTGTCCCCCTCTCTCCACTTCACTGAGGACCTTCATAAAACACCAAACCAGACCGAAGGAGCAAATTGTCCCCAGTTCATGATGACATCATGGACTTTATGTTTTCTGATAGGATCAAGGGCATTTTTGTAAACACTATACTAGTACCTTTGTTTTAATTATGAAGCTATCTCAACAAGAAAATAAAGGCTGTGACTACTGTCTGCTGTTATCCTGAGAAGGCCACATTGAAGGCCACACCCAAGAGATTCAAGATGAGGCAGTGTCCCCACATTGCCTCTGATCCCCAACAGACTGACTTCTTGTTCAATTCAATTAACACAATTAAATTAAAATAACCGAGCATTAGTGCAGCTGTCAGACCTCAAAATAATTTTTCAAGAAGGATTTTTATGGAGGAAGCGTGTGCTTCTCAACAACTACGGAATTATCCGTGTGGGAGAGAAATCTGTTCCATGGGTTTTTATTGGATCCAATATCAAAAGTTTCCTGCTTAAAGGGCCTGACTCTGCGAGCAGAAATTAGATTCAGAGCTTTAACAGTAATTACCGCAGTTAGCTGGATGCTGGGCTCTGCCTCGGTTTCTGTTCCGGACATTAACTTCAGTGCTAGCAAAGCCTTTGCACTTTTGGAATCGATAAATCCGAGAGGCTGCAGTACCCCAGGTAAGCGTCGGCCCCACGGACCTGCTGGGGAGAGGACCTGCTCAGCGTTTCAGCGACCTCAAATTGCTTCGCCCCTTCAGAGCAAGGGCTGACTCTGAGCTCAGTGCCTGATACCACGTAGAGTCTGCCGGGTGACCAGAGACGTGCAAAGACTGATGTGCTAATGTATGCACAGCACCGTGGCTACAAGGTCCCAAGCCCAGGTGGGGATAAACCGCCATGGGGGGCCCAGGCACTGGCAGGAAACTCTGACGGAGGCAAAAGAAGACTCCAGGGCAAAGGCTCCGATTGCCCCGAGTCAAGTGTGTTTGGGTTCCGTAGAGACATTGGCTCAAAACTTCCTCCTCCTCTGAAAGAAAGGGAACCAGCTTCCCCTTGGCCATGCCCTCCCCCAGTCTACCGTTTATCTTTAAGGCATCCCTACCTTTCCTCTTACTTCCAAACTCTTCAAAACTAGCTTATATCCACTATGTCTGCTTTCTTATCTCCCACATGCTACTCAACCTTCTGCAAATGTCCACGGAAATGGATGACTCTTCTGTAGTTCAGCAATGATTTCAAAATTGTCAATCCTAAAACATTCTGTAATTGAAAGGGGTCTCTCCCTCTGACTCCTTTGTGATCATTCGCTTCCACATCTCAGATCCCTTAGTAGCCGCGGGTTTGTCTTGCTGTCTTCCCCTCACTGTGTGCATCTGATGGCTCTGATTACACTCTGAACTCTTGGTGGGCAAAAGGTTTCATATCTCTCAGTTCCACATTGTGCACCTAGCACGTGCGCATGCCTAACACATGCCGGTCTGCTCTAACTGGAGTGCATTTGGAATTGTCGCTCAGCTTGCAAAGCCCTTGGAAGCAGGTGCGTGCCAGTGGCCTGCTTTGTTTCCTCCTCAGCTCTGCTTCTGCCACCTGTGGCTAGAGCCCCCGCTTCCCAAGGGATTTCAGTCGGAAAGTGTGGGGAACTAAAGCGATCAAAGAGACTCAAAGGCAGAAGAACCCTGACTAGTTTTTCCCCAACTAGCTCTGAGCAACTGGAGTAACCCCAATAATCCATGCCTAACAGAGCTTCCGAAGGGAAAAGAAGGATCTTCAACACACACCATAGACAGAGTTTTATAAAAGAAATTTTGTTTTACAACTTTCTATTGTACCCCTTAACTTGCTCAAAGTCAGGGTTGAGTAATAAAATTGTCAAAGACATGGTGAAGAGGAATACGATGACAGGGTCCCAAGATTCGTTTTCAGAAGAACAAATAAATACGGGGAAAACTTTGCACACAGTGACTCTGCAAAATCGTTTTTTCCCGCTACCACCGAAAACTTACCTCCCTGTGCCAAACTCGAAGTGTCTTCTGGGACCACATGTGGTTGTGTAGGTTTCGACCTATGCTGGAACGCATTTCTAACCTGCCTGTGGGTTTTCTGGTCCTTACAGCTCCTGATGGGCCACCTCAGGAAGTTCACCTGGAGCCCATATCGTCTCAGAGCATCCGGGTCACCTGGAAGGTAAACCAAGCAAACACTTGTATTCCTGGCACTTTTCCCGTGGGGGAGCCCTTCACTCGTGTTAAGTGCTGTGATTGCAAGACACTAACATTTTAAGAATCTTTTATTTTTCAAAATTATATTAAAATCCCTTTTCTTAAAAGTCAATACTTCTATTCACATTTTGAATACTTTTACAGCAAATCCTGTGTCTACAGAGAATAAAATTACGTGTCATTTTTCATTCTTTGAATCTTGATCATTGTCCTAAGTGTTGGTCACCATGCAAATTGTGATACTGATGTCCCTGACTGTACTCTCTGACTTCATCCCAGTGAACACTTTACCTAATTGCTTTTTCTAAGTGGCAAAGCATGGTGTGGTTGAAAGCTGGTGGAAAGCAGAGAAGTCCTAGCTGGGCTACTAACTAGACATGTGCTCGAGCAAGCCCTTAATTTCCTTGCCGCTGAAATGAACTATTGCATCTGTGGCCTCCCAAGGCAGTGCTACCCCGAGTGTGGCCCTCGGATGCAGACTGGCTCTGGCTAGCTCAGTGCTGGCTGCCGGCTGCAGGGAGAGAAAAAAAACTTGAGTCGTAGTGTAAACAGCTTCATCACTAAGCATATTGTTCTGCTCAGCTGCCGTGGTTTCCATAGCAAACTTCCTCAATGAAGGAAGCAGTGTTGATTCTGCTGCAATCTTGTCACACATTAGCACTTTGGGGCACCCCTATCCCCACGACCTTCCAGACAGTACTGTGGCACTGACCTGGTAGGTGAAACTACCTTGGGAATTAGTCATCCTCTTGAATGTGCTCTTGGAGATAACTAGCTTAACCCAATTCCATTTTATCTAGAGTGTTATTATCAGAGCAGAAGCTCTGTAAGGTCGCACTTACTGTTCTAGTTCTGGATTTCTCTCACTGCATGCAGTATTTTTCTTACTTCTTTCCTCACCCTTTTTTCTGTGTCCTCACTCAGAGAAGAAGGCAGCCAAGAACCACAGTGAGGTCTTCAAATGACACACTTCTTGTAACCGTTTCACCTGTTTATTGGTTTGTTTTGTTTTCCTTCTAGTATTGGTTCTGTCATAAAATGACCAGCATCTATAACAAAAACGGACTTTCGTTGTCAGGGTGGAGACCACCTTTGGTATTAACACAGGGTAATGCAGCCAGCCCTTTTGTGTCAGCCTTTTCCAACCCCAGCCAATGAGCGGTGTCTGCAGCGGGCGCCTGACATGAGCGTTCAGCGGCAGACTGTGCAGGCTGAGGAGTGTGGGCAGAGGTGTCATGGGCCTTTGTGAGCACGTCCACCCCCCGCGAGCATCACACACGCCGTATAAGAAAGGCACTCAGCAAGCCGTAACCCCACACGCATCCCTGCCACGCTACAAACGAGATGCTGACTCACTCTGCCTTGAATTAAAGACGCTGTGAAGTTTCTACCACTAGCCCTACACATGCTCTTCTGCTTTGTCACTCAAAAAGACCAGGCATTACTGTGGCCTCGAACGCTCTTTGGGTCCTGCCTGATAGAGGCGTCTGTCCACAGAGTATCTAGCTCTGATGACTAAAAATAGAAACTCCTGAGGCTTTAAAAGGCATTGTGTCCTTTCTCTCTTTGTCGAAAGCACAGGCAAAAGTAGGTAAATTGCAGTTAAATTTCTTCTTCGTGCTGAAAGGATGACCATGTTGTGGGCTATTAAGAGGAAGCCTGGCTCTCATTAGATTGCGAACGGATTGTGATATGTTGTTGGTGGAGGAGTGTGATCCATCCCAGTGTAGTGGGCCCTGCGGTGTGGCCTGTCAGCAGGCGGCGCGTCTGTGATCTAACTGCCTAACGAGGAAGGACTGCCCTGTCGCCGGCTTTCCATTGCACGTTGGCATGTTTATGTAATGAGCTTCTAAAGCGCATCACTGATTCAATCAAATTGTGTGCTAGTGTGCATCGTCTAGGGTGTACGTAAAGTGCAGTACGTTGCATACAACACGCCTCTATTCTGTGAGGTTAAAGTTCAGAATAGGCATGTCGTGGAAGGAGACTGCCGAGGAGAGGGGAAGGAAGGAGGAGGTAAGGAAAGACAGAGAAATAGCGTCAGCCCTGAAGAGGGAGCCCCACATCCATCAGCCAGGGTGGATACATGGGGAGTAGGGGGCTGCCGAAGGTGGGTGGAGGAGAGAGGAGCTCTGAGGTTCTGGTGAGAAAACACATTTTAGGCTCCAAACTTCGTAAAGGTAAGGGGCACCCTCGCGGCCTTTCTGTAACACTGCAGATAGATATTAAATCCATTTAATTATCATTGCACACGCAACACTTCTGTAACAACACCTTCTATTGAACAAAATAAACACCTGTCCCTTTTTATTTTAGTTATTTCTTTCATGGTTTCCCGTGACCTACTGAATATGGCACAATCCCGTAGTTCACTCAAGGTCACCCGACGTCAGGCTGCAGCACCCAGACTCCTGATTCAGGTTCATGCCCCTACCTGCCCCCAGGGGTTCTTGCCCATCCAGGTGGCAGGCCCACAGGTGGCATCTTTCCTGTCATGCCCACCTCTCCTGCCCAATCCTGCTTATTCAAGGCTCAGGTGTGTGTGATTCTCGCCATGAAGTCAGGCGAATCTCCAAAGTGGAATTAATAGTTCATCCTCTGTGTTACCTGTTGCTCTTGGCAATGGCTCAGTGAGGTCCCCATCCCGTGGTCTCTGCTGCTGTTCTGCAAGTTCCTTAAAGGCAGGGAGAGGGTCTTATCCAGCTCTGAACATGTTGCATGAATAGATGAATGAAAGAAGCAGTGAAGAAGTGAGTGAGTGCCTACGTGAGTTGGGAATGAAGAGACAAGTGTTCCGTATACAATAGTCTCGGGAGCGTTCGGCACCTGAGCTCTTAGGTCTCCAAACAGCAGACTGTAAAATGCGATGGTCTCACTCATGATACAGTGAAATACCCCAGGCTGTACAATGGTAACACCCAAAGATGTGATCCACGCTCAGTGTTCCAGACAGACCAACCATTTTGCATACAAGTTTTGACTGTAATTTATTTAAAAGTAAAGGGCAGAAATGGTCCAATAAATTCATGGTGAGTTTTATAGGAGACAGGCATCCACACATCACAGGTGTAAGTCCACAGGGAGATGTCCAAGAACCAGTACCATATTTGATGTCTATATTATCCAAAATGAAGGTCAGGAAAGGTTCTTAAATACTTTTACATATTCTGAGTTAGATAAAAATGAGAGCTGATGCCTTAACAGAAACTCAAGAGACCATGCAAGTGGTTCTAAATAAAATAGAAATAAAGTAAATGACATAAAGTTTCATTTCCTACCTGTTGCTTCTCATCCTTTGAAAAACAAACAGGTCTGCATAAGCAAATACAATGTAATTTACAGCACGTTTTATTTCTGATTTGAAATAAGAAAGAATTGTTGAAAGCTATAGATTATTGATAGCATATATTTGATCAAGTGCCTGAAAATCATAGAACTAAAGAATTCTTTGAATTTTCAGAAAATTCCAATTTTAGTCTATCCTCAAGTGTCTCTTTTAACAGTGCCTGTCACCTCTTCTGGTCAATTTCAGAATCAACTGACCCCCTTTTTATGCAAATTAAGGACAATTTGATTCTAGTTATTGGCCTGTGTATGTGTGTATTGCCACAGCCATTCACAAAATAAAAGCATTATTTTGAATATTTAATTATTATAGACATCTCAAAACAGTTATCCAGAGAAAACAATTTAAGGCAGAGATGTTTCCTTTTGATGTAAACTTTTTGTTGTTGCTTTATTTTTGCTTTAAATGAGGAATCTTTGTAGAACCACAGGCTGTCCCCAAAATATGAAATTTTCAATTGCTTAAATACTGCTGTGCTGAGAACAATTATCGAACTGATGACTCAGAATAAAAATCCTGAGAATGATTTCACCACTTTCCTGCCCCTTGGTATCACACCATCTGGCTGAGAATTTTATTTAGAATGAGCAGAATTCTCATTTAGAATTACAAAAGAGAAGTATTGTTTCCATAAAACATTAAAACTGAGTATTTAGGGATTTAATTAAATTTCAGCAATCTGAAGAATACTTTTAGCCAGAACACCACATCTCCACAATCCCTAATAATTCCAACTAATTGAGGCATCATTACGACCTATTATGTTTCAGAGATGAGCTCATACAATGGGAAAATGGCTCAGTCTGTCATTTAAAGATGAAATTGCCATATTGCCAGTGGCCTCCATGGTAATGGTTTAATGAACTGCAAGCTCTACTTGACTCCCACATTTAAATCCCTCTACCTCCAGGAAACAGCCCGGCACGTTGGAAATGGCAGCTCTAGAAGCACCTTCCAGCACCGGTGTTTCCTAGCTGGGGACAGCTGTCCTCCAGAGCATGTGATCTCTGCAGGTACTGTGCTAAACTTTCGCATGCTTTATCTCAATTGATACGTGCGTGGGAGCACCCAGTTTTGTGCTGAGGGAGATCCTAAAGTTAGAGGAACTTGCCCAAGGTCTGAAAGATCCTGGCTGTCAGATTGAGGCTGTCTCATTCTGCTTCCTGGGTTTCTACGCAATCAACAGGTCAATGAATATGAAGTGCCAGGATTGTAGTTTGAGTATCATATGGCTCAATAAATGTTAATTCCCTTTACTATTCCTTCCAAGCTCATGTTATAAATTACACCCAACCCTATTAAAATTAGAGGAGACACACAAAATTTAAGTTTTTACCTACTGCCATTTCTTTTCCAAATCATAAACTTAACCTTAGAGTAACGTGAATAGTGAGGAAATACCCTTTTTTCCTGTATCAATTACAATTCAAAAGAGTTGCCTTGAAACACTTATTTTTACTTATTTTTTTAAACTATCACTCTAACCTTTAGGCTATGAAAAACTACAAAGGTTTGTATTTGCTTTTATGAACTAATCCATTGGTTCTAGTGTTGGTTTTAGAGCAGTTCTGTTTAAATTCCTGAAAACCAACATGTCTTACAAATACTCAAGGAGTTGGTGGCCCTTCCCATATTAATGAGTCTAACCTCTCTCCCCTATAACAAGAAAAGAAAAAAACCAAACTGATTTCAAAGTCTCTTCGTCATCCACATAGAGGGAGATTGTTCTCTCTCAGCTTCCTAAAGTTGACTAGACTCTGTGAGGGCTGAGGATGTGTCTTGCTTGTTCTTATACCTTCTGTAGGAGTGCAATAAATATTTGTTAAATAAATGCATGAACCATTTGCCATTGTTCCCTTTTACGTTAAAAGGTTCGTATCACAAGGTAGTGCCTTTGTTCTTGAAAAATTTGGGACTCCTTAGAGAGCCGTAGGTGACTGTATTCACATCTTAGTTTTGGGTATATATAAAATATACATATCCCTTTAATGAAACCATCTAGTGCATATTTGCACCATTAGGGATACATTCTGCATCTCTCATCTACCCATTGAATTATCCCTCTCAGTTTACCCATGTGATTGGCTTTCTTCAAAGACTCCGGCTCTCTGTCTCAGAGGACAGCCACCAACCAGCATGCATAAAGGGTGCCTCAGGCCTCCCGACCTAAGCAGGCAGCTCTCTTGGTTCCCAGCTTCAAAGTGCAGTGACAAGACTCTGGCCACACTCCCAAGAGCTGCTTGGCTGCTGAGGGTGTGGAATTCAGGTCTGATACTCAAGTGTGCTGGGAAGAGATGTTGTCTGGGACTGTCAGCATGGGAGGCATTTCTTGATTCAAAACCCCCTGAAGAGGCTGTACCTCTCCAGGTGATTGACCCTGACAGGACATGAAATTGAACTTGGACTGAGGATTAGGACCAAGGCCATCTGCAGTCATCAAACTGGAAATCGTTTAAGATGGTTTCTTTAGGTGAATACAGAAAATCTAAGTGTTGACATTTTCATTTGTCTGTTTTATAACTGTTAGGCTATAAATTGTTCGGTTACAATAGATTAGAAGGCAATGGTTGTATTTTTTGCCTTGATTTAGAGAACACATTATCACAAGTGCAAATAAGAGTAACAGGTAGAAGCCACAATGTTGCAACTAAAAAAGCATTTTGGACATTTGTTGATGATCAGCCTTAGGTCTATCTCTTTTTAGTACACAACACTACATGTTACATTTGATTAGGTCCTAAAGTTGGGACATTGGGACACAAATTGCCTATGGTCAGAATTATATTGAAAATGACTTCAGTTGTCTATTTAAGTCCACTGAGCATATGAAACCTCACAGTTACAGGTATGTGTGAGTATGTAACACTCACAGTGAAAACTGAAGAGTATGTGTAAAAATGCAATTTGACGGTATTTCATCACATTATGCACAAAGTGGGACTAGCGTAAGTTAAATGCACCTACAACAAGCAAATTGTATGTAATAAGAATCAATATAAAAATACTAGATTAGACTTCAGGAAAATTAGATACTACTCTCCTCTCTATACCTAACACAAATTACCTTGAGCAAGTCACTTTGATTATCATTGTTGAAATGTGAACCCTTTTCTCTAGTTTTGACTTGAGTGTCCTGTTCGTTATGCCATAGACAGATACAGAACAGTACGTTTTAGCGACACCCTCTCTTCCCTACTCACCTTACAGCCTGACTTGATGACCACAGAGGAGAGTGGATATAGGCTCGTTCTGGATAAGCAAGGTGGTCCCTTGAATAGCAACCCAGTTTCCATCCCTGCCCTGCACGCTGCCGCCACCCTCTGCTCTGGGCAGCACTGCCATTTAAGTGTAAATATTGTGGCATTTTCCTAATGAAAAAAGAAAAGCTTTATTTCAGATAATCTAATAATAGATGGATAGGTAGTAATTTAATAAAAGTATTCAGAAAACTGCCTTATAGATAGTTTTATTGGCTCACAGTGAGTAAATAGGGAATGAATACGCCATTGAGCATTTTAAATGAGTTGATGGCACCCATCCAGTGAGCGAATAGATGAATATACACTATTTAATGTGCTCAATTTTCTTAGCAGTCACTAAGCCATCTTGCTGATGGAATTTCCCATTTTTTTCAGAGAAATCAAACAAGGTAGATAAGTCAGTAAACTGGGCACAGATGTCATAATGAAAAATCAAAGGAAAACATGTCCAATCAAGAATTACGAAGACATCCAATGACATCTGCTGTGTCAGGACACATCTTCTTAGCCAAGGGAAGAAATTTGACATTACCTTTATCATTTGACACTAGGCTGGACAAAGTTGGCCAGGGTCTATGGAAGGAAGACCTCAGCCAGGACAGCAGGAATTAACTGCCCTTGTCCATCTACCTAATTTCCATAGACTATGCTCCAGGTAACACAAGGCAGGACAGAAACACACAATATGTGCTTTGAAATTTATTTCACTAATTCAAATACATTGACGTTAATACCCTAAGATGTAACTCACTCACTCTATGGCAAGATAACCTGTAAACTATTTTGAGGCCAAACTCCTCTTTGTATTGAAAACTTTGGAAGCTAATTTAAATTCTTTGAATTCCTGGAATGGAATGGACTCTTCTTCTGAAAAATTTCAGTTGAGACTGAAAATGATAGTTCTTTGTGCTTTGAAGAATTATAGGTGTATAGGAAATAAAACAGTTTTACCATTTTTAAATATATTATCATTCTTGTTTTACCTGCTAGTAACAATCTAAAGTTGGAGATAAGGTTTGCTTTTCTATAAATAACAGAAAAATGTAGGTGGCAGATCCTTAGTGAGTTTAAAAAGCAAGAATTCCCAAAGAAAGAATGATTCAGGGAATGCTTCGTGCTGCTCCAGTGGGTCTGTACAGAATCTCTCTGCATTTGGACATGTGTTGGGTGTATCATCCCTTTAAAAAAACAGAGTATTCACTAAAATCCCCTTGTCTGAATGCTTCTAGCATGTTCCTGACGGAGCAGAGTAGCCTATTGGACAAATTTCTCAGTGTTCTCCCCCAGAACACTTAATGTACATTGCTGCCTAAAATTCCTTTAGCTGAGGCTAAAGCCTTTCCTTACCCACGTACAGATAAGACACAAAGCGATCGCTCCGCAGAAGGAAGCCATCCTACTCAAACCACCACGAAGACATACATGGAAGATAATTAAGTCCATGACCAGAGACCCATCATTGATACAGACATCACCCGTCTTGTGATAGAACAGGCGTTAGGTCTTTGACATGGCAGCAGGGACAGGCGGAGAGTAACTGACTCCATCACACCCCGGCCCCCGCCCCGCCCTTCTCCGCCCTCCCTTCCTGGTGGTGCTTCTCCTCCCTCCGCTCCCACCTCCCACGGCTGGCGCCCCAGGGCATCCTGCCTCACACCCGGCTCATCCCACTGCGCTGTCCTGCAGGGATCCGCAAACTGTTTCTGTGAAGGGCCCGAGAGAAAATATTTTAGTTTTTTTGGGCCACGCGGTAGCCTCAGCTTCACCAATCCACCTGCTGCTGTAGCAGGAAGCAGCCGCCGTCAGCATGGAGGCAAACGCGCGTGGCTGGGCTCCAGAGCAACTGTACTCAGGAACGCCGAAATTCATTGTCGTGTGATTTTCACATCACAAAATAGTCTTCCTCTGTTGATTTTTCGACCACTTAAAAATGTAAACAGCAACAAACCATTCTTAGCTGAGAGCCATATGAAAACAAGTGGCCAAACAGGCTTGGCCCCGAGACCAGAGTTTGTCAACACCAGGTTCCTGGACTGGGTGATCCCTCGGGAAACGGCCGCATCCAATTGAAACGCGTCACAAATGGCTTCCTGCTCATCAGTTCTTTTGACACAGATTTAAAACACTCAGGAACTCTTTCTGGCTGTGAAGTTAAAGCCAGCTCTTCAATGGGCAGGACCCCTCTGAGACCTGGATCTTTTTTGGTTCTTCTGGACAGATGCTACTTAGCACAAGTCACGAAGGCTGTGACAACCCTGCACGGGACTGACGCGGGTCATTGCTTTACTAAGCCCCTTTCTGTCTGTCTGTCTGTCTCTCTCTCTAGTTTGACTGCTGTAGCGTGCGTGTCAGAGCACTGGCTCCATGCCCCGGTCCTCTGGCGGCCCCACCTGCCCTGCCCCGGGGGAAACTGCTCTGGTAACGGCTCGGTCCCGAGGAACATTCTGATTCACCTCCTTTCCTTTTCTGCCTCCTCTTGGGACCCCAGGGTGCTCTCGGAGCATGGAGAGCCGATAGTCACATGGGCTGAGTAGAAGATCCACCTTCTTCTCACTGAGCTCCACCCTGCCTGGCCTTTTGGCCCCAGTGTTGGACCCGGATCTGCCCTCCACTGGTGGCTTTCTTACAAAGCTTCTGGTCTTAGATGTTTTCTTCTCCCACCTGGCAAAACCACTTCTGAGCATTTTCTGTGACCCTGTGGCCATGCCTCTGAAATCTTGCCTCCCGGACTTGCTTAGCCGGTCTGGGTCAGGGCGCCCATCCCTCCCTCCTTCATCTCTGCCATCCGAGGGGCACCCATTACCTGCAGGGGAGCTACCAGGGTTGGGTCCTCCAGATGTGCAAGGTGGTGCCAAGCCCTTTGAGATCACTCAGCCGTCACTGCCTCGTTGGGGCCTGGCCTTATGCTCACAGACCAGTGCACACCTCTCTTGGTACCGGAGCTTGCCCTCTGCGTCCCACTGACTGCAGACAGCCTAGAGCTGCAGGCAGCCCCAGTCTCCCAGGACCTCACGGTCTTCAGGTGGACTATTTCCTGGCTGGGCCCTGGCTCCCCCTGTTGGCCCAGGGATCCCCTCCTGAAGCCTCTTCAGGCATCTCAACACTCCCTGACTCTACCGCAGGCTCTGAGACACTGAGCTGTCACCCTTGTGTCCTGTTGGCTTTCTCAGAAGTCACCCCAGACTCCTTGAGCTGCAGCAACAACCACTTCTTCCTCTTCTCCACGACCTGAGTGGGCAACGGAAGCTTAGGGAGAGGTCCGGTAGAGGCAGGTCCTGGTGTCAGGTGGGGATATTCCCAGAGACCAGCTCCCAGGGCTGATCTGTGTGCAAATAAAGCCTGGATTTCTCTTTTTGGTCATCGGCAGAAAGCACTGGACGGGCCTCTGTGGGCATCAATGCTGTACGTGTCAGCAGGTGGTGCGACAGGTGAAGAATAGCAACACTCAAAGAGAAGGGCCCAACGAGAGTGGCTATTCCACAGATGCCTGTTTGTTGGATGAATAAAATGAAAGCCAATCTAAAAGTTAGAAATGGAATAAACAGAGTCTTGTTTTGCAGTAGTGAATCTCGATTTCATACCGTAAAATTATGAGTCTGTTTCTAACATTCTACATTTAGCAGTTTGGGGGCAGAGCCCACACACAGCCTTGGCTGCCACTCAAGTCTGATTGGATATGGTGGCTACAGGCTGCCAGTCCACATTCTTGGCCTCTCAAGACAGTGCCTTTTTCAAATAATCTGCCATTCATCATTTACTTCTCAAACCCGAGTTGAGTAGCTCCTTATTTCTAAGCACTCTCATTGCCAGGTCATGTGTCCATTTTTTATTTCTTATAATGTGGACACCTCATTGTCTCCTAGCTCCGAGATTGGCAATAACTTTGGGGGAGGGTGTCACGTGGCCGTACATATCCTCTTGCGAGACCTAGGATGTAGAAATGGTATTTAGTGCAATGCAACTCTAGAGAGAGAGACATGAATGAAAGTATCCTCTGAGGTGGTGTTAGGAGAGTTCTCCCCTCCCTGCCATCGCTCCCTCGAAATTGATCATCCGTCTGTCAAGACAGCCCGTGTGTCCACACTGCACCCACATCCCTGCTGCGAGACAGAATCGCTCCGGCACTGTGCAGGCAAGTCTGCAGGTAACTCCACGGCCGAGAAGCTCGTGCAGTTTGTGTGCATCCATTCCCTTCTGTTCTGCAGACGAAGAGACCAGGGAAGTGGGATATTGGTTGACCTGAAAAATGGGGAAATTCAGTCACTGCTTCTTAACTAGATATTAACTAGATAGTCCTTCCCAAGCAAGGGCAATTCTAAATCATTTAGTGACTCCCAAGTGACAACGACAACGGTTCTCACACTTGAGGGAGCTCCAGCAGCCCCTGGAGAACTTGTCAAGACACAGATCCCTGGGCCCCACCCTCGTGTTTATTTCTGATTCTGAAAGTCGCAGTGGGTCCCCAGTCCTTGCCTCTCTAGCAGTTTCCCAGGTGATGCTGATGCTGCCGGCAGGGACAGGACACTTTGAGAACCACAGCCGGCAGATTCCATAGGTTCTGTCCCTTGAGTATGTCCCTGGCTTCATCTGTGCTCGCACCATCCCCCACCCCAGGGTCGCTCTGAGCTATTCTCAGTTCCTGGGTGTCTCTTGTTCAACTGGGTGCAGCTGTGTATGCTGGTTGCTTTGTCCACAGCATCACCCCCTCCACCGCACTGTCTGGCCACCCCTTAGGCTCAGAGGAAGTGCCCCCTTCTCCGGCAATCTTATGCCTTCCCTCGGCCCCTCCATAGTACCCCGGGCAGACCTTCCGCATTGCAAGCACCGTGCTCTATTCTAGTCTCCGATTCACTTGTAGATGTCCCTGACGCTCAGCGCCTCGGGTAGAACAGGCCCCCAGTTAATGCGTGCTCAGTGCCATGCTCCCCTTCACGGAGCACGCTTATGGAGGGGCTGTCGCTCATGTGGGACAGCAGGCCAGGGGGCTGGATGAAATGCGCCAAGATGAAAGAGACAGTCCGCCACCCCTGTAACGTAGGGGAAATGAGGAATCTAAAGGAAATTTTTCAATTCATTTTTGAACTGGATTAGTCAACGTGCCCGAGAAAGGCAGTGTTCTTCAAATGCAGAATTCTGCAGCGAGGGCTTCTAGCTGAGTCCAGTCAACAGGTGAACTCTGGCGCATCCAGCAACTCCATTTCCTTGCAATGGGGGCAGGAGGAGGGGGTGTGCCAGAAACAGGATGTAGCTGGTGGTTTTCTGCCGAAGAGATGCCTGTTCTAATTATTCACATCCTGAAAGGTGTTGTGAGCATTTGCACATCACTGTTTTACTGTCTCTTTAAAGGGCAATGAATCTGCCACAGGCAGCTTGCAGCAGGCTGATGGGGAGGACACATAAAATACAGTCACTCGCAAACCGTGCAGATAAATTGACATGGTGCTACTGTTGTCATGGAGATCAAAAGAGAAGGTTTCTTAAAGGAGGTGGGGTCGGGAGGGATTTGGAGGCTGGAGAAAGGGCACTAGGGGATGGAGGAGGCTGCTTAGGAAGTCGGTGGGAGAGAGAATGTGCCAGGCCTGGAGGGGGCGGGGGCCCTCCACACACAGCAGGGAAACAGACATGCAAAGCATCCTTCCTGGGCGCAAAGGCAAATGTATGGAAGGGTAAAATTCAACACGGGAAAAACAATCTTTACACGAGCAACCTGACAATGAATGGGCATGACCTTCTCCTAGAATTGTAGTGCATTCAAAGGGATTTGAGAAAAGGTAGAAAGAGAACACTCCCTTATGAAAGCAGTCTGTAAATAACGCCATTTTCCCCTGTGGAAAAGGACTCATTTCGAATTCTCCAATACAGAGAAGGGAGCCATTAGCCTTTGTTTTTGTTTTTGTTTTTTTTCTCCATACACTTACTTTCAAAGGACTCCTTTAATTTGTATTAAGAGGCCTGGTTACCAGGTGAGACTTTCTATAAATCCATAGTTCTGTCCTTATTGTAAAAACAGGTAACCCAGTGGCTGGGTTAATAAGTGAACAAACTCTCTTTCTGGAATCCTTTTTTTTAAGAAGAAAAAAAATAATGACAGTGTCCAAATAAATCGGCTCCTCAGAAGCTATTTTTGGCCTTGGTGGGACCTAGGAAATGAGGCTGGATCCCTCCACATCCTGCCTTAAAGACCTGCCGTCCTTATGTGCGGGCCCACAGGCCAGAGAACGGCACGGAAGCCGACCTCCACTGGAATCCACACTCCCGGCTGTCCCACTGGGCTGCTGAGTGCTGCTCTTCCGCAGTGGCCATGCCAGACGTCTCTTCAACAGCCAAACCGTGGGGCTGCAGTCCACGCAACTCTTCTGACTTCACACCCTTCCCATAGCCCTTCATCCAGGCAGATTATCAACCTGCACCTGCGATCCCGCTCACCCAGCCCTCTGTTGCACCTCACGTGCGTTCAAAGCCATTCTCTTCTCCATCTGCAAAAACATCTTCTGAGAATGTCCACCATGTTGAAGCTCTGATTTAGATGGGAGGAAAATGTGGGTGAGATTTCATGTCTATGGGAACCCTTGCATTCTAGAGCTTTTAATCATGTTCTAGAAAACCAGACATTTAATACGCAATGCTGGGCACCAAAAGAGACAGAGGGATCAGTTCTTGCAGTCAGTGTTGGATCAGTGAGTGCCAATGGAGACCCACGGAGGGAGAAGGCTCCCCTGGTGAGTTGGAAGCTGAGCTGGCTGCAGAGAACGAGTAAGGGGTTGTTAGCTGAAAGGAGGAAAAAGAACATTCCTTGACAGGGGCTTTCATAAGGTGGGACTATGTAAGAGGGCTGGGATCCCCAGTCTTTCTCGGGCTCTCACAGAGGAACTCAGGTCAGCAAGGAACGTCCAGGAGACATTAGTCTTAAAGAGCAGATCTCACAACAGGTACAGCGGAGACCTGGAGAAAGACAGGGCATGCTCAGAGTGGCTTCTTAGGAAATGTGTCGTCTCCAATATCATGAGACACAGATCCAAAATACTTTTCAAGATCCTTACCTGATTTCTTCTTTTTCCTTTCTTCTTAGCCCACCGTTAACCCCATTCACTTAGTTGCATGAAAGTGAGTCATTCTTTCCCACCCATTTTATCAAGTGTTCTTCAGTGCTAGTTAGCAGCCATGGAACAGTGTTCTAGAACTGTCTTCTCCATGAAGATGCTTTCTCTACCTGCCCGGCAACCATCTTCCTTTATTCCAAGTAGACACATACTCTAAGCACAAATGTCTCTAAAGCATCATCCTAAACAATTTTTCAAGTAAAGGGGTTTATGCACTAAAGTTTTTTGGGATGATATGAAACCTACTGCCAGACGAGTGGATCACAGGGTCTCCGCTCACACATACCCCCGCCCAGACTGGATTATCGTCCACGTTCAGAGTGAGCCTCCAGCGTCATTTTCAAAAACCTGCATGTAACCCCAAAACTTCCTGCACTTAATGTACAAAATTCCTGCCTTTGTGGATTTATTTGAGAGGTCTGTATTTTTAAATATGTGCCCAAGAGTTTCTTTAAACACATCTCTATATCTTAATCTGACTACTCTGCCTACAAATTAATAAAAGAACTTTAGCTTTGCCTGATAGAGTGAGAATTTTTGCTTGCTTTTGTGCATAAAAATATAATATTTTCTCTTCATATAATGTATTAAATTTTTCTGTAATTAGAAACGCTTTGTTTACTATAACTTTACAAACTGAATTAACAAGCTTTGCAAAAAGGTGAAAAGTTATCCAAGGATCTGCGAGTGGTTCAAACTAAACATAACTTTTAGAAAAGCCTTGAGCTAGAATTCCACCGCTATACTTACCTTGATAAAGATGTTTTAACCCCTTGGACCTTCAGTTTCTTCATCTGTAAAGGACAATGAGACTTCTTAGAGTTATTGAGAAAGCAAATGGGATGATATATATGTAAAGCACTTACTACAATGATTGGAAAAATACAGTGTTCAATACATAGAGGTAGAAGTGGTAGAGATGGTGGCAGTGGGAGGGGTAATTGTGGTGGCAGCAATGGTGGCATTGGGACAGTGACGGAGGGGGAGGTGGTTGTGATAGTGACAGTGGTGGTGACATCAGGGACGATGGTGGTGGAGGTGTTGGAGGTCGTGGCAGTGGTTTGCTGGTGGGGGTAGTGATGAAAGCAGTGGTAAAAGTGGTGGGAGTGACTGAGGTGGCCGTAGCGTTAGGTTTTGGTAGTGGCTGTGACGTTGGCACTGACGTAGCGAGGTTGGTGGTGATGGTGGCAGAGATGCTATAGGTGGTGGCGCTGGTAGTCACAGTGGTGCTGGCAGTGACGATGGTGGTGACGATGGTGGCGGTATTGGCTGTGGTGTTGCTGCTGTTGGCAGAGGTGACGGTGACGGTGCAGAGGTGGCACAGAGTGGTGAGTATTGATTGGTGGTCATGGTCATCGTGGTGGGGGATGGCGGCTAGTGTTGTGATTGAAACAGAACAATAAATAACCTAGAGCTGATATGCACAGTACCTTTTTAAAAGCAGTTTTATTGAGATACAATTAACACACATTAACAGTCACTGTTTTAAGGGTACAAATAAATGGTTTATATAACTGTTTCATTGATGTCTAATAGCACCACAGATGTACTAAATCAGACTGGTTGTTGAGAAAAGCAACTGGAGTCCAAGAAAACCATAAAGAAACTTGCTTTTAAAAAGAAATGTGATTTTACTGCTCTTGTATAACTCAGACTAACCCCTAGCTGGACACATCTAATCCCGTTAATTCAGGGCCATCCACAAACATTTGCAGAATGCATCGGCGCTGCTTCTCTGCTCAAAACCTTCTTCTGACTTACTGTCTATACTCTCCTTGTCACACTCTGCTGGTTTCAAGCATTCCCTCCACCCCTGCTGCTTCCCTCCTCTGTCACTGCTGGGCAGTGGGCACCCTCTGCAGGCCCCGCCCACCACATCGGCACCTCCTTCCCTGAGCCTGGCAGTCCCGCCCAACCCACCTGGGCTCTGCCTCTTCTCCCCACTTCAGGCCACTCTCGTTCCACTTCCCGGATGCCTGCTGGCCGGCCTCCACCTTCCAGCACCCAGCATTTGACACTTCATAGTTCTCCATGGCTCAAGTGTTTGTTTTCTCTCCCCAGCTGGATGGCAGGCACCTGCAGGACAGAGAAAGCTTTTCATAGCCCTGGGAGACCTAGACCCACAGTTTGTGCACACACACACACACACACACACACACACACACATGCACACACACCTGCTGACTGCTTGAAAGTCTACAAAACCTTTGTGACTGAGAGTGTCACCTTGGTCTTGTTCTTCTGCCACACTTAAGAAGGGCCTGGTTTCTTTAAGCCCCGAGTGTTGGCTCACTCTGTACTGCCTTCGACTCAGTGGGCCCTTTTCAAACATCCGCAGAGCGGAGCTGGCTCCAGCCTCTCCCTTTCTCATTTGAATCACCACAAACACCATTCTGAGGGGAGTCAGGTCAGGGCTTAATGAAAGAGGTTTGCCTTCCTATCCGTGCGGACTCCCCTGCACGTGCTGATTTTCAACTTGCAAAGACCGCTGTTCTGGGACAGTCCCCTGGAATGCAAGCTCCGCGAGGGCAGCGATCCTTTTGTTTTGTTTTGTTTTTTAACTCACTTCTGCTCCTCAGTGCCTAGAGCAATGCCCGGTACAGACCCGGGGGCTCAGTGGACACTGCAGGGTAGAGGCACAGAGATCAGTGTCACAGCTGATCATTAGTGTCCTTGGAGATGCCACAAGCACAGTGTCTTTTGCAACTTTCTCATCAGCTGGACAGGTCAACCAGGGCAGCACGAAGGATGGGCTGAGAGCACGGACTTGGGCCAGACGCCAGCTTTCAGATTCCCCTCCAGCCGCTGGGATGTGGGTGACCTCCTGTGTAAAACAAGGGTCGTTGGAGTGTGGTCTCAGGGGAGGGTGGTGAGGGCTGGGTGCAGTACCACGGGCCCAGGAAGTGTGTCTGGCGAAGAGCGAGCGCTGTGGGTGTGTTGGCTGCGAGGAACACTGCTGGTCCTCCTACACCACGGCTATGACTGTCACTCTGTTTTTGTTTCCCTAAGTTGCTGTGGGTGTTGCTTTGGCTCTTGTCCTACCTCAAGACTTCTTGAGTGTGTTCTTTTCTCTCCCGTTTAGGCTCCCAAGAAACATTTGCAAAATGGGATTATCCGTGGCTACCAAATAGGTTACCGGGAGTACAGCACTGGGGGGAACTTCCAGTTCAACATTATCAGTATCGACACCACCGGGGACAGTGAGGTTTACACCCTGGACAACCTAAATAAGTTCACCCAGTACGGCCTGGTGGTTCAGGCCTGCAACCGGGCCGGCACGGGACCTTCTTCTCAGGAAATTATCACCACCACCCTCGAGGATGGTAGGTTCGGCCCTCCACGGTGGGCTCTTGTGCCCCTCGGGGTCCCCCAGCCTGGCTCCCCGCTGACTTTGCAGAGACAAGGGTGGAGGGACCTGCAGGGACCCTGGTCTCAGGTCTGTCTCGGTTGGGAAAGCCTTTCCTGATGACCTCCCCAGCTCTCTCTGCATTGCAAAGGCAAAATGCATTCCCTTCCCAAACCTCCCTCATTCATTTTAAGCACAAGAATTGGGCTTTTCCCAATTGTGAAACCAAGGCTCTTCCCACTACTGCAGAAGTCTGACTAGAATGCAGAAATCCGATTTCCTAAGAATTTCTCCCAAATCAATGTTCAGAAGTGTTTTTTTTTTTGGATTGCTTTATATTTCCAAGCATTCAGAGACCAGGAAGAAACAAGTCTCAGGCTTCCCACAGCAGCTCGTGCAGTGACCGAGCGCCTCCTAGTGGCCGTAACTGATTAATTCGCCTTCCACCTTAGCCCTGAAAATAACCTAAAAGTTCAAATTTCCGGTAATGCTTGAAAATGCAGAGGGAACCCTTGTGTCTAGAGACACAGCATTTTAGGTGGAGAGATAAGATACAGGGTTAATTGTAGCCATAAGTGGTGGATTTGAAGGCAGCAAGCTTGCACAGCAACTTCCTCTTGTGCGGTCAGCCCCTGGGTCATAGATCGAGGAGGAAATTATGACTTGCATCTGTAACGTCTGGCGATTTTAACCGAGAAAGAAGTCTCAGACAACTAGAAATTTGAACACTAGGATCTTCTTCCTACCTTAGTAATCTTTGCCATAGCGGTTAAATCCATCTTTGGTTTTTGCTTCAATACTCGTTTTTTATTGAGGTGTGTGTTTCAGTCAATATTTTGCACCTCACCTAGCTCCAGTCTTTAAGATCCAAATAAGCTCGGTATTAAAAATACCCCAGACAATCTTCAAACCTGTTTCTGAGCCCATGGTCTCTCTTCCCTCTGACAAAACACCGTAGAATGGAAAGGAGGGCTGTGAAGATGAGGCAGTGGGCGCACTATGATTACATTTCTGCTTTGTAGCACTTGTCCATAGTTGAGCTTCCAATTTAAATGCTGGATATCGCTAAATATGGAGGGACTGTACTGTACAAAGTGAATGTAGCTTAAGGAAGTAACTTGTAGGAATAATGGGAATGTAAATCGGACAAGCAACGGTCTTCTACTTGGGCAATAAAATCAAAAATGTACTCAACTTAAGCCTAGACAACCTCCCTTGAAATGAGGCAATTAAGTTTGATTCTAAGGAACCCTTTATGCATAAACTCACGATATTTTACCAAGTTGCCATACTATTTGTATAGGGAAGTGGCATTTTTTTCTTTTATTTTGGGGATTGAGTGCAGTTCTTTCTTTTGCTTGCACATTGAAATATTAAACTATGTTGCTTGTTCGATATTGCTTTGCTAATAAAACCAGTGGCAGTTGTTACAGATTCTAATTATTTAATTTCAGTGCCCAGTTACCCCCCTGAAAATGTCCAAGCCATAGCAACGTCACCAGAGAGCATATCAATATCCTGGTCCACGCTGTCCAAGGAAGCCTTGAATGGAATTCTCCAGGGGTTCCGGGTCATTTACTGGGCCAACCTCATGGACGGAGGTAAGAGGATTAAACTAGGACTTCGAGTTTTCTCCAAAGGATGCAGGACAGAATTTGCAGACCCCCTTCCTAACACGGGATTCAGGGTGTGGCAGGCACTTGTTTATCAACGGACACTTTCCTCTCTTCTGTTGTCTCTCATCCAGCATGCGAACAGGTGCGTGACGCTGTTTAAAACATCACGTACCTTCAAAACGCAATTAAAAGCGTAGGAGGGGAGTGACATTTGGGAAAGTTAGACCTGGGTGTATTTTCCTCACTATGAGTATCCGTGACAAGGTTCTGCAGGCAGCACCAACACCTTGATCTCTACCTAGAACACTCTATATGATATGTACCCTAAAAAGTTGGCCTCTTCCTATTCCCCAAATAGAACTCAGCAGGGAACTTTCGAGTTCCTGTGGTTGAACTATAAGGCGGCTCGGGAAGAATGCCAGAACACCGGGAGGAATATCATCACTCACCAGGAGGAGCTGTTAAATCCAGAGCGCTCCATTTCTGTCTTCTATCTTTTTTTCTTCTCCTCTTCCTTCCTCTTCTCCTCCTCCTTCTCTTCTTTGTTCTTTCTCTTGTTTATGTGTGTATGTGTATGTGTGTGTTTCTTTCAAGTTGTAGGGCAAAATTTTCCTGTTTGTTTGGCACAAGACTTTGAGTAAGAGACCTGCTCAGGTGGCGCCAACATTGGGACCAGAGGTTTCTTAGGGGAGCGTGTCCCGGTGCCTTTGCCTCCGGGCTGTGGATGCTGTGGCCGCTGAGCCCGCCCTGGAGCATGCTGGGTACACGGCAGGGCCGCAGCCCCTCACGGGACAGGCCTCACTCTTTCTGTCCCGGAGCTTAGGTGGCCACTCCTGCATCCCCCCTCACCCTTTCCGGACTCCTTCTGGGTCCCCTGCCCCTGGACAGGGCCACCCCTCTTGTCTGGGGCTTCTTTCAGCCCCCCTGACTGGGTGTGGGCCCTTGGCAGCTGCTCACCTCTGAGTTTGGGGGACACAGGCAAAAGCCTATCCCATCTCTACTCAGGATCACCTGGGGCTGTTCTCCCCAGCAGGTCCCTTGTCCCCATACAGGTAAGTGGAACACATGGGCCTCAAAGGCTGCACGGGGCTCCATTATCGGTGCCAGAATAAAGGAAAGAAGACATGTTAGCAAAGCAAGCATCATTTGCTAAGAAGACACCAGTGTTTGTGCCTTAGCTATTCATATCTCTAACTAGACGTGTTTCTCGGGGCTGAGGACCAGACCTGACTCCTCTTGATGCAGAGTGTAGCACCTTGAACACCACCCAATGCTCAGAGGCCTTCTAGAAAGATCTACCCACTGGATCTTGCAGCCGATATGGCAGCTGAACACCTCCTCTGTGCTGAGCTCGTGGGAGACACCAAGGTTGCCTCGTCTGCCCTGTTGGAGGTTCTAGAGCAGTGAACAAGGGAGACTCCAATGCGTAAGGAGCCACAATCCCAATGATGTGCAGCCCCACAGAGGGGCAGATTAAGTAGTTAATTCTGTCACAACTTCAACCCCTACAAAGAAAAGCTGTAAAAAAATTGCGGAGTGTAGGACAATGGAAATTTGCAAAAGTCATGTATTTTATTGATAAAATACCATAGGATATCATTACATATACTTGTTCTAACTTCCGCTCCTCATCTTGAATGAATACCCTGACACACTCACCTAAAGGCAGTATTACACTAAAACTGTTCCTTTCATTGTTCTCGTTGGAAATATTTCCAGAATCCAGTGGTGACCATTGATTCATATCACTCATATTTTCAAATATCCCTAATATTTACTAACATTGTTAGCATTTTCGTTTCTAAAATGCGTGATGTGGCTTTATACTTTTACTAATAAAAACATACAATTCTTTAAACGAAGAATGCTTGGAAGTACATACAATTTTTTAAAAGACACTTTTATTCATGGAATTAAGATCAAAGGGATGTGATTAATGTATAATGCAGACGTTCTGCACTTAATTTCCAAAGGAAAGCAAGAAATCCTCAGAAACATAAACCCGCTTGTGAACGGTCCCTCCCTACCTGCTCCCTGGGAGACGGCATTTATGAATTAGCGGGACGTTGCGTGTAGTTACCGGAGGCATTTACACAAACTCCTCAGGCTGTGGCCTTGGGGGTTAGCTGGATTGTCATAGACATTGAACATGTAGTGACTGGGTAAGGAACTGTACCCTTGAAAAGCCTCACATGGTCCACATACACACACATGCAACATACAACATGTATACCGCATACACCACGCACACACACATACCCACACACACAACACACAGAGACTGAGACAGAGATTCTTACTACTGCTGTGCTTAGCAATTGACCCAAATACTTTCCAAAATATGTATAAGAAAGCATTTTGTTGTTAATGTGATAAGATACAATGAAATTGGTTAGTATATTTGATAGGGCAGGTTCAATATAGAATATTTTGGCAAAATTTCTGAGTCTTTTGTCATAATCAGAAAAATAAATAATTTGTAAGGCCTGACAGAAACAGTTCATTTGAGGTTGCTAGGAAAATTGTCCACTTTGAGAGGTCACCGTTTTCATCCAAATCTTAGCTCCTTTTATGTCTTCTGTCTTTCTTCATGACGAAAATGGTAGATTCTGAAGGGAACCAACACTGAAG
>NW_012139191.1:3914397-3929864 GCF_000956105.1 Propithecus coquereli | reverse complement strand
TATTTTTATATATTTGTTTCATTTTATTTTACTCATGACCTCAACTGAACACTACACTTTAATTACATATATGTATATATTTAAACAGCCCAAGCTAGACCATAGAAATCTATGTTTAAACCATAGAGGAAAAAAAGAGCTAAAAAGAATGGCAAATGAAGCCCACGGTTTTGTATTCAGCTTTTTTCATCATTTTCCTTTTATTTCTCCTACATCTGCTAATCGCCCAGTATCTGTGGTCAGGGAAATACTCTTCCTTCAGAGACGCTGAGGTGTTGGTGTGGAATGGTCTGGTTCTGGCCCTCAGGTGGTTTTGGAAATCTTTGGGGGATAACTTTGAATTGGGGTCTTGGCTGCAACGCCATTCACGGTTCCTGACAAATTAGTTACTCGAAATGATACAACCCCCCCAAATGGGTAAACATGCAAATGTTAGTTCTAATTAGTGTATCAATTCATCCAGAGATTCAATTCTTTTGCTCCCATCGTGGCTGTCTTCATGACCATTGGGGAGCACCACATTGCCCTGTCCCTCTCCACCAGCCTCATCCTCCTCTATGTGTCTGATTCCGAACGGCATCGCCGGGTGGGCACAGCTGTCACCTGCATTGTAACAGGGTCACACTTTCTCTGTGCCCTTCTTAGAGATGAGGAAACAGAACTTAGTCGAGCTCTCACTGCCAGCTCCGGGCACACTGTCCCTGTGGGGCCCTCCCCTCAGCTGCATTTCCCCTGATTGTGTGTGTGTGTGCATGTGTGCACGTGTGTGTATGTGTGATCTTTGACATACAATGTAGAAGTTTCTAAATCCGAAAAGCTCTTGAGTTCTGTATGCAAACATGGCACGTCAGCTACCTTTGCTAAGGCAAGAGACAGCAGAGAGCTAGAGACACTGACAGACAGCCCCATTGCTCTCTGCATGTTCCAGAGGTGGCCTGTACTGCAGCCCGCTGCTCTACAGGGAGCCCCCCAGCCCTCAGCCTCGCATGTTCTTGGGGTAACTAGCATGCTTGGGGTACCAGGCTTTCTGCTGACAGCCCTTTCCCGCAGGCGACAGTTCCCAGGCTTCCTCTCTGGCTCTGTAGGTGACTCATCTCAAACCCACCGCCAAACCCCCATGGAGGTACTTAACACATCATTTGTAAGTTTTCTCAAATTGCCATGTATAATATGACAAAGATGAGAGTGCATAATGTTCCATCTTTGAATATCATTAGCTGATCCCACTCCGGAAAGTGAAGCATTTTTAGCTAACGCCACGTTTCTGACACATCGGCATGTCACTTCAGCAGTGACGCCGGGAGGAGTTCACTCCAGGTAAAAAGAGGAATTTGCTCAGCCACGCGGCTTAGCACAGATGCATTTTATTCTACTTTAAATGTTTTATTTTCCCAGCTTCACTGAGGTATAATTGACAAATTAAAATTGTACATATTTAAGGTGTGCACCTTGTTTGGACAGGTGTATCTGCTGTGAAACAGCCACCACAGTCAAGCTGGTTAACATACCCCTCCCCTCGCATAGTTCCCCCGAAGGATACAAAGTTTCAGTTATGCAAGATGAGTAAGTTCTGAAGATCTAATGTACAAAGTGATGACTACAGTTAACAATACTATTTTCTATACTTGAAATTTGCTAAGAGGGTGGATCTTAGTTCAGATATTCGACACCAAGTTAGGTACTTAAAAATACAAGTATGTTATAGTTAGCTAAAAAAAAGACTGACTTGCAGAAGCTTAGTAATAAACAGAATGGATCTACAGAGTGCGCAGCATGTGGTCCTAAGCTTGCCGGTGTTGGGCGCGAGGGGTGTGCCATGTTACCAGCCGCGGAGGGCTTTCCCTGGGTGGTGGCCGTGGTGTTGGCATTGGGTTTATAACACTTAACTTGGGAAGAATTGCTATTTTCCACACCGGTGTTCTGCCTGGTGTTCTGGGCAGTTTGGCGTGAGTGATCTTGTCCAAATGGCCGCATAGTGTCAGTATCTCACGATAACTGTGCACAGTCCTGTCTATTAATAGTAACTCCAGTGTCTGACAGATGATGGCGCAGTGCCCGCCAGCTAGGACGGTGTGGGAACTCGAGCATCGACAGGCTCGGTAATGGGGTCGTGTTTTCCTGTGCTTGTCCTCCAGAGCTGGGCGAGATTAAAAACGTCACCACCACGCAGCCTTCCCTGGAGCTGGACGGGCTGGAAAAATACACCAACTACAGCATCCAGGTGTTGGCCTTTACCCGCGCGGGAGACGGAGTCAGGAGTGAGCAGATCTTCACCCGGACCAAAGAGGATGGTGAGACATGGCGGCGGGTGGGGGGAAAGCTCTGCTCCCGCCTTAAACACCAAGGGACACACAGGCTCCTGCCCGCATCCTTGGGACGACACAGTCACAGAAAGGCTGGGTCAGAGAGCACCTTGCAGCTTTAGTTCATCAGGCTATTCTTGGCTTTGCTTGGGCTAACCTTTGCTGCCCTCCCAAAATATTCCAGTGCAGTTCAGACCGTCAACTCCCTATGTTGCTTTTGTTTCTGTACCCAATCCATCGTTTTCTGCTTCCCCTGTAATTTTTCTTCTTCTTTCTTTTTTCCTTTGTTTTTCATCCCAGAGCTGCAATACTTGCCATACCTGTTTTGTATCCTGTTAGAATAATTTTAGTGGCTCTTTAGCTACTAGTGTAAGCTCTGATTAAATCCATCTTTCCACTTGAAAATATTACTAGTCTGAGTCCTATGATTCTGTGCCAATTGAATCACATGAGAGTTAAGTCCTTGATTTGAGAGCTTTATGTTACTTTTTAAAAAATTCTTATAAGAATTCATGATAATTTAGTAAAATTTTAAATCACTGCTCATGGTTTCAGACCATTAATTCTTGTTGTCTCATACAGTTTGGATCTGGTTATGTAACTATTGCCCAAACTTACAAAATCCAGACAGCAAAGTTTCTGTATTATTTTAAGAGAAACCCTGAGGGGTCTTATCTAAGCCTATTTGAGGAATAGTTTAAGTCCTAATAAATAGTATAGTAGTAATGAGAAAAGTAGCCTCCATGTACCTTAATAAAAGAAGGAGCAACTGACGTCAAATTGATCCCTCTGTAGAACCTTGCTAAAATGTGCCAGCACAGCAGAGATAGCGGTGGATGAGACACCGGTACACCTAAACGCCGTGCCGACTCGCCTCTGCAGCTTGCTAGGGCTCTGTTCCCCAGGACTCCAGGCAGCACGGGGCGGGAGAGCTCTTCCCATTGCTCGTTATCTCCCAAGTGTTGGCATGTGTGATGTCTGCGCCCCTCCTCCATGACTGCAGGATCAAAGATGCTGTGGTTCCATCCCATGTCTGTCCTGTGGAAGCAAAGCTGAGGACACATGCTCAGAGGCCAGGAGAGGCTCCTCAGCCCTTCCGACCCCTGAATCAGAGCTTGTCCACAGCTTCCACCCCCATCTCTGCTCTCACCTTGGAGAGCAAGGCCCTGCCGCCTGGAGCAGTCCCATCCATCCCATTTTCACCACCTCCGTGGCCCTTTGTGTGTTATAGTGTCCGCACACAAATCCATCCTCATTTGCCTTAGTTTTTCTGGAACACGCAGGTAGTTCTTCCTGGGAATGTGCAGGTGTCAGCCAGTTCTGCTCAAAGAAATTGAATTATTTAGGGAAATCTAAGGTCAAAATGTAATGTCATTAGAAAGTCATACATCAATAGAGATATCCACAGAGCTAGGTCCTAAGTGAAAACAGCCATAATTTAATTTTTTAAAATGTAATAGACAAAAGAGCTGTGTAAATGCTGGCTCTGTCACCTGCTGCCTGTGGGACTTTGGGCACCTTACCTAATCTCCGAGCTGGACTGTCCTCTTCTTCTAAGTTACCATAACAACCAGACTGCACAGAGTCAACGTGTGAAAGCTGAAGTGACGTGTGAACACACCTAGCTTGACACGTAGTGCAAGTCCACCTGGCACTCGATGTTTGATTATTTGCTCTCCACTCCTTCAGAGCGGGGGTGGGATATCCTTTTGCTTTGCTAAGCAATAATGCAAATGTCACTGGAATCATTATTTAAAGAGCAAATTGATCAGCAACAAAAATTTTTACATTTGCATTTTTCAGAAGGATGTACAGAAATCCTATAGGAAGGGAAGGCTCTCCACAGCTCCTTATTCATTGGCGATTTGGGATCAATTTTTAATTAATCCTCCAGCATTAGAAATCATAGAGTTCTATGTCAAACCTGACCTCAAGGCCCAAAGTCTAATTTGTCAAGGAATTAGTCTCTGCTTTTGTATCCAGTGCTGATAACGTACGGAGATATGCTCGATCGTGAAAGACTGTGCCTTGGGTGCGCCAGTCACCCCAGAGAGGGGGTGATGAATTCCACTCATGTCGGTGGCATGCAACAAAGAGCATGCAGAATTGAGTGTCAACATTTATTTAGAACAAATTGGCATTTTCAAAAAGAAGTGGAGCAGAGATTGGGTGGAAGAAGAGAAAAAACAGTGTAATAGTGAGTTTATCTCCAAGATTCACAGGAAAAGTTTGCTGATTTAGAAATGGTGAGGAACTGTGCGAGCCACTTTTGTAGACTCAATAGCTAATATAAATAGGCCTTTGAGCAGTTTATAGAATTAAACGCAATTTTTTATCTGGTTGAAAGAAGGGACAAAGGCTAATCATCAGAGAAGAAATGCTTAATCAAATTAAGACCACAGATCCTCCTTATACTTCTAGAAGCTTTGTAATTTTGAAATTTGGGTTACACTGCCAATTTCAATGAAACTATAAAAATATGGATGGATTTCTAGTATTAATAAAATGACAATTGCCAACGCTTATTAAGTTCTTCCTTAGTAAGGCACGATTGTAGGCATAGGCTGAAGTTTTGGTGTTTATCAATGTTCTTGCAAGTAAAGAATGATTAATACATGAACAACAAACATTTGATTTCAGTCCTCTGTGCTGGACACATTTCTTATACTAGTCTTTCTAACCCCAAAGGAGCCTAAAGGTTTAAATTATGTTATTAGGTCACTGGTCATCCCAAGAAGGGAAATTTTATAATTAATAAAGACAAAAAGTTTGCTTTCACAAGGGATTATGTGCATTGCTTGGCGAGATGACAGCTGTGAATGTGGATGTGTCCCTCCAAGATAGTGGCATCTGTGTAGAGGCCACTGTGGAATTTTGGGCTCAGATGGACGTGGTTACCGTGGTGACTACGTGTACACACACCCCTGCCTATGGCTCATCACCAAAACCAGAAAAGCAATGATGAAAACACAGAGCTGCCTGCAGTGCCTTGTGGGTGTTCAGACTGCTGTATGACTGCCATACCTCAAACCAAAGCAATACTTTTTCAGAACACTGACTTTGGTGTTTTATATTAAGATACGTTATTAGAGGGCTCACCTGCTCGTATTAATTTTCTATGCTGTGTAACAAATTACCACAACTTTAGCACCTTACAACAATACCAATGTGTTATCTCACCATGGTCAGGAGTTCAGGTCTGGCTCAGCTGGGCCCCCTGCCCAGGGCCCCACAGGGGAAATTAGGGTGTAGACTGGGGCTGTGGTTTCATCTGGGGTTGGGGTCCTCTCCCAAGCTCCCTGGTGATGGCTGGGATTGATTTTGTGGTAGTGGGGCTGAAGTCATCAGCTCCCAGGGTGGCCCACCGTTCGTGTCATGTGACTCCTCCACAGCGTAGCCAATGGGAGAGTGTCTCTACAGCTTCTAGTCTCTCTCTGACTTCTTCTGTCTCTGACCTCCAGCTCCTTTAAGGGGCTCGTCAGGTTAAATCAGGCCCACCCAGGAAACCATCCTTTCCATTAACTTAAAGTCAAGTGAATGGGACCTTAACTATATCTGCAGATTCCCTTCATCTTTGCCATATCATGTGACCAGATCATGGGTGATCCATCCATGATAGTAATGGGCACTGCCCCCACTCAAGGGGAAGGAATTACCCAGGTATGCACACCACAGGGTGAGGATGTTGGGTACCATCTTAGAACTCTGCCTACCACACTGTAGCTAATGGAATCATTTGCCCACTCATTCAGAAAATCCGTATTGAAGATCCAGTATATTCCAGACCCTGGCCCAGGCCCTGAAGACACGGCAGAGAACAGGATGGGCATGGCAGGCTTGCAGGCTGGTGGGGGAGACAGACACTGACAAATTACTCCTGAGTAGATTATGACAAGTACAATGACAGAGAAGTCTTGAGAGAGAACACGGGAGCCTTCACCTAATCTAGGCTGGTGATCAAAGACTTCCTGGAGGAAGTGATATTTAGTAGAACCTGAGGGATGTGAGAATTGCCAGGAGAAAGGTGGAGGGTGGGAAAATATTCCAGACAGAGGGATCCCAAGGCTCTAGATCATCATGTTCAAACGGCCTGCATGGTAGAAGCAGACCACTCTCAGGGACCTTAAAAGGAGCCCAGCGTTGGGAGCAACACCAAACCAAGGAGAGAGCCCAATGGCTGACCAGACATGTCCATGCAGAGCTCTAAAGGGATCCCCAAATGTCAGTGGGGAGAGAATTCTAGATTCTGGCTCTTTCAACTGAGAAGATGGCTGGGACACTTCTTGAGGTGGGGGCAGGCAGGTTTGGGACAGAAGATGGTGAGCTGTCTGTGGACACAATCAGTCTAAGGTGCCTGTGAGACACTTCATGGAGGTTTTTGAGGCAATTGGACATATAAGAGCATCTGCAGCTCAGAAGGGGGGTCTAGGCAGACTGGGGGGATGTAGAAGGCAGAGTTCTCTGGAGGCTACACTCTTTACTGCAATCAGTTAGACTCGGAGTCAGAAATTCACTCCACAATGGAATTCATGAAAACTGCCCAAACTTGCCTTGATCTTCGTAAGAAAAAAGCAGATTGCCAAAATGTAATGTGATCACTAGGAATGTTTCAAGAAAATCCATCCCAGGCAGACCATCCTGTGCCATCTCTGTCTTCTGCAACTCTCAGTATCTGGTGCTTATCATCCAATGTTGAGTCACAAAGACTGCATCTTTTATAATCTGAAGAGATAATGATGGTTATTAGAGATGACAGCTAGAATTCATTTAGTGCTTACTGTATACAGAGCCCCAAATTATTTCATGAATTATCTTTTATGATCCTAACAAAAAAAACCTTAAGTAAGTACAATTATTGTTCCGGCTTTTTATAGATGAGGAAACTAAGTTTTATTAGAGAAGTTAATTAACTCACCCAGGATATAGAACTCAGTGGCAGAGCTGGCAAACACCAGGGGTGAGGCTCCAGGGCTCAGACCTTTAACCATTATGGCGTAATCCAAACCAGAACTAAAGTTTTAAATTCTAGCTTTGACATGATAGGTTCCATAATCCAGAAAACTGTTCCAGAATAGCTATTTCCTCAAAGTTTCTCTATTATTAATTATACAAAATTCTAGTAATCACACAAAGAAAGATTGCACAAGGTAGATCACAAATCTGTGTGTGAGGAGCCAATGGGGGTTTAGACAGTGCCATCAATAAAGACCCCTCCATCAGATGTGATGCAGACATGTTAACAGGAAATATCATTACAGCAAGGACTCGCTGAACTCTACAGCGACCAAGACATACCTTAAATGTTGTATTTTAACTAAAAAACATAAATATGTATTTATTCTCTGATCATTCTCAATTCAAATGATCCAGGATCATTCTGTTAGCTTTGGGGTGAAAAGAGTAGAGTTCTGTGCCATCTTTTATTCCATGAATTGTATTTATCTTGAATCATCTGCAATTTCCAGCATTTCTTGAAAGTAGAGTAAGAGCATTTGCCAACAATCTGTTTGATAATAAAAATCAAGACTGTGTCTTGATTTTTTCCATGTGTCGCATTCTTCTCAGTGGTCTTGACCAAAAGTAGATGCTTTGGTAACCCAGGCTTTGTCGCTTTTATGTGTTCCCTTTTTTAGCCATTCTGTTGTCGGTGGGACTTTTCAAACACTGATACCGAGACTGTATATTTCAAATAGTGATTGTGAAGGGAGTAGAGCTCTGTGCCATCTTTCGTCCCACGAACTGTGTTCATCTTGTATTGTCTGCGATTTCCAGCATTTCTTGAAAGTAGAGTAAGAGCATTTGCCAGCAATCTATTTGCTAACGGAAAGCAAGACTGTGCCTTGATTTTTTTCCATGTGCCTTCTTGGTGGTAGTGACCACTAACCCGAGTCAGTTCTCTGCAGAGTTGTTGGTCTTGTTTACACTTTGAAGAGTCAAGGTGACAGTTGTGAGATACACATTCAACTCCAAAACTATTTATTGAGCACTGCCCTTGTCATCAGAGTAGTGAGACACTCACAGACTTCTTCAGGGGCTCACAAGGGACTTACATGGGTTTGAATTTCAAGGCCTCCATCAAGGTGGGAGCCGCCCTCCATGTGGACAGTTAGACCAGGCAGGAGCAAAGCGAGAGCCATGAGCCTTCCCTTGGTGGAAGGTCTGACATTCTCTCCTCCTCTGGGTCTTACCCACCTTTTTTCCATCCACCCACTTCAACCTAAAAACAAAAGAATGGGAGGAGGGGGACGTGCATTCACTCTCACTCCCAAATGATGCTTAACATCGTTACTGTGGTGCTCCGCTTTCCCATATGGTTTACAGGGGCGAGTTTGTCAGATACACGGACTTAGAATCCCTGGCACAAAAGTCCATACTCGTTAACCACATTCCATGCCTCTCCTGAGCCCAGAGAGGTGCTGTTCCAAAGTGTTGGGGAGGGTGGGGTCTCCGATGGCTCTCGTGCCTCTCTGGCTGTCCCCAGTTCATTCAAAGCCAAAAACTGTCGCAGCAGTAAGAGTGACCCAGCAGAGAAACTCTCCAGGTGTTCAGAGGCAGGGTGTCACCAGGGACTCAGATGGGTAGGAACGCTCCCAGGAAATCTGGGACTGGACCTGAGTGTCTTAGTTCTTAGGGCCACCCTACCAAGGTGCCACAGACTGGGTGACAGCAACACCAGAAATGTACTTATCGTCTCAGAGTCCTGGAGGCCAGAAGTCCAACATCAAGGTGTCTGCAGGGTTGGTTCCTCCAGAGGGCTCAGAGGGAAGGGTCTGTCCCAGGCTCCTCCCGTTGGCTTGTCAATGTCTGTCTTGTCACTGTGTCTCCACATCCATGTCATCTTCCCTCCATGCATATCTGTCTGTCTCCAAACTGCCCCTTTTTATGAGGACACCAGTTGTACTGGATTAGGGCCACCCTAATGACCTCCTTTTGACTCTATTGCCCCTCTGTAAAGCCCCTATCTCCAAACAAGGTCACATTCTGAGGTGCTGGGGGTTAGGACTCAGACATATGGATTTGGGGGACACAACGGAGCACACCATGCTGCTCCTTGCAGAGCCGACCAGCGGCGCGGGAGTGGGGCGGTGCTGGGGAGCGTGGCCACGTGCCGTGGGCCTCCCCTCTGTGACTGAACCCGCGGCTCTTCCAGTTCCAGGTCCTCCCGCGGGCGTCAAGGCAGCCGCGGCCTCTGCCTCCATGGTCTTCGTGTCCTGGCTGCCCCCGCTCAAGCTGAACGGCATCATCCGGAAGTACACTGTGTTCTGCTCCCACCCCTACCCCACAGTAAGTTGGTAAATAACCAAGTGCCTTTCACGCATTTTCCAGAAACAGCTGCAGGTGCTGGTTTGGGACAGTCTTGCTCCTTTGTTTCCCACCTACTTGGGTCTCGCCAGCGGTTTGATTTCTCCTCTGTTGTCTCCACATGCAAAGCAAAGCCCTCATTTGCACCTCATTTGAAAACACACTCCTGAGTCATTAGAAGGGACACGTTGTCGAGAACTGTTGTTTATTTGGAGTGTTCCCACCAAACTGCCAGCAGGCTCGTCACAACCAGAACCCAGAGGCCTTAATTGTGCCTTAATTGATAGTCAGTGGACAGCACCTATTGATTTTCCTGTTGGACTCGTCATTAAACGCAGTTCCTCTCTCTCCCCTCCCTCCCCTTCCCACCACCCGGCCCCTCCCTGCATCCCACGCTGGCACAGGGCAGCAGGCAGACTCCTGTTCTGTGAGAAATGAGGGGCTTTAATGCACTTCTGTGAGCCTAACAGTGACAGCCCTCAGCCCAGTTCACTGGGAAGGGATCACACGTGAGAGGATTCACTATTTCAGAGTGTGGTACTTACCACCATTCATGTTATTACTGCTGAATAGTAATTATAAAGTTAAACGGTTTCTGAAACCAGATGCAAAAGCTATCACAGAGGGGAATCTTAGAGAACAGAAAACATTCAAATGGCACTTCAAAATGGATGATGCCTTCGTAGAAATTTTATGACATTTTCTGAAGGAGGCGCTGGGTCTGGCTCCTCTTTGTGTCTCCTGGCATCTGGCATAGAACTTGACACAGGTGGTCCCTCGGTAAGCGTTTGTGGAGCGAATACACGAACTGACTTTGTTTCTAGTGTAAAATATACATAACATAAAACTTACCATCTCAACTACTTTTAAATGCCCAGCTTGGTGGCCTTAGGCACATTCACATTCTTGTGAGCCATCGCCACCACCCATCTCCAAAACCGAAACTCTGTCCTCGTTAAACACTGACTCCCCCTTCCCCGTCCCCCAGCCCCTGGCGACCACCGTTCTTTCTGTCTCCGTGAATTGGACCCCTCTGGGGACCCCACGCACGCAGAATCACACGCACTTGTCCCCTAGCGACAGGCTTGTTTCACGGAGCACACTGTGCTCGTCCGTGTTGTGGCATGTGTCACAGTCTCCTTCCTTTCTAAAGCTCAACAACATTCCCAAACTAATTTATTAATTACTCTTTTTTTTCTCTTTTTTTTTTTTTTTTTTTTATTTCAGCATATTATGGGGGTACAGATGTTTAGGTTATATATGTTGCCCTTGCCCCCCCTCCCCCCCCAAGTCCGAGTTTCAAATATGTCCATCCTTCGGGTGGTGCGCATTGCACTCTTTGTGTATGCCAATACCCGTCCCCTCCTCCCTCCTTAATTACTCTTTTAATTGAAGTGATACACTTCTCCAAGTCCAGAGTCTGTGGGGGCCCCTGAGGCCTGGGGTGCCCCTCAGGGAGCGTGAGTGACAGCGGGAGCCGGGGCCAGGGCTGTGTGGCTCTCGTGGGCCCAGCCCTCTGCTGCATGAATCAAGCTGTGTTCTCCGCTGCCTGCGCCCCTGCCTCTCCAGTACACATTCAAATGTGAAATGGTCAGAGCTGCGTTCCAGAATGTTTGTGTAGGCTCCTTATTTGGTTGCAGATATGCTGTTGATCCCCACTCGCTGAATCCTGCCATCCGAGCCCAGGGGTGCAAAGCAGTGTAGACACGGAGGGAAAATGCGGCAGTCCTCCGAGGACCCCGAGTGCAGGTTCTGACTTCCTCGTTAGCCCCGACAGGTCCCCACACTTCTCAAGAGAACCGGAATTATTGCTGATGTAGAGAGTGCTCCTTTTCCACTAAGATCTGAAGGCCTTCTTTATTTTTATTCATTTATTCACTCATCTCTTTGCTGTGGGGCTCACATTTGTTATCTCGACTTTAAGAAGCTGGAAGGTGACTGGCGGGGAACAGGGAACACTAGCGGCTAACTCTCATCTCGTCCTCCCAACCCCATCTTTATTTCTGCACGAGAAATCCCGACCTGACTTACTTGAAATAAGTCCTTAGTGACTGATGCTTACAGGAGAAAACACCCATTCGGAGACGCCGTGTTCGGGGGCCCAGCCTAAGAGTGACACGTGTAAAACAGGAACAGTTACATACCCCGAGAAAGAATCCAACAGGCTGTAAGATGGAGCAGAAACCCTCTTCCCAGGGATTCCCGCTGTCTCCTCACATAGCACAATAGGATCTGACCCACCAGCACCTCCTCAAAAACACCATTTCGAAAGTGGCGGTAATGAGATCAAACCAACCAGAAAGGGTGAGAAATGACAGAGCTTCTATCCGGGTGTTTCTGTGGTGCTTTTAGACCCTATTAAAAAATACTGCAGGTGTAGAAACACGATCGTCGCAGGAGCCTGTGGTCTTCTATGCCATTTATTGGGTTTTGCAAGGAGAGCCCAGAACCCCAGAGCTGTCCTCACTAGAGTGAACTCGAATCCGTTGTATCCCATCTCGGTAGCCACACTCCTCTATTTCCAACATCCTTTAAGACCATCAGACCTATTTTTTACATAAAATAGTACCATTATGAGTCAAGATCAGAGAGAATAAATATATTCATCTTCAGAGGTGAGTACGTGTAAATCCCGTATATTATTCCATTTTAATATGGAATAAACAAGAAACTATAAATTACTGGAAAGGGAGATTTTGTTTTCATCTTCAGTTTCTGTAATTTAACCTAAAGTCAGAAAACTGGATGCTGTCCCGTTTTCTGCGGCTCCTGCAACCCTGCCTATGCATCAGAGTGAACACCAGAGGGCAGTCCTGGCTCTGTGCATGCTCCTCGTTCATAAATGTGATTTTTTTTCCCTTTGAAATGACTTCATAGTCGAATGTAGAACATGGGAGGATAAATCGGGACACGCTATGCCCTGCTATTTGATCTTTTTTTTTAGGACTCCCTCGGCTAACCCCGCCGATGCCAGGATCCTCTCAGGACCCCCCAATTCCTCTCCCTTCCTTGCAAAAGGACCTTGTTAAAAGGCAAAAGCTTTTTTCTCTAACGTGTAAGATATACTGTCTAATAATAGGTGTTAATTCCACAGTGTTATCTCAGGTCAGCTTAGTAAAAGACATTAGAATTTGAAACTTTGCTTATGAACAGACAGGTTAAATCAGGTGAAAACGAACCTGAAGAGGATGGTCTGAAGACGGTGCTGAGTAGACGCTCCCCTCACCGCAAGGGTCCTGCACGTGCCGTGAGACGTCAGCCTCCCCGATCAGAGATTCCAACGGCAAAATCTCAAACTTCATTTGATAAGGAATCTCATCCACATAAATTGTGGATTCTGGCTATTAATGTTAACATATAATGATTTGACCTATCAGTTCACAAACTATTATAACCAATGAAAATGCAAAGCAATGAGATAACCTGTTAAGGTCCCAGGTAGAAGGTGGCCAAGCTGCGTTTTCTTTCTGACATTTCTCCATACATAAAAGCATCCTGTGAAGAATTACATATATACACACACACACATTGAGTAAGCACTGGGATACAGAAAGTGTCTACTTCACAATGCTAAGCTCATTTACACAGAGCTTAGAAATGTAAAGTCGGGTAGTGTAGACTTCTCATTAATGAAGAATAAAAATCAGAAGGCATAAAAAGTCATGTCAATAAGCTGTGATCCACGTGTTATCCAGTTTCTGCACATAGTAGGTGCTCCATAAACATTGCAACATGAGCAAATGAGAACATACCAGAGCCCTTCTTATCTAGAAGAAGACTTTGGGCAGCGAAAGTCTCCACAGTGCAGCCCACAACTTGGAATTAAACAAGTCTCTGTGAGGCCAGGAAGGTCCCAGGCAGTAGGTGTGTGTTTGCCTCCCAGCCTGCCCCGGACCCCTCTGACAAAGCTGTGGAGGGCTGAGGACGAGGCGGGGCTTCGGGACACCAGAAGTATTCGGGAATCCAAGAGGCAAACAAGGGCTATGGCATGGAGTGGGGCAAACAGCAGCTAACTTGGGCATCCGTATTTACAGTGATATCCATCATGAGATCCATGTCCCTCTCTCAGAAGTCACCATGGACCTCAGGCTGTAAAATTCCTTCGCCTCTTCCTAGTGCCCTCCCTATTCTATTTAGTTTCAGCATGGCACACTATTCACAGATATTTGCTTTCAAAATCCTTCCATTCTTAGCTCCCATTGTCCTCTTGTTCTTTCCCGTCTGTTGTCCCCTCCCCCTCTGCTCCCAGCCTTATGTGCAGGCACTTCCAGGACTCTTCCCTTATCCTCTTTTCAAATTCTTTACTATCTCCATGGGTCATTGACTCTATTCTCATAATTTAACTGTCACTGAAGTTAAGGAGTCCATATTTTTTCTGTCTAACTCTGACAATCTTAGAGAACTGATCAGTCCTACATTTGCACCTTCCTACCAGCCGTGTCCCGACAGCGACCCCACCAGAACTTCACAGTCAACACTCCCTGAACCAAATTCTTTCTTGCCTCCCCGTTCTCTTCCTGTTTCCCAGCTTGGCTAATGATCTAACAGACCTTTTGTCCTCCAACTTAGCGCTATCTATGGTTCTTCTCCTCCCTCTCCACCGCTGCCTTGTTGGTTACAAATCCTGTATCCATTTATACCACGATATATAGAGCACTGCTCTGCACCGAGCACCCAGCCAGGTCCCGAGGCGCATCGACCGCAGGAAGCTGAGTTATGCCGCGTGACAAATAAGCCTAAACCTCAGCGATTCCCGCCGACAGTTGGTTTTGTTTTTCTTTCACGTTTGTGCCCATTGTGGGTTGGTAACAGCTCTGCTCCGTGGCTCCGTGGTATCTTCACTCCAGGAAGGGCCCAAGCAGGTTTTACGAAAGAGGGAAAGAAATCCCCAAAGGGTCCTAAGTAGCATCAAATGCTCCGGCACAAATCATTGGCCGAATTTGTCACATGGTTTCACTCAACCACAAAGGAACCGGGAAGTACAATCCGAACATGCAACCAGAAGTTCTAGGGAGAGCGGAAAATGCCACACGTTGTCGCCCTTCTGTGCAATGTGGCGAAGGACACAGGAGCGTTGGCTGGGGGCTGCTCCAATGTGGGGCCAGAGACGGTTTCTCGGGACACATTTATAGCCCTGGCTTGCAGGAGGAGAAGAATCGTAGCTGAAGAATCAGGGGCAGGATGCATATTTTGACGAGAGGAAATCTGCGAAGTGACATCGTGTCATGGGGATTCTCTCTGTGCAACATCTTAATCCTCTGCTTTCCCTTCACGCCGACTGCCATTGCCCCGGTTCTCGTCCTCACCTGGGGATCCAAAACTAAAAATCTTTCCACTGCCAGGCTCAGTGTCCAGTCCATTGTCCACATCCCTGTCGCAGTTATTCTTTATGGCTCTGACTCTGAGTATGTTATTCTGTTGTACGAATTTCTTGGAGACTTCTCACTTTTTACCTAAAAACGTTCAAAATTCTCAATATGACCTATGTAGCTTCCACAATCCAGCTCTAACTCCTGTCCAGTTTCATAGGCCACTAACCTTCTTCCGTCCAGTATCTCAGCCACACCGTGCCATGCGTGTGTGCGCATGTGCATGTGTGAGCATGTGTGCACTTGTGTTTTTGTGCGTGGTGTGCAAAGATGCTATACTTTTATTCCGCTATTTTTGAGGACTGGCTGTCTTCTAGCCACTATGCACTAAATGCTTTATACCTCTGGTTTTCAAACTTGCTTTATCACGACCCACAATAAGAGATATATGTTATAATCACAATCCAGTGCGCATACACAGCAAAAGCCATGTAAGCAAAAACTTACACTTGCTATACCCACATGATGCTCTCTAGTATTTTCTGTTCCATGA
>NW_012139191.1:3910149-3911217 GCF_000956105.1 Propithecus coquereli | reverse complement strand
ATATTTTATATTTGAAAAGCTTTTTAAAATATTCAATAGTCATATATGTAATAGCAGCTACAGTAATCTCAGTGAAGCTCAGAAGAAACCACCAAAATTGACTAGGACAAAGCAAGTAGCTCTAATATGTCACTGTTCTTACTATCTCGGCCTCTCTGTAGGAAGATCTTTGTGCCGTGCCAGCATCTTCTCTTAGAGATGGAAATCGTGAAATAAAATGAAAATTGGATCAAAATGCATTATACATAGGGATTTTAAAAATCTTACATTGATCCAGCAAACTGCCTATTCTTAATGGAATCCAGGCCATTTCTCTGCTACTAACCAGAAAGAGCTTTTATGTATTCTGAAAGTGTCATTACCCTATAATCAAAAGAGCTATCTGTTTCGTTTATTCTGCTTTGGGGGAGGATTTTTTTTTTTTATCACTGCTGTGAACGTGTGATCTGTAAAATCATAGCACTCAAGTTTTTTAAAAACTGCATGTTAGTAATTAGATATCAGGGCTTTTTAAAACACCATATTTCCTTGATAGAATTAGTTTTGCATTAAAAAGTTAATTGAAAATTTTCAAAGTAGAATTCTTTTTATATCAGACGGGCTGAATAATTTGATCTGAGCAGCCCGTGACTTCGTACTCACTGCTCATTATTTTCTATTGTATTTAGATCATTTCTAGGTCATTATTAAACTCAGCTAATGCAACAAGAATTTCTTCAGTCCTTTCCGTTCACCGGCTAGTGGGACCTCCTTGGACAACGCTTAGAACTAGGATCACTGGGGAGTTTAGTAGAGGGAGGGGTGAGGCAAGTCCCTTCTTAGTGAGCCTGACCCCCAGGCAGACAGTAAGCACATGCAAGACCATGACCCACAGTGGAATAACAGCAAAGGCCACAAAAGGCAATAAACGAAAAGGGTATATGGCCCCTGATGGAGGGTTTGCAGAAGGCTCTCCAGGGCTTTGCAAGTTCAACTATTGAGCTAAATAATGCGAGGGATTTGGAAATGCATTCAGCAATCATTGGGTAAACATCTAGTTTTATAGAAATTATCAAAGAGCATTTGAAG
>NW_012139191.1:3907099-3910099 GCF_000956105.1 Propithecus coquereli | reverse complement strand
TATTTCTATTTACAGTAGAGACGGGATCTCTCTCTTGCTCAGGCTGGTCTCGAACTCCTGAGCTCAAGCAATCCTCCCGCCTCGGCCTCCCAGAGCGCTAGGATTACAGGCGTGAGCCACCACGCCCAGCCCATGGATTTTTTTTCTATTCTATTTTATTTCACTTTTTTAAATGACTGTCATCTTCCACTAAATTGCTTCTAGGAGCCACATTTCTAAAACTACTGCTTTGCGTGAGTTAATTGTGATGACTACCTTATGCAGGAGGTGCTATTACAGTTACCTGCATTTTACTGGTACTGAAGTGGAGGCCGCACAGTCTGGCCAGAGTCACGCAGCTCAGCAAGGGGAAGACGGGATCTGCAGCCCACAGGGGGCTGAGCTCAGAGTCCAAGCCCTTCACCCGGCTGGCCCACTGCCTTCCTTGAGGAGCCGGCCCCATCCCACCTCAGCGGTCCCCATCATCTATTTTCAGCCTCGCTTTGCCATCCACAATCTCTTGCGTTGTCATTAGACATGGGCACAGTTTGGCCTCCATAGTGGCCTATCAGTTTCCTAAGTACAGGAACCGTGCTTAGTGGCTGTCAGGCCTTCACAAAACCTGGTGTTACAGTGAAATAGTGGCTGTTCAGCAAATGAGTTGAATTAAATTTTACGGATTATGACTGTGAGTCATCCAAAAGAGGTTAAGTTGTATAATGAAGCTGCTGCTTAATAAGATAAGAAAGTGTGTTATATACTTTGGGATGCTTTGTGTCCCAGAAGGGTTTAGATCACATGTCTGTGCTTTTAAATCACTGACATGGAAATCACTTTCCATAATTCTATCTAAATGACCTAAAGGTGGATCTCCTTTTTTTTTTTTTATAATGGCAAATATGAAAATTATAGAGATACCACAAGTTGGCTTAAGAATAGACAATCATGCTCCACTTACGCACATGTAATTAATCACGTTTGTAAGATCTTTGTCCAGTCCTGTCTACATGGGAGGCCTACACTCGGCTCTCTATGCTCTTGGGATCAACCAAACTTTCTCCTGCCCTCTGCATCTTGTCATAGAATCCCATGGCTGGAAGAAACCTAGGAAAGTTTCTTTGAGGCAAGGCTACATCTAAGCATCCCAGACATATGAAAATCCATTCTGGTCTTATAGAAATTCTCGGGAAGTATATTCTTAAAACTTCCTTGGGAATACCTTTGTATTTCATGGCCAATTCTATGGAATATGGTTCTAAAACTTCTCTAACTTTTTCATGTTTCTATTTACATGTATTTATTAGACTTCTATTCTCCGAGAGAGTACATTGGAAGTCTATGTTATCTTTTGTAAGCTCTTCCTTTAAAAATGGTCTTCTTTCCCTTTTAACCCATCCCTGGTGAACTAGCCAATAACTGCTCAGTATTTCTGTGGGATCTGTATTCTAGTTTTCTTTGCCTATTGGCAGATAGATTAGGCAGGCAATCTCGTGAGACTGGGAAATGCAGTGGCAAGATCACAGCTCGCTGCAACCTGGAACTGCCAAGCTCAAGTGATCCTCCTGCCTCAGCCTGCGAGCAGCCGTGGGTACAGGTGCGTGGCACCAGGCCCTGCTGATTTTTTTATTTTTTATGTAAAAGCAGGGTCTCACCATGTTGCCCAGGTTGGTCTCCAACTCCTGGCCTCAAACAATCCTCACACCTTGGCCTCCCAAAGTGCTGGGATTAGAGGCATGAGCCACTGCACGGTGAAAAAAAAATAATAATAAAAGGCACCCTTAGAGTACAGGTCTGCATTTTAATCCATTATAGCAACTCAGTGGCTTCACATGATGTCCAGGGAACTAATGACGATTTTCACCTCGTGAAGACATTCAATTTCTGTAATGGGTCAAAATGCAGACCTATACTCTCGGAGTAGGGGAAAGCTTGGCCCAATCTTGTCATTTATAGAGCAAAGGAAAATGGAAGCACACATTCCAGTGGAGTTTTTGTACGGAAACAGCCTTAGAAATTCCTCGTGAGGCCCGGTCTCACAAGATTACCTGCCTAATTTGGCAGATAAACTGCCCACATGCATTCTGGCTTTAAGACGGCATTCGTTCAGACTGGACAGCCCCGCGTGTACTTCTCCATTGCTGCCTACAGCTTTCTGAGTGCCCACAGGTTATAATGCCTTTTTCGAAAAAAATAAATGGATTTTATTTCTTTAGAGTAGTTTTAGGTTCACAGCAAAATTGAGTAGAAGGTGTAGAGATTTCCCAAATACCCGCTGGGCCCACTGTTATCGACGTCCCCCACCGGTGGGTACGTTTGTTACAATTGACGAACCTGTGTTGACGCGTCGCGACCTCCCAGCGTCAGAGTTTACATTAGGGTCGCTCTGGGAGCTGTGCGTTCTTTGGATGTGGACAAATGTATAGTGACATGGATCCGCCACTATGGCATCCTACAGAACAGTTTCACCTCCCAAAGTTCTTCTGTGCTCCCCCTGCTCACCTTCCCCTCCCTCCTAACCTCTGACCTTTTTACTCTCCCCACAGTTTCGCCAAAATGCCTTTTTGATTAATTAGCTTATGGAGGCTTTGAAAGACTCTTATCTTTTTGACTTGGCCTGGCACAAACATGTTGTACTATTTAAAGAAATAAATTGGCTTTAAGTCATTTTTCAACTAAGACTAATGGACATAGCTGTTTTTCCAATGCTATGTGTTATGTATATAGTATTTTTATTACTGAGAATAGTCCTCCTCGCTAATTTCCTTCTTATCTGTGAGAAGCTATGTGATGCTAAACTAGTTCTTTTGTGCAGGATTTATTGAATAGGTGATAGCAATCAAGTTAAATTAATAATGCACTTTTGACACCCAGGTCATTTGCATGGCAGGTGGTGTGACATGGAGAAGGGGTGAGGCACAATCGTAGCGAAGGGAGTTTGTATGGTGTTGGAAAGAGGATATTGTGATACCTGCCTGAAGGCTAATTGGGTGGTGCCTCTGATTCTAAACAGTAACACCAAGA
>NW_012139191.1:3849640-3906049 GCF_000956105.1 Propithecus coquereli | reverse complement strand
CTATTGAGCTAAATAATGCGAGGGATTTGGAAATGCATTCAGCAATCATTGGGTAAACATCTAGTTTTATAGAAATTATCAAAGAGCATTTGAAGTAGCTCATCACGGCTGATTGTATCTTATCTGCTGGTAAAAAGTATTGTAAATATAAAAGGAAAAACATGATATCGATGCCACAAGGCAAAAATAATTGTGGGATGAAGGTAGGTCTGGAAGATGCTGCCCCAGCCCTTTCAGGGTTGACACTGAAGCACCAGGGAAGACCGACTTTCCAGCGAGCCTTACGCTCCTATGGCCAGTGCACTACCGAGTTCCTTGGAAACCCATGAGCCCATCCGGCAGACCTGAAGCAACACCACACATTTCAAAGGCAGAACACTTGAAATGTGAGCAATCTGGCTTGATGTCACAAGATTTATGCCACTAGCTGCATTTTCCACTCTGGATACAGTTTTAGGAAAGCAAACATGTCAGAAGTCTTGTAAAACCTTGCTATAAATATTTTTAAAATCAAATATATGAAGTTTCCATTTATTTCCCAGGCACTTTGCAAATATTAATCCATGTCCTCATTTATGACAGGGATAGTTTTAGAAAGGGAATGCAAATGATTTTATTTCTAGACTTTCATAGAAGTTGGTCAATCTTACTGTGCCTCCTTTTTAGTTAATCTTCTGTTTGCCAAGCCATCTTGTTCCTTGTGGGCAGGAACTCACCTTATAATTGACACACTGGAACTGAACTCAACACATGACTATGAATTCAAACTCAGCAATTATTTACGAGCTCTTACTATTACTAGGCATGGAGCTAAGAGCTTTTGCATAGATTTTTTTTTCCTGGCCCAAAGGAGAGAACTGCATGTAGTCTAGCAAGTTGATGTGGCCAAGCCCTGGGGTCCTGTAACTCTCATCATCACCCCTCAGCCCCGGGCCTCTGTACTTCCAACACCGTGGTGTTCCAGTGACTGCCCAGCCACACTCCGCGGTAAGAACTGTGAACACTCCATTTGCAAGTACGGCATTTGTGATAGCGCATTAGATAAGATATACGCATGTTTTACATTTTAAGTGTGTGTCCTCAGACAGAAGATCAAAGCTTTCCCCCAAGAATGCTCTGGGAGCCCTGCTTTCTCACCCAGCACCTTCTCTGGTGGACCAAGAAATAAGTAACTTGGCTGCCACCGAGAGCTAGTTCAACTGAGAAGTGATTGATTAACGACACGTTAGGTTAACTCTGGATTCTGATAGAATCAACATGCTCAAACACTTTTTAGATGAGGAAGAACAGGCTTTTTTCTCACATGGCACGCAGGAACTCATGCAGATGCAGAGCAATTTGCAGCCCCACTCCAGAGTGTTCAACTTCTTCATCAAGCTGGACAGACTAAAATAAGCAGAATTAAAAATATGCTGCGGAACAGCGTCCCCGGCAAGAATGAAGCACGCTCAGGTCCATGCCTGGCCCTGGAGCTGTCGTAAGGCTGACTGTTTCTGTTTCCACAGGTCAGGAGGTTAACTCCTAGGTAACTCCTAAGTCTTCTCTTAAATCAAGTGTTTAGTCCAATTATAGTAATCCACTCAGAATTAACTCACACTGTAGGCATAATGAAATTTAGGGTGACTAATATCTATGTCACCTCTGAAGAAGAGGAGGCTAGAGAGCTGAAAATCTAACTGAAGAAAATTAAGTATTTATATACTTAAATATTTAAATATTGAGGAAAGTGTCTTTCTCACCTCCCCATAAATTTCTCCTTGTGCCCTATTTGGTTCGTCATTCCCTAAGAACCTCTGCTATGAGTTTGCCTTTCTCTGTGCTTCAGTGTTTTATCCTGTTGCCCTTCGTAGTGAATCCCGCTCTGTTCCCTTTTTTTTTTTAATGATTCAAAGTCTTTGCAATATTAACCCATCAGAAGTATCAGGAGAGATCTGGAAATACAAATGATCCCTTCTCACAGAATCTTCCCGGTATTTGGAAGCAACTGCTCCGTGATGAAATGCAGGTGGAAGTTAGCAAGCCAGCTTGCACACCATGGGACCGTTGTGTTGGAAAATCTGGTATCTACAATAAAAAGAAAATTAATGAAATGTAAATATAGTCACTGCTATTATAACTCATTGAAATATGAAGGAAAATGTTTCATAAGGAAACAATATTCATCATCCCTTCTTTTCAGAACAAGCATTTTTGGTTGAACATTAAGGAGAAGGATTTAATCAAATAGATTTACTTCACTACCCTGAATGAGCATCTGATTATTTTTTTTTCCCATTTTGCTCTTTTTTTCACCCTTACCTGCTACCTCCTCATAAAATGGCTAACAGTGGTTAAATTATGCACCATCTACAGCTAAGGTATTCTGTTTACAATAAATACTGTAGAATTTTCACTGCATCCCTCTATTGGAGGCATCTCATGCCTGCCGGCCTCCCTCTTTAGACATCCAGTCTTGCTGCCTCCTCTAGGGTCCACCTGTAGGCATCCTCAGCCCACCTAACTCTGGAGGTGGCATCCAGTCCAGCACAGCCTCTCTCGTGCTGTGAGCAGAGCAAGCCTCCACCACTACGGTGAGCCTTTCACCTCCTCAGGGGTGACTCACTTACCAAGCTGTATGTCCTTCAGACCCCAAGTTCTCCAGGTGGTTCCCTTGGAGTTCATCACTCTTTCCTGCCCACAGGTGGGAATGCATGCAGACCTCCCTTAACAGAAAATCCTTATTCCTGACTCAGCCTCTTTTGGATCCCAGAAATGGCTGATTGGCAGGACATCAAAGCCAGTAAGTCCTGTATAGGTGGCCTCACAGCCCTTGTTAGGAAAGAAGGTACTGGCATCTTTGGGTGTAGTCTCATACTTTATGATCATTGCTAGAACTTCAAGAGAACAGGAAAGGTCACCTTTAATATCCAGTTACATGGATATTAACTGTATGCCAAAGAAAAGAAAAAAAATTTTGTGTGTGTACACACACACACACACACACACACATATATATATTCCAAAGAAAATTGTTTAAATTGTTCAATTGGAAACTTTCTGCTTGCCCTTCTTACTAAGACCAGGAAAAAGGTGCCTAATTGTGGTAGTCATCATGGGAATACAGTGTGGTCAAAGGACAGCAACATTAGTGCAAATGACTTTCCCAAATAGCCAACAGGAGCCACTAAACAGCTTGACTCTGTTATTTTGCATCCTAATCTACAGAGAAATGTCATTCCAACTGAAGGAATTTTCCATAAATATACCTTTTTTTACTTCAGATCTTGGCTAATCTATAGAAATGATGAAACAAATATTGTTGCGTAAGAAATCCTATTTTTATTGTTGATTTTAGCCATGCTTCACTTTGCAGGCAAAAGTTAAATAAAATGTGTATTTTAGAGGTAACGCAGGACCAATTGTACCTCCTAGAGAGGATGCGTATTGAGTTTTAACTGAAAGCTATGTGCTTTGCACAGAAAATCCTTATTTTATAAATATATTCTAATGCTTTGTTGATGCTTAATGTTCAGTAAGAGCAATTGTTATAATTTGCACATCATTAAGCTTTGTAAAATTAACTTGGCAACAACACAGCCTTGGAGCATTACACAATACAAGCATATACAGTCTTGGTATTATCTCTTCGGCTTGTGAGGAAACAAGCCAAATTCTCTCTGAACTTATGGAGGGACGAGTTTTCCCATAATACTCTGAAGACAGGACAGGAGTGTCTTGGGGGTGCTTGGGGATGAAGTGGGGTGCAGACGCACCTGAGAATGTACGTGTGCACCAGAGGAAGCCGTGCAAGGGGGTCTCTGTCTGACAGTGTGTTCTGTAAGTTAAATATTTGACAATAGGCAATTCTTGAACATTATTTTTTATTGAGGGAGCATGGGATTTTACGGCAATTAAGAGGTATAGTTAAGATTTGACTGTCCTGTTCAATTGCAGAGCTAGTGTTGCAATTTATGCATCCTACTGAGCGAAATGAAGTTTACTCAACAGTTAGCAAGGGTGAAAGCAAGTCCTTCTTGTGTTCGGTTGCTCACAATTGGCAGCATGAAGTGAGAGGAAACTGGACTTGGGACCAGGGCACTGAGCTTGAGCCCTTGCTCTGCCCTTGTCTGGCACTGTGACTTCAGCGAGTCACTTACTGCCCCTGAACGTCAGTTTCCTCATCTGTTAAATGGATCCAATACCAGCTCTACCTATTTCACTTTTTAAGGAACAATTAGAACTTTTTAAGGAACAATGATTTTTTAAGGAACCATTGTTCCATCGCTTTTGTTTCATGTATTTTGAAACTTTGTTATTAGGCAAATATGTTTAAAATTGTTACGTCCCCTTGATGAAATGACCCCTGTTATCATTATGAAATTGCCTCCTATATCACTGGTAATATTCTTCACTCTTAAATCTATTTTGTCTGATATGAATATAGCCACTCCATATTCTTTTGGTTAGTGTTATCATGGGATATCTTTTCTAGCCTTTTATTTTTAAGCTATTTGTGATTTTATATTTGAAATACATTTCTTGCAGGCAACATAGAGTTGGGTATTGCTTTATATCATGTCTGACAATCTTTAATTAAGATGTTTAGACCATTTGCATTTAAAACAATTATTGATATGGTTAAATTTATGATAGTGCTATTTGGGTTTTATTTTTGTTGTCCTATTCGTTCTCCTTGTTACTTTTTTTCTGCCACCTTTAGATTACTAAGTTTTTATATAATTCCATTTTATTTATGTTGTTGATTGATTAGCTTTATTTTGCATTATATTTTGTAATTTCAGTGGTTTTCTTAAGATTGATAGCATACACTTTCAACTTGCTATAGTCTACTTTCAAGTGATATTATACATATTACATATAGTATAAGAACCTTACAATAGTATACTTCCACTTACTCTCCTCCCAAACTTTGTGCTACTATCATACATTTTACTTTTATAAATGTTATAAACCCACATTGCATTGTTATTATTTTTAACTATCAATTATGTTTTAAAGAGATTTAACTAAGAACAACCATAGTCTAATTTATGATGCTGCAGATTTGCCTATTCTGGACATTTCATATAAAAGGAATAATAAATTTGTGGTCTCTTCTGATTGGCTTCTTTCACTTGACATAATATTTTCAAGATTTATACAAGTTGTAGCATTTATCAGGACTTCATTCTTTTCTATTATTAAATAGTACTCCATTGTACGGATACAACACATTTTGTTTATCCATTCATCAGCTGAAAGATATTTGGGTTGTTCATATGTGAAAATTTTTTATTAGATGTCAACCTTTGTGAACTTTACCTTTTGGAGGGCTAGATATTTTAATTCCTATAAATATTCATGACCTTTGCTCTGGGATACAGTTACATTACTTAGCAATAATTCAATCTTTCTAAATCTTGCTTCTAAGAATCATTAGGCAGGACTAGAGTGGCATTCAATCTAAGGCTAATTGTTTCCCATCTTCAAGGTAAGACCCTTGTGTACTATATCCAGTGGTCCATGAATCTTGATGTTTTCCAGCCTGGCTGGTGGGAGCAGGCACTGTTGTCAGCCCTGTGTGAGCGTGAGGCACTGTGACCTCCAATTACTTCAGGTAGTTCTTTCCCCGGCCTTGGGTCGTTTCCTCAGGTACATACACAGATCTGCTCAGCTGAATACTCAGGTGGAACCTTCTTCAAATCTCTAGCGTTCTCTCTGCGAGTTGTTCTCCTCTTCCCAGTACTCTTCGCTGTGAACTCTGGCTTCCTTCTGGTCTCTCAGTTCTGTCTTCCCAACTCAGGAAAGCTGCTGGGCTCCTCCTGGCTTCCCTCCCCTGTGCCATGCCTGGAAACTCTTTCAGAAATGCAACAACCCTGCAGTTGCGGGGCTCACCTCATTTGTTTCCCATCTTTCAGAGATCACCGTCATTCACTGCTTGATGCACAATGCCTTGAAAACCATCGTTTCATATATTTTGTGTGTTCTCAGTTGTTTCGGGTGGGAAAGTAAATCTAGTTCTTCTTACTCCATCTCAGCCAAAAACAGAAGTGCCGTGGCCTGTAATTTAAAGGGTTAAGTTACTTATTGGCAGCCATCAAAGCTGCTGCAGGGAAAACTGAAAACTCTGGGTCCCCTAAACTTGCTAATTGTATTTCATATTGCAAAGCCAGCCTTTTAGAGGGAGGCGAGTTGTGACTTTCGTTTGTTATGATGAGTGATGTGTTAATAACAATTCCTTTAGAAAATTCATTTGTGCCATATGCTTCTTTGAATGTGGGAACATTTATGTCTCCTTTCACAGGTGATCAGCGAATTTGAAGCCTCCCCTGACTCATTTTCCTACAGAATCCCTAACCTGAGTCGGAATCGTCAGTACAGCGTCTGGGTGGTGGCAGTGACGTCAGCTGGAAGAGGCAACAGCAGTGAGATTATCACGGTGGAGCCGTTAGCCAAAGGTGCGCAACGTAGTAAGGACCTCATTTCCCAGCGCAATTCAACCGCGTTTAAGTCTCTGTTCTATCTCAAATAAAACTTATATTGCCCTAAAAATTAAGTAAACCAGAGCATCACATTTCAGCACAAGAGGTTGGGTTGCTTTTAGCTTTTGTCCAATCGGAAAAGGACTCCCCTAGCGGAGCACAGAACTGAGGAAAAGTGGCTTCACAAATGAAACGCCTTTGGGAAAATGAGGAAAAGGAGCTCCCACTCACTTGGAGTAGGTGAAAACTACCACATAGCATTCTCCCAAGCACGTTTCTGCTTTCATCTGAATCAGGTATCATACTTCTTAAAGAGAAATGTCTATTTTATGATCTATGTAATTTGGGACCTTGTGAATATAAGAAAATCATTAGCTATCATCTATGATAGAATGCTATAAACAAAGTCTGTAAGGGACAGTGGAAAGTTGGAGTCACCAAAGAATAAAAAGTTCCTAAAAGTGAATGTAATATCTTCACATTTTGATGTTAGCCTGGTCCTTAAAAAGTGCTTACAGGCACAGAGTATTCTTATTATACTTCTGGTAGTTTCCACCATCCAGTGTTTACAAGGCCCCCTAAATTAGCACTCACAGAAAGTCAGCTTTCTTATATCACAATTCCAGGCCAGCGGGAGATGCCCCCTGATTTGGGAGTACAGAGTATTGGCAATTTATTACTAATACAGCCTCTGAGCACCCTAGAAAGACATACATTCCAAGATTCCAGTGTTACTCCCAAGGATTCTTGATAGCGTGCCAGTTAATGTGATAGCCAAGAAATAGGCGGAATAAGATAGTGAGAGCGAAAAGAGAGTGGTGTCACATTTTGAACTGAAATACAGATGGGAAATAGGTAAACTGGGAAGGAACTGAATTGGTGGAGTTGTGTGTCTGTTGTACTCTTCGGTCGTGATATCCGGCCACTCCTGACATTGAGAAAACAGTGATCACGAAAGAAAATTCTGGGCATAAAAACTGCACTGTGGGCTGAAAAAGGAACTTCAACAAAAGATGTAGGATTAGCAATAACATTCTCTCTTCCTTTCCTTTGTGCTCTCAAGAAGTTCTGTCTCCAGACATAACAGAAATGGGCTGGCTAGTGCAGCAGGACATGGTGTACTCAGAGGGGAACACTGAAAATTGGCTACTTCCATAGGAGCAGGTCTTGTCTGGGGAGATTAAATGTCATTCAGTCATTTAATGTCATTCTGGGTGCCTGTTATATGTCAAGCACTGTGCTGCGTGTACCAGGAATTTAGTCCAAGGAGCTTGACTGCTGAAGCAAATATCCCCTAAATCTCAGTGGCTCCCCATAATAATTGCCCAACACAGATCTTTTTGGCCAGGTGGCTCTCCTGGGTGGCCCATTCCATACAGGCGTGCAGGGATCCAGGCCTCTCCCACCCTGTAATTTACAACCCCGAGTTCTCTCGTTTCCAGCCACACAGATAGGGGAAAAAGCATGGAGGGTCTTATGGGAGGTTTTCGTGGGCCAGACACGGAAGTACGTCCACTATTCTTACCCACGCTGCATTGCATAAAGTGAAGGCGTGGACCCTACCCATTTTCAAAGCAGGGCTGGGAAATGAAGTCAGTCATGTCCAGAAGGAAAAGGAAACAGGTTTGGTGAGCACAGAGATCTTCTAAGATGATCTAAACTGACGTGTCCACTGCTCATGGAGCTTGCAGTTTGGTGGGAAGACCGTCAGTAAACAAAGCATCATGCAAGCACATGTGTAATTACAAACTGCAATCCGTGCTGTAAGGGCACAGTGGGAGGGGACCTCACTCAGAGTGTTACTGGGAGGGGATCACCTGGCCCCACGAGGATGAGTAAGTGCCATGATAGGAGCAGGGAAGAAGAAAGCAATATCAGAAGGCCCAGCTGGGAAAGAGTTTAGCGTGTGGGGCATCCAGGATGCTGGGCCCTGGAGGGGCAGGGGAAGGCAGGCAGGGCTGGTCGTGCAGGGCCTTAAAGACTGTGCTCAGGATTTCAGATCTTCCTGGAAGGGAAGCAGGGAGACAGTGTGGGGTTTTGAGCCAACGAAGCACATGATCTTACTTGTCTGTGTGTGTGTGTGTGTGTGTGTGTGTGCGATAAACTTTATTTTAGACCAGTTTTAGTTCTACAGAAAAATCGTGGACAGTGCAGAGAGTTGCCATTTGCCCCCCACCTAGTTTCTGTGATCACAGACACCTTGGATGAAACGGTGCACTTCTTACAGTTAATGGCGAGTGTGTTTTTAAGACCCAACTGGTCTCTGTCTCCCGAATGGACTTCAGAGAGGGAAGGGTCGGGGAGCAGGGGACCAGTGGGGAGGCTGGGTGGCCACCCAGTGACATGGAGACTGGCGGAGTCGCAGAGTGGTGGAAGGAAGTGGACGGCCCAGGCTATGCCGTGGGTGCAGGACTGACAGGACGTGTCGGAAGAAACGAGGAGGCTGGAGAGGGAGATGGCAGGAATGAAACCCCAAATTCTAGGACGCAGTATTGTAAGGGGAGGTGTCACTCACTGGTGTGGCAGACCGTGGACAAAGTGGGTTTTGAAGCAGGTGAGAGGAGATGTGGACATTCGGAAATGTTCAACTCGAGATGCGACAACCATCCACTAGGAGGTGTCTGTGCAGTGGGGCACGTGCTGGCACTCAAGAGACATCTGGCAGGAGGCAGAAACACAGAGTGGTCAGTGCCTGGACCTCCTGAACAGCTGGGATGTGGATGAGATGGTCTGAGAGATGGAGGGGAGCCGGGAGGTGAGGGCCCAGGGTTGGCTCCGAAGAGAAACAGGAGGGGGAGCAGGCAGAGGAAAAGGGGTGAGCCCAAGAGGCAGGGGACCCAGGAGGGTGCGATGCTGGGACCTCAGGACAAACGCTTCCAAAAGGAGGGAGCGTCTGAGGGGGTTGGAGACCACGTCTGGGAAGGCCAAGCAGAGCAATGCAGAAAATTCCCATGGGTTTGGCCACAGGAGGACCTCGCGGACCTTCCTGAGGGCAGCTCCAGCAGGTGCAGAGGGGCCCGTCGGAGTGAGCCTGGGCCCGGTGAGAACGCGATGGAGGTGATGAGGCAGACCCGGCAGAAAGCTGGTGACACAGTGCCTAGGAGAAGTGATGAGAGGAGAAGTGGAGGGAGGGCAGGCTCACATCTGAGGAAGGTCCTGGTTTTGTGTTTTCTATTAGGGCTGCTGCAAGGGCACGTTTGTGCAGTGAGGGGGAGACTCCAGCAGAGAGGGAGAAATTGGTGACACAGGAGAGGAACTGATGACCACAGGACTGTGGCTGGGAGGAGGAAACTTGGGCTTATAGATTCGGTGGCGAGAAACGCAAAGCCCACAGACGTGTCTTCCGTTTCCTCCATCAAGCATTAGGCGATTTGGGGATGGGGGTGTCAGAAGTGTGAGAGGAGGAGGGACAGTAGAGAATTGTCATCGCAGGGAAGCAGAGGCAGGAGCAGCGGGGGAGGGAAGGTACTGAAGAAACAGTGAGCCCGGCAGGGAGGGCTGTGGGTCCAGCTGAGGTTGGTGACCAGAAGTGCACAGTGATCCCCAGTGCTCTGTCGTTTCTCCAGAAACACACTCCGCTTCTCATGTTCAAAGGAGGTTTTCCCAGAGTTAGGGCTGATCCAGGCAGGTTTTCGGGGAAGGGGCTAAGCTAGCGACCACCTCAGGATGGAGCAGACACTCAGTCTGGCAGCCGCCGCCCAGATACCCGGACACTGGCCAACCGTTAGGGCTGGAAGGGCCAACCCGGGAGGCGGGGTTCCCACAGGCAGAGGAGACTGCGGTGGGAAGTTGTTGAGATGGAGGCAGAACAACAGCAGTCTGTCTCTGCTGCCAGACAGCAGGGTCCAAAATGCAGACTTAGGTTGCAGAAGAGGACCGCGGCTTCTATGGAGGGTGTGGCAGTGTGCAACCACGGCACCCGTGCTGGAGGAACCCCTCCTGGGAAGGCGTCCAGGGCAGGGGGAGGCACAGAGAGCATGGCCATGTGATCGAGAACAGGACCAGAATCTGAGGGAAGTCCAAGTGGCAGGTGGACTGGAGGTTCTCATCAGAATCATCTGGGATGCTTGTTACAAGGCAAACTCCCTGAGCCTACGAAAGACCCATTGAGTCAATAAGGTCAACGTGAGAATTTGAATTTTTAATAAAGATTCCAGGAGATTCTCTTGCCTGCTCAGTTTGAGAACTGCAGGTCATGGAATTTCCAGCTAGGATCCTTTAAATTTCAATTGCCTCAAATGGGCATTTAGTTCTAGAAACGGGATGTGTTGGGATTGAATATGAAGTAGCTCTAGCCTGCGCTTTGGAAATTGCTGCTGAGAAATCATTCATAAGTCTTAGAATTAGTTTGAGGGGTTATGACTTCCATATTAAAGAACTACGGTGGAATAAAATAGAATAGAATCAAATAGAGTAGACTAGGGAAAAGGCAGAAAGTATCAGAATGCATCATATAAAGTATTCATTTGTACAATTTTGTTTTCTCTCATACAAACATCCCAATATATGTATACTCTCTGGGTTTTGATGTAAAATATATTTCTTAAAGTGGGTAACTGTTAAAAAGCTTGAAAACCCCTAACTTTTGCTGAATTTCCCTAATCACCCCCATTTTACTGCTGAGAACATTCCCCACCATATAAAGCACAGTCTGAGAAGTTTGAAAAAAAAAAAATACTAAAAGCTACCAATGCCAGAAATCTGCTGCTACCTGACTGGGATCTCTTAGTTATCACAAAGTAAGATCAGCAATGTCAATGGCTGATAACATGGACCCTACCTTAGAATACTCAATCAGGGGAAGTTGCTTCAAACATGCGTTTTATTGCAATATTCACTACTCAAAAACCAAAATCCAGCTTTGGAGCCCTCTGGCACTTCTTCTTTCTCCACACTCTGGCCACAGTGCTAGGAGGAACTAGTCTTGTAGATTTTAATGACCGAAGTCGGCATTAAAGATGGCTCCATAATGATGTGGCTCTGGGGATCCTGCCTTTCCTGGGATTCCAGGGTTTTCCTGGAGAGCCTTCTCTGCACCTCCCTTTGCTAATGCAAACCCTCAAGCCCAAATTGGTGCAGGGGTCCCAACACCAGTCCTGTTTTTTAATGGGTCCAAGATTAGATTAGGGCCGCTTCTACTACCGTCTCTGTGTCTGTGCATCTCGCCAGGCTGAGGGAGCGTGTGTTTCCTTTGTGTCCCCAGCCCCTGAAACTTGCTGGCTAAAATAAAGGAAGGGTGCAGCCTCTGGCTCCTGTTCACGCCCCATAAAGTAGCATCCCGGCATCTGTCCAAGGCCGGGCAGATTGTTTCCCTCTGGAAGACCTGTGTTTGGTGTTTCTGCCAGCTTTTGTGACTCACTCAAGGACGTAGCACTAGGAGCCTGTCATCGTTGGCTACTCTGGGCTTCACGCAGACCCTTCTTTGGGCAGGTTCATCTGGCTTTCTCCTGTCTGTCTCCTGGGACTTCCTGCCACACTGGGGCTGCACCAGTGCCAGATGCCCCCGCAGGTGCTCCTGTCTGGGTGTCTGAATTGCTGCCCCAAGCAAATGTTTGTTCTTTAAGAGAGGCCACTCTGAAAACATTCATTTTCCTTAATGTGTATGCTGAAGATCAAGTTGATATAATAAAATCAGGAAAGTACCACAAAATTGATAAATAGAAGTTGTTCCAGTTTTACTTCTTCTTGTCTCTGGGGACTTTAGGTTTTGTATTGTCTACTACTCTCTCAGATATTAAAAGCATATTTTAATGTGCAATTTTGGTGTTGAGATAAATTGTTTCATAAAGTGCTTTGAGAAATATAATTGTACTCATAGAAACCACAGCTTGGAGCTGCTTGGCTTATGAAACCCAAAATAATTTAATTTGGACTCCTCGTGTTTAGTCAATAGAAGAAAAAAATGCTACAATGGGGATTTTCCACTAGTTGTATGTTCTTACAACGAAAATCCCTTGTACTCCTGGTACCAGGGAAGAGCATTGACAGTTGTGATGCTAATTGGCTTCGCTTGCTGTTTTGGGGTGTTGCTCTATTTGGGAAGGCCATCTCTGTGTGGACGAGTCTGTGGGATAACTGGGCTTCTGCTCTGTGCGGCCCTTCAGCTCCTGCACGAATCCTGACATTCAGTGGGACGGTGACCACTCCGTGGATGAAGGACATTGTCTTGCCTTGTAAAGCTGTCGGGGACCCTTCACCTGCAGTGAAATGGATGAAAGACAGGTAACCAGTAACCCAATGTGTGCCTTCAGTGAAACTCTAAAAGACTGTGTGTGACGTACTGGTGTTGGGTCTAGTGGTCTTCTAACTTTGTATGTATTTGTATTAGTGAAAGCTCAAGGAAAGCTACCACTTATTCTGAGATGAAGGTAGGGGAGGAACCTCATCTTTACCACTGATCTATTGCATCAGTCTTCTATATAAATTCAGAGCCTTTAAATTCATAAGAGAATGCTTGCAAGGAAAGCAGTCTGACCAAACAGAATAATCATTGTGAAAGTCTCTTGCCCCTTATCAGATAAATTGTATAACTGAAATGAACGTACCCAAGATCATGGTGAGACTTAACACCTATCTGTTCTCCTTCAGAGATAAGAAACCAACTAATCCTACCCTGAATATTCCAAGAAATAACCTTAAGAAATGGAACACATTAGGACTTTGCTAATATAAAATCTGGTTCTTCACACTCCATAGTAATTATTAAAATACTAGGAGCCAAGGTAGCAGGGAGCAAGTGGGTGAGATGTGTTCTGTCCGTGTAGCTTTTTAAAGTGCTTCATCTCTATTCAGAGGAAGAAGTTAGGATATAAATAAAGGGTTGAAAATGCATTTATGATCATAGAGATTTGATATAATGGATTCGGAAGAGTGCCTGTTTTCAAACAAAACACTTAAAAGACATAAACTATTGAAAAAATTGTCTCAGTCCAGTGACCACTTTTCTCACTGCATTTAAAGTTAAGCCGAAGGAAACAAGTAAGCCCCAAGGTCCAGTTGGCGTTCTGCCTGAGGCGAGAATGACCTCAGGTGACTGGGCAGTCTGCCACCACGGCAGTGGGTATGGTGGCCAGAGAATTCTTTGTTTACTAGGGCCAATTCATCACCCTCTCGAGATAACTCCTTTCATTTTTTAATGACAAAATCATCAAGAATTGTGACCCTAAGTGAATCTATAACAGATCCCAAGACTGAGTTTCCCATAACTGATTTGGTCAAACTGGCATTTCTGCCCACAGAAGGAATTCCCAGTATTGCCCCAAAGAGGAAGTTACCAGTGTCCACAGGGTGGAGGAAAGAGTGACCCATCCTCGATATGACAGTCCCTGGCACTTGTAAGGGGCCACCAACTTAAGCCAGCATCCAGGCCCTTCACACAGGCCTAGCATAACATTTTTTTTTTATAATGAAGAAACTCAGCTGCTCAGCTATTGCTGGTTTTTATTGTATAATCATAGTCTAATTCTTTCACAATACAAGAAATACTAAGCTGCCAAACGTGTTGTTGCTTCAAAGGGAGTCTTTATGCTTTTCCCCAACCTCAGCTAATTTGGATTGTAATTTCTTTAATCTGTGCATTTTTCTTCCTGTGAGGTAGTAACGGGACACCCAGTCTGGTAACGATTGATGGGCGACGGAGCATCTTTAGCAACGGGAGCTTCATCATCCGCACGGTGAAAGCGGAAGACTCCGGCTATTACAGCTGCGTCGCCAATAACAACTGGGGATCCGATGAAATCATTTTAAATTTACAAGTACAAGGTACAGAATTTGGGAGCTCTTTGTAATATCTTTAGCATGTATGCCTTATATGCAAAGAATAAAATTGAACAATTTAAAAAATCAGGCCTTATAAAGAGCTAACACTGATTTTCATATCACAAAAAAAAAATTATTTTGGAAAATGTAACTAAACAAATCAAAGTAAATGAAAAGCCCTCAACGTCCCAGAGATAATACTGGGATGCAAGACATTTTTGCATATAAATGCCTAGTCTGTTTTTTCTTTATATGTGCATCTCTGGAAAAGTCCTTCTTAATAACTTCTACTAATTGCACTGTTTACATATGTGTAAGTATAACCCAGAAAACACAAACAAAAAATAAGTCTGAACTGTGGTCTTTTGTGTCTGCTAATTAACTCAATTTTTGTATTAGTGTATATAAAAACAATACTAACTGAACTCTAAGTAAATTGCTGTAATGTTTAGCTGTGTATTTAATACAAGGTACTTAATTTTTCTTGATAGCATACATAAAATGTACACAACTTCAAAAGACTGTCATATTAAAATGATGTGTAAAATCCCAAACAGCTACCAAGTGGGTTCCGATTTGAACGCACAGTGATATTTTATTCGTAGAAAAATCAAAGTGTATGCTTCTTTAGGTGTGGGTGTTGTCACATCAATAGATTACAGCAAGTAAAAACAAAATCAATACTGTCCTCAGCAGGATGGAAGGGGATGAGAAGGATCATATATTTTTTTAAGTCACGGCAAAATTGTTCTTGAATTTCAAGTTAATTGAAGTCAGGAGAATTCCAGAGCATTCTGGAAGACAGGCACTATAATGTGATTTTAAAGAGACGGGTCGATTTTTCAGGCCTTTGGGTCAATATATCAGGCCTCTCTCTGAGGAAAAGAGAAAGGCATTTTATATGAAACTTTGCACATAATTTGGATAACCTGGTTCTGAATTTCTTTAGTGTTTCTGTCCTCAGGACTTGTCCAAAATTATACTGAGGCCCATTGTTTAGAAGTAAGTTATATACTCTGCAAACCTTGCAGGAAGGTTTAGTTCACGTGCTGTAGCCTAGTGGCACACCTGTGATGTTCAGAGCTCTGTGTGTGTGTGTATGTGTGTGTGTGTGTTTCATCTTAGGAAAGTAGCTAAAAATGTGGACATTTTTGCAATTCTTTGTCACACTAGCTACTTCTTCCCCTTCCCCTTTCTCCTCCCTGAGACAAACAGAACAGCTAAGTGGATGCCTTTTATCTTTTTCACTCGAATTTCATGGCTGAAATTCAGAGTAAGATAATGCATGTATCCTGAGTAAGTTTAAAGAAGATTTCAATTAGTGATGAATAAATAACTCAGGAATTCAAGGAATTGGGGAAGAAATGAGTTAGATATAAATCCAAGTAGAAATATGGTTGAATTTCCTTTAAATAATAGATTCACTCTATCTCTTTAGCTTGGGATATCAACTAAACAGACAGTTTGACAGAAGTGAATTGCATATTTTAGCAACCTAAAACACTTATTTAATAAATGGCTGTTAAAAAATGATTTGGTAAATGACTGTTCAAGAAGATTAAGGATGTGAAAAACTAATTCTTGTTTTCTAAAAACTGTTTCCTATCTAGTGCCACCAGATCAGCCTCGACTTACAGTATCCAAAACCACGTCTTCCTCCATCACCCTTTCCTGGCTCCCTGGAGACAATGGGGGCAGTTCCATCAGAGGTAAATAAGATACGGGTTTTTCACAATAGTGGAATAATTGTATCGTCCAGAGCCCAATAAGTAACTCCTCTCCATCAAGTAACTGGTATATGTTAGTTTATTCTCCCCAAGAATATATCCTATAATTAGTTTCTCTGTTACCTAAGCAAGAAACCATATATCTAATTTTAGGGTATTTGTTGAAACTCAAATCATTCATCCAAGGAATCTCATTCACAAATTATTCTGGTGCATCCCATCTGAGGGAAATATTAACAAACGCAAAAAGAGAGAAAAAAAGACATTTGGTGAACTCCTCCCTGAGAGTCTGAATACTGTTTCTTCTCCATTTGTCAATGCTGCCAATCATTGATTCAAGCAACCACACTTACTGTTCTGACTTATAGGGTGAGAACAGACAGAGAAGCTAGAGTTTAGATGGGAAACAATCTGTTTGCATATGCATGTTACCTACCATGCATATGGTAGGTAAATATAAACAAGGTTCATACCAAAGGAATGGGACAGTGTGATAATTCTAGCAGAAGTGGAGCTGGCAGACTCCATTCTGGGCAATTTGCTGACCAAGGAAAGGAAGTTCATCCAGGGAAAGAGACAGAAGACACAGGAAAGAGAGGCTGAGTCACAAAAGAGGTCCCAAGGTGGTGAGAGAGGATGAGGGGCTTAGACTTCTGAAGGCAGAGAATACCCTTCCTCTGAGAGAAGAGCATGGATGAGAAGGAAATACAGGGACACTTCAGGGTGGAGCCAGGGTCTGCTGCAGCCAGCTCCTTCCGGCTCCGGGGTGCAAGCTGTCCCATCTCTTCCCAGCTTTGCACCCAGTGACCGCAGCCACGCTGGGAATTGTCACACACCACAGGGATCAGAAATGCTACAAATCAGGTTTTTTTTCTTTTTCTCTCCAAGAGCCAACTGTTAAACATTTATCATCATTCCACCAAAGGGAGTATTTTCCTTTTTTATAGGAAAGAAAAAAGGTGAGGCTATTTTTTAAAAATAGTTGGATGATTAGGGGTGAGGATGTGTTTGTGGGTTTGAGGAGCGTGGGATGGATTTGTAACAGCTGCCTTGCGAAATGCATAGGGAGTCATTAATAGATGAACGAAGTCATTGCCAAGCAGCATTGAGGACCCAGCTGCAGATAAGTAGCAAAAATTATAGTGGTCACAATTTAGTGACTTTCTTAAATGATTCTGGGCAGCTGGGAAGAAAAGTGGATCACAGGTTACCAAAGCTGGTATCTGGCAAGAGGAGTGTGGTTAACAGTCCAGAACAGTGAGGGAAACCAGGCTCCTTGTTGAAATGGTCTAGGCTGGTTAGACAACCTTCTCATAGGAAAACAGGAATGGGGCACCCAGGGAAGGCTCAAGGGACCCTAGGCTCTAGGCTCAAATGAAATGAGGTTGGATTCTGCAAGCACGAACCCATGGGAGAAGTAGAACAAGAAGAGTGTCAAAGTGCAAAGGCATAGAGGTGAAGTCAAGTTTAGTGATGAAGAATATCCAAGACAAAGGCAACCTGAAATACAGCAGTGGTCACAGCCATTGGCGTTGAGTGGTGTCTAAGTCTGGTATGCCCACGCTGATGGACAATGACGTCACTGAGGACGATAGCAGGGAACAGGGACCCACGCGGGCCCATCGCCAAGGGTTAGAGGAGCTTTTGGAAGTGGCTTCGATGGTGGGAGGTGCAGTCTGCATGACGTGCATGGCAGCTGGAGCAGAGGTTGGAGGTGACCGTGGGATCACAGAGTGCACAGGTGTAACCTGCCAGGTATCAAAGGAGCTTTGAGGAGCTCAGATGAGGAACTCAAAGGAGAGAAAATGAGGCTTGGGAGGGAGAAAGGACCCCATGGCTACAGAGGGCCAGGAGGGGAGGGAAAGACGAAAGGAGGAGGGAAGGTATTGACCGTGGCCACCAGGAGGAGTGAGAGATGAGTGATTCCATGGGAGGGGTTTGGAGAGCACTTAATGCTCCCCGTTTGGGCCAGGAGACGCTGCAGTGTGGAGGGTGACAAGTGCCTTGGAGTTCCGCAGGGCAGGGTGGGAGATTCCAGTCCTTGGTGCAAGGACACTATGTACCAGGCAGGCCAGTCAGAGCGGAGGCGACACCTTTGCCCCCAGAAACGTGGCTGCAGTTAACGGGGATGGAGGGGCAAGGAGGAAGGATGTTTCAGCCACCGCGGGGTGGAGAGCCTGGCTTCAGGCCGACTGTGGGGTTTGCATATTCCTGAGGGCGCCTTGGCGCTCTGGACCCCGTGTCTCCATCCGCTGTGCAGGATGGTGATCACTATTCACAGTTGCTGTTAGTTGTTGTAAAACAGGTAAAATGGTCCTGTTGGGGAGTGAATAGCTGGAGGGCATTTTCAAAGGCAGGAGAAGCCAGGTCACCATTGAAATGTTGGCGTGGCTGCAGGACTTGGAGCCAGTCCCCTAGTGTCTGTGGACTGGCAGACCAGGAGCATATGGCCAGGCGCTGGCTCAGGAGATCCCTACCCCACAGGTAACACCTGCCTTTCTCAGTGCTTTGGTTCTCTAAAAATAGCTCAGCTTCAGCCTATGTCTGTGCCCAAGGATTCAGGCACGTATGCTCCAAAGGGCCAGTATTTATTTAGCAACTTAGTGTTTATTCCCTGCTGCCCAATATGGCTTTTAAAAGGGAAGGAGCAGAAAGCAGTTGCATTTGCACCACACTATCCAGCAATATCACCACAGTAATAATATCTGCTGCGGCCCAAATACCTCACCAATAAATACATCACAGCGCTTCTCCCAGGCTGGGTTCAACTTCCCGGAATCAGGAAGCGTTAAAATGCTCCCTCCTGAAGCTGTTCCAATTCTGAGAACTCTCATCCCTTTACCCCCACGACATGCAGTCGCCAGTCTGCCTCTGGCAGGAGCACACGAGCCTCACGTGACTGTTTCTCCTCCTCCGAAGGGTACATTCTGCAGTACTCCGAGGACAACAGCGAGCAGTGGGGGAGCTTTCCAATCAGCCCAAGCGAACGTTCCTACCGCTTGGAAAACCTGAAATGTGGGACTTGGTACAAGTTCACTCTCACCGCCCAAAATGGAGTGGGCCCCGGACGCATCAGCGAAATCATAGAGGCAAAGACGTTAGGGAAAGGTGGGTATGCCTCCCTCGCTTCTAGATGTCCTCCGTGTCCCTGCCATAAGTGAGGATTGGAATCCTCCATTCCAATTGTATGTAAATAAATTCTGCCGTCTGTTCGCGTGTTTGCTCATGTATTTGAACTTTGTTATTCCTAACATGGGTTCCACAGCATTACAGTGTAACGAGAGAGTTAGCTCCTCCTTGACAGCATTCTGATTTTCTTTTTTTATTATTATTTCATTTGCAATTTAAAAAAAGAAAAGGGTCATTTGAAAATTAAAGGTGTTGGGGCCAACAGAAGGTGCCAAGGGTGGGCAGCCATGAATCGTGACATTTGCCCTGCTAGCCCTTTTTAGGCACCCTTAGTCACCCCACCCCCATCTTCCTATAGTCTTCACATTGCCTCATTGTCCCCACTTCGCAGGTGGGAGATGACTGGGGTAGGTCGTGAACACTTCAGTGTGAGTTGGGATTGTATCTAATATGTGGACAATGAACCCCAGGGAAATGACTTTCAGAAGAGGAATTTGCGGGCAGCCCAGGAATGCCAGAAAGAGGGAGGGATGTAGCTCTCTGTGGCTATAGTGAGGGGGTGAAGAGAAGGCCTTTGCAGGTGTCCCTCCCATCCCAAACCTGCCAGTGGGTGGGCTCGGATGGAGGGAGAGTGAGAGCCGAGATGGCAAGGGTGTTATTTGGGCCTGCTGCCTAGGTTTTGGATAACAGGTGGTTAAGTGTTCAGATGATAAGGGATCGAGTTATGCAGAAATGCATCCATTAGGTCCCTGGGCTGCAGGACCACGTGTTTGGATACTGAGGGACATCTGTCAGTACTTCCTGAATGCAACCCGTCCTCTCTTGAGGCAGGTCCATCGTGTGAGAGTGAAAACAGGTCAACCCATCACAATGCGGCGTGTGAACTCTGAAGGAAACCCATCCATGAAATATTAATAGCATTGCTCTTCAGGGAACTCTAAGATACACAGTAATAGCCTCCGCCCACCCAATTTTCCCTCACACCCAGGCCATTATGGTTGGAGAAAGCCCATTGGTCCGTAAGGTCTCTATTAATAGCGGACAAGTTGTAAGTGGCCTGTGACCCAGACTTGGGCTGGAGAGGCAGCCCGAGGGAAATGTGGGAAGGCTCTGGTGGCTTTCACCCATGTACCCCAGGAACTGACCCCCGTGTGCCCTCTCCCGCAGAGCCCCAGTTCTCCAAGGAGCAAGAGCTTTTCGCCAGCATCAACACCACGCGTGTGAGGCTGAACCTCATCGGCTGGAATGACGGTGGCTGCCCCATCACCTCCTTCACGCTGGAGTACAGGCCCTTCGGGACCACGGTCTGGACCACGGCTCAGCGGACCTCGCTCTCCAAGTCCTACATTCTGTACGACCTGCAGGAAGCCACGTGGTACGAGCTGCAGATGCGAGTGTGCAACAGCGCCGGCTGTGCCGAGAAGCAGGCCAACTTCGCCACGCTCAACTACGACGGCAGTAAGCTGACTGGCTCCGTGGCCCTTCTGTTTGCATCTCAGGGGCTGTGCACGTGGAACACTCATCCCTGCCATAGTGTGACCAGTGCCCTCAGAGCCCATTAGATTTGGTGGGGGGGGGGTGTTCAGTTGGTTTTCTGTGGGGCTCCCTAGTTCATTGTCTCCAGATGACCATGGCTGTGTGTCCAGAAATAAGGGACGGAAGGCCAAAGGGAATGTCACTGGGAATCTTGGTGCAGGAGTGATTACTCCCAAAGGAGTCTTGACCACGTGGTTCTGTGCCATGACCATGAGCTAACATTGCTTTTGTTGTCTCCCACCCTTTCCCTCCATCCCAACCCACATGACAACTTTCTTTTTTGCACTCATTAAGCCCTTAAACTGCATGTGCAAAAACAATTTTCCATAGTAAAGGAGCTTATGCTAGTCTCTGGGCAGAAGCAGGGGCACTGGGGAAAACAGAATGACAGTAGAATATCAATGTGCATGCACACACGTGTGCACACACTCGCAGCTTGTGCGAACTTTCCGAAAACCAGGCAAAGTGTCTCTTGACATTTGTGTGACTGAAAATAAGTGATTTAAATTTTTAAGCTTTTTGCTAGTATCAAAGGCCATTGATTGACATCTGAAGAAATGCCCAGCTCCCTGATGCTGAAAGGGAGTGCGTCCTTGGATGTTAATTAGTGAGGGAACTTTAGAAAGTGCTCAGTTGTAGCATGTTGATGCTGATTTCTGCAGCCTTGCAGTGATTTTCACTCTCGCAACAGCAGTGATTGAATTCGGTGCTCTACTTGCAAGGTGACACTGGCAGCAATCCTTCAGGATGCTTGGAGCTCTGGTGTAGCTCCCCTCCAAGCCATCTGTCCATGCCCCACTGATCAGGCTGGACCACAGTGTTGAATGAGTTAACTGAGAAATGCCCAAATTCTTTATTCACCGTTAGTCAGGTTCGGGGGCGATGCCTCTTCTGCTATATGCATTTGGAATGCTGCTCATTAACGCTCCAGCAGGAACTTCCTTGGAGCGCGGCTTATACCATCCTAAGAAAAGAGTGGCCATAAATGCAAGGACCCTCAGAAACGACCGAAAGGAGCTTAGGATGATGTTACCTGGGATCCTCAGTTGGTGGATTTCTCCTCGAATGTCCCAGAGGGCCGAGAGCTGGCTCTTCCTGCTCTGGCACACAGGGTAGACCCAGCCCCGAATCTCCTTTCCCAGGCCGTTTCTTCACGGAGTCCTCCTCCACCAGAGCACAGGCTCCCGTCGGCACATCCAGCCGGTCCCAGGGCTGCAGGGTCCTTAGTGGGAAGCCCTCTGGATTGGTTACCCCGGCCCGAGGCCCTGGCCTCTGCTGCGGCTCTGGTCTGTGGTCCTGGAGGAGTCTGTGCTGCTCCTGGACTTTTCTTCTCAAGGCCGATGCTGTTCCTGGGCTGCCTTTCTCTCGCACTTAGCCCTCAGTTGTGAGCAACTTCATTCAAAGGTGTTCCCGTCACAGAGCATCCCCACGGGCAGAGCAGCAGTGCCTACTTGGTTGCTCCCCCTAAAGTGGATTTATTATTTGGTCTTACAAAATAAAGAACTTTGACACTTACCAAAGTCCTCTGTTAACACATACACATTTGGGTAGTAAGTGTATTTCTTACTTTAGGGTCCTGACCTTTGACATGCACACTCTGACCCACAGCTTCTCTGCGATAGTGCAACGGTCAGAGCACGCAGCTGGAGGTGTGCGCCAATGATGTGCTCACAGCTAATAATTTCATTAGCAGCTACTTGTGTACAGCATTCGAAACTGTGATTCTGACTCACGCAGTGCTCTGCAGATGTTAAGTGTTTGTCTTCTAAAAAATATATAATGTTCTCACTTTATCCAGGCTCACGAATTACGAAAAAGTCCTATGAGCTACATTTAAATTTCTGAACTCTTAAATGATTTTAGTACACTAGGAAATAAGAATGCTTATGTATATTTTCCTTACACGGGATTACAGATTTCTTCTAACCAATCTGATGGATAGATAGTTTTAATATCTCTTTTGTCACATCTGCCTAAAGGATGTTTTTTATTTTGGGGAAAACAAGCGTCACCAAATAGCCTCGCATTTATATCACTTGGTTTTCGGAGTCTTCCTTCTCTTGATCTGTCTTTCTTCTGCCATTTCCTTAGCCAAAGGTTTCCTCCCATCCTTGTCTTTGTCTTGGTTTTGTGGACCCCTCGTCACAGCCACCCCTTAAGTGCCTTTTACCTGGTTTCTGAGCATTTTGAGACTTGGGTTTCCAGAAAAAACACTGTAAAGTTGGAACAATACTCTTCTTGTCTTTAGCAGAGATCAAGGGACTAGGGAGTCTATTATCCCTGCTCTACTCACTAAATGCAAGATAAAGATCATCTTTGCTCAGGGGGAAATCATATTGTTTTTGCATTCTTTCTCCTAAAGCACTGAATTTCTGGCTCTTATTTTACATTATATACGGTGGGACGGAGCCTCTTACATAATGGAGGATGGCAAAATACATGTCCCATAAAAAGCGGATGCCCGTGTTTAAATCTCTACACCCATCGCGTTCAGCGTCGGGATAGAGGGCAGCTTAAAATACAACAGCTCAGAGTTCATTGCCCTTCAATATTTCCTTATGACTCTAAATAATCTGCATTTCATAGCACTGTTTAACACTGCCTGGTCAATAGTAGTTTGCTTTAAAGACCTAGATTGGTCCCCTTTGAAAAGTTGTCTGTAGCGCTTATACCCTAAAATGGCAGTTTTTTAAAGCAGATTTCATTTTACGCCTGTGATAAAAAGCCAAAGGATAACCAAATAAAAAGGGGTTTAAGCTTCTTTAAGCCGGTGTATCTGGTACTGTCTCCCTGCAGACTCTCTTCTGTCCATTTGCCAAACCTATTGTTCCTTTTCTGATGTGCAATTTTTCAACTCGTCTCTATCAATTGTGCTGTGGGTGACAGTCAAAAGGACACTTAATTCTGGGTAAATGCATGTGGCTTTTGTGAGTACCAAGCCGGGGCATTATGCTTTCAAGTGCCTGCACCCAGCAGTATGTTGCAAAATGAAGTCCCTTTCAAAGGTGTGCGGTGGAGTCAGCTGGAAGTTTGGGCAAAGGAAGGGGAATGAATAAGAAAGTAGGTTAGCAAGGGCTTAGAGAACCAGTTCCTCTCATTCCCATCACCTCCAACACCCTTGGATCACACAGCGCGATTTTTGTAACCCCTCATCCCTAAAAACTCTGCCATGCCGTCTTCATTAATGGCCATCTATTAATTAATTAATAGCCATCTAACATCGTGGCCCTGCTTTCAGGTACGATTCCTCCACTCATTAAGTCAGTTGTCCAAAGTGAAGAAGGGCTGACGACCAACGAAGGGCTCAAGATGCTGGTGACCATCTCCTGTATCTTGGTGGGAGTCTTGCTGCTCTTCGTGCTCCTGCTCGTCCTGCGGAGGAGGCGGAGGGAGCAGAGGCTGAAGAGGCTAAGAGGTAGGTCAAGAGCTTGCAGCTGCGTCCACCCCAAAGGCCCCCTTGCCGTGGAGCCGCAGCCACCGGGAGAGGTAACAGCCAGAGAACAGGCCCAGAGGGGAATGACACTTCCCTCTCCCAGCCAGGTCCCTGCCTGATTCCCTGACGGTCCTTCAGCAAGACTCTAGCACCTTAGGGAAGAGCAGCAAAAATGTTCCTGTCTCAGTCAATCAGAAGTCGAGGGAAAGCGAACCTCTGGCATGTCCCCTAAATCCTAGCTGTCGGTAGGCAAAGAAAATTAATTTCACATGGGTTTTTCAACCCCACTCTCTTTAATTTTCAGTGGTTCCAGCAAAGCCACCAATTATGGCTTTCTCTGAAAAGACCTATCAGATTTGCTCTGGGAATGAGAATTATTTCATTGCCTGGAAGCGGAAATTGAGGGCTTATGGTCCTGGGAAAGCATTGAGAGGCAGACAACACGCGCTTTCCCAAATTAGAAATTTGAGCTGAAGCCCAGTGTGAGAGTTTCAGTCGAACTAAGAAAAAAAATAATGGACGGTGGAGAACCCAGGCAGATGAGATCCATTGTTAACAGACCCCATGATTACAGCGTCCGGCTCTGTCGTTCTGCCTGATGAGGCTATTCTCGGCCTCTGGCCAGCAGCCCTCACTTGCCCCTGCTCTACAGTGTGAGAACAAGGAGTTCTTCTAAACAAAAACTATGCAGGAGAAATGTTCCTGAGTCCTTTGCCCTTTACGGTGACAGTATTTAACCAACCCACTTTCTTGGTAAAATGCATATACAAGGTATTTGCACGTTACTATCAGTGCAGTGTAGAGCGTTGATACGCTGTATCCCTACTACTCTTCAAAGTTACATTCAAGGAGCAAGTCTGGAAGCGCGTCCTCTAAAATATACTATACTATCCCCAAACTCTGCTGATATATTTAGAAAACGTCGACCTCTTCTGTAAATACTCCACTTGACCATAATCCCATTAGAGCAGTCCTTTTCATGGGACTCAGATACATTTTACTATCACTTTGCTTTCACTCTGCTAACAAATTAAGATATTTGAAGTACATCACTCTCCATCTGTACATTACAATCAATAGTCTGTCCATTTAAGTCTCTTGCAGCCCAATAATTCAGATGAACCATCAGTCTCATTGACATGTTCTTTCTCAATCATGCTAACCAATTATCTTCAAATTTTTTCGACATTGCTTGATTGAATATCTGTATCCTGTGTGCCGTACTAGGTGCTTGATATACCAACATGAAAAGAAAGAGCTTTCTAAACTCTAGGTTTAGTGTAGGAGGTAGGCCCACAAACAGCTACCAACAAAACAACAAAAAATATCATGAATGCTAAAATAGGACTTCGAACAAATTCTACGTAAGTGAAAAAGAGGGATGGATCAATCCCAAGTGGAGAGAAAAAGGGAGGCTACCCAAATGCTAAATAAAGTAGTACTACAAAAGTAAGCACTGCCAATGTGTTGGAGAAGTTCAGCTTTAAGTAGACTGTGTTGAATTCCATTCACATGTGCTCATCACTGAACTACCAAAAGGATGTTTTTATAATCCTCTCTCAGGGGTGGTGGAATCCAGTGGCCTAGACTTCAGGGCAGTTGTTATTGAGGTGGCAAGAGGGTCTGTCCTTGTTGCTTTTAGATACCTGTATCTAACTGGTTTCGGTTAGGAGGCTTTAGATTGTCCATATAACATTTCTTAAAACCAACTGTAAAAGTTTCTATTTAATCACAAAAGTTTGGCATCAAATAGGTTAAGGTTCTAGGCAGTCCTTCCAGTAGTCTACCCATTCTCAGATTTGCTTTTTCTTTTCATCCATGGCTCGTACTGCTTGCTCTTTCCTCCTCAGATACTGTTTCATTTTTCCTATTCTGCTTATAGTTTAAGCACTGTAACCTCGTGTGTCCCTGCCAAGGGCATCTCTAGTTAGGGATGCTGCTGACTGTTACTGATGCCTTTCAGTTGGGGTGACAGAAGACCCACGCATCCTTTGTTTCCACTTTTAATAGTTCCTTGCTTTGCAAGGGCTATGTCCAGGAAACATTTTAATCTCTGGCGTCTCTACTTCTAGACACTAGCATCCTTTAGTTGGGTTTGGTGAAGAAAGCAACACATCACATCAGAGCACCTGGTCTTTCATTCCCCAGAAATGGTTTTATTTTCTCTGTGCCAGAGAAAGGGTAGCATCAACACAAAGGTTTCAGCAGGAAGAAAATAAGCACTGTGGCAAAGAGGATGTTTTCATGTGAGAGGCTAAAGAGCAAAGAATTCCAGAGGAGTAGCTTGCCGTGGTACCAAGGTACCTGCGTCTTGCATTTTGTGCATGCATAATAAAGGCTTCTCGAATCAGGAATCTGAAAAGAGGACAGCAAGAATGCAAAGGTATTCAATTCCATACCACTTCCTAACGGCAAGTGTCAGTGTGGCCGTACTGAAATAAATCCATTCAACAAATTGTTGCAGCTTATCTACCAGGGGCCAGGGTTTCCAGTAGTAACATTTGCTTATTATTAACCACTTCTATTCGATCACCGGAGTTTGACTAGGTCCAGGGGAGAAAACATATTTCTAAGACCCTGTTCCAGAGCTGTAGAAGGGGACACTGCAGTGGTCGTGGGCCAAGGGTCACAAGGGCAGATTCGTGTCTCTGTAGCTGTGCAAAGCGCAGTCCTGCAAGGACAGTCAGCGGGGGGGTCAGAACGGGGAATCAAGGAAAGGCCAGGCCTTGCCCCAGAAGGGTCTTTGTCTTTTAGCCCTGCAGGGCCCTGAAATGTTCATTAACGACATGAAATATTTCCAACTCACTCACAGAGGGGAACTGCAGCTTAAAGTAATAGATCCCTATCTATTAAACATCCCGGAGTTCATTAGTAGAATCACCCAATTACAACCTGACCCACATAAGGCAACGACTCTGTGCCTGTGTTAGAAGAAGTTCAAATATATTTACGGATTCTACGGAGAGAATTGCAGCACATGATATTTTAATTGTCCAAAATAAGGACCACATTTCTAGTAATGTGTCAGCATTGCCTGAGCAGCCACCTGTTAAGATCAGACATGTAAATAAGAAAATTCGAATTATAGAAAAGTATTGTAGGGGTCCCTAACGATGTTTTTAGAGTGATTATGTAAGGTCAACCTCATATGATTGACCTCGTTTGATTGCATTGTTTGATTGCTGGAAAGTACCAAAATGTTTACCAGCAGAATGTTTTACTATATAGACAAGCAATCTAGTTGAGTGGATACAATATAATGTTGTTTTATGTAAAAAAATGTTTAAAGAAAGAAAGAAAATGGGACTGAAGCAGTTTAGCCAACCTATATTCTTTCTTCCTGAGTACTCTACTAATTTTAGAGCATAGCGACCTCCTAAACTCTAAATTGCCTGCAAGTGCTACTTTTTTTTTTTAAATCTATAACCTTATCCAGGAGTTTAGAAGCATTTTGCTTTTAATGATGCCCTCGTTTCCACCCAGCTTCTAGATCCTTTCAAGTGCAAGGTTATAGGGCAAGTCACTGCCTGGGCCTGACATTCCAGAAGCCCCAACCTTATAAGAATGTGATTCCCGTATCTAGTAATCAGCTCCAATATTTCTACAAGCCTCCTCCTTTAGTATGAATTTGCTCAAGACGGTGCAAGCTTCTGTCTGCACCAGTCAGTATGGGCAATGCCAGCCCCCAGGTTCCAAGACTTCAAATAAATTAAAGATGAAAATCAATGAGTGATACAAAATTTGATCATGCTCTTATGGTAAAATGCCCTTCTTCTCTTGATCAGAAATGTGTTTGTTATTTCAAACATGCTTTGAAATGGATTAATATTATAAAACTGATAAACTCCAGAAGACCGTTGCAGAGAGCATCTGGGCTTTGGTGCTGGGCGGGCACAGTTTAAGGGGTGAGCAGTGAGGAGTCGTCACAGCTTCTGAGCAGCCATTTAGCTGTTCTGCAAATGAGCCCAACGCTCTCCTCATTTGTAAAACCACAAGGTAAAGCAGGAATCTAAAGCAGGAATATACATCTAGGAGCCCAGTGACACTTACACTTGAGGTAGCCTCCAAGTAAGTAAAGATGTCCCAGCACTGATGGATAGAGTCCCCGCAAATGTGCTGTTCGTTAGTGAAGGAACAGGAAGTGTGCACCCCAGTGGTTTCATTGCCAAGCTAACAAATGCCCAAACTGTGGTTAAGATGGCATTAGAAGCCTGTCCCTTGGCACTCCTTAGTTCCTTCCCTTTTTCCTTCCTTCCTTTTTTCTTCCTTCCTTCCTTCCTTCCTTTCTCTCTCTCTCTCTCTTTCTTTCCGCCTTAGTTTTTTAATTCTTTTAAAAATCCAAACTTGTAATGGTAAAGCTAAGTAGAAAAAAGTTTCTGTATCTGAGAGCGGGGAGAAAAGAACACTGGGTTGGGCCAGGGATGGGCAGTGGGCAGTCCAGGGGGGACAGTACTAGTGTCAGCCTGGCCCTGGAGCTCTGCCTTGCCTGGGTGTTCTATTCTGTGTTTGTACTTGCAGTCTTCTCAGATTACCAGTATATATGGCTTGCTTTCTTTTTGAATACACACAATGCCAGGGTTTCAAATTGGCTTTCATTTCAGCCTTCTGATGATCGGAAGCGCTATTTGGGATCTTGTAAAAACTAAAATGCAGGTTTACAGCCCTTACGAAAATAGCTATTTTATGAGACCCATTTCAATTGCACAGAAAAGCAGAGACTGTGTGGGGAGCCTGCAAATAAAAGCTTCTGATGGAGGGTAAATCAAGGTCAAATCTGCCACCCCCAAAATGTATTTTCGTGGGTGTGTGCAAGTGACTGCCCAATAGAGGTATCAACCTAAGCTTATTCCACTTATTTAACTAGAACTTCAGACATGAAAACATAGTTATGTGGCCCTAAGTAAGATTCTTCTTTTTTAAAGAAACATTTGGGTGTATAAAATACAAGGCAATTCAGACTCTCAAACCTTACACAGCTGCAGGGCACGGGGACTTGGTGTGTCACCATGTGGCATGTGCTGCCTCATTGACGTACACCTTCATGCTATGTGCAAACCCAAGATAAAAGCAAAAACAACGTGGGAACTGGGCAAGACCTAGCTGTCGTCCTCCTAATCCATCTGGAGGTGGTCTTGCCCAAGAATTGATTGAACCATGTATTCGTCTACAGAGTGCCAACGTTTTCCTCTGTTTTTGCTCCTCTTCCTTTTCTATACACTATCTTGTTTCTGTCTCTCAAAAGCTGTGCAGAAAGGTCGAGTATGAACTTGGCATTATGATGCCACATTTTGCTGACATCAAAAGTGAAGAATGGAAAGGCTTCAGAAAAGTAACTAGAGAGCTCTTCTAAAATCACATGAGTTGAGACAGAGCTAGAGGGGGAGCCTGGATCACTGTCCTCTTTCCAGGAAACTTCTGTAGATGTTGGAACATGCAAGTAAGAAATAGGCTGTCCCATCAATATGAACTAAGCTTTAAAAGGTTTGTCACTTAAACATGGAATAAGATGCATTAACATTTTATCAATAGCTACTTTATAATTTTATGTTTGTCCATCACAATACGTGGTTTATTCATTTTTATCTCAACATTCACTACCCCTCAGCCTTCCCCAATATATATTAATATATATACTCCTTCTAGTTTGCATATATTCAACCTACTGTCCTTCCTAATTCTTTTCCCCACTGAATACTTTGAAGAGTATTCTATGCTCAGCTACATTACCTCTCTTCCATGCCCGAATGCTGTCTTTCCACCCTTCTGCTCAAATGAAACTGCTGTCCTAAAGACAGCTGATTAGTTACCTTCTGATCATCAAATTCTCCTTTCAGCCACCACTTTTAGCCCTCTTTGTGCATTCAGAGTGTTAGCAAATGTTGTCTTTTGAAACTGCATCCTTCCACATGTCAATATCGCTGGACCATCCTGGTGGTATTTCTTCTTCATTTCCCTACCCAGCAGATTAAAGGAGGAACACAGAGCCAAGGTGGATACGTAGGAGTAGCAAGGGGCTTCAGGAAAGAAGTCACAAAGTCTAAATCTCATATCCATCTGAAATTTGTGAAAAAAAGCGACAGGCAACACAAAGGGCTATTAGCTGTATCTGGGCAAGAAGAGCAAGGCTTTGGACGTTGTTCTCATGTTAACATATGACAGGTAGAAAGGAGAGCAGCTCCACATCTGCTTTGCTTGATGTGCACCAGGAGAAGTGCTTTTGGAACCAGAAAATGTGGACCAAGAATTTTAGAAAGGAAGGAGGGGAGGAGGGGAGGGAGAAGAGAAAGGAAGAAAAGAATAAAGAAAGAAATGGGGAGAGGAGTAAAACTCAGGATGTTTGAGAAAATAATAAGAGCCCTGATAGTTTAAATTGATTTGTGCTTTCAAAACCTACTAAGTACTAGCCATATGAAGGGCGTGGAGATGCTGCTTTTTGCAAATGATGTTGGCAAAGAACTATCACACAGTTTCCAAAGGGTAAGTAGTGCAATGTAGACACCAGTAAATGCTGCTTCACGGAAGGGAAAGATTTCCCCCCACACACACCACTGGAAGGATCAGAAAAGTGCTGTGGGACTCCAGTCCCAAGAAGCCCAAGGATAACATCTTAGGGTTCTGAATAAAATTTTTCCAGACACAATTCCAGGACTTTTGGGAATAACCATTGAACAGTCAAAGGCAAATTAGAGATATTAGAAAATGGTTATACAGATGGTCCCAGACTTACAGTGATTCAACTTAAGATTTTTCAACTTTACTATGGTGCAAAAGTGATAGGCATTCAATAGAAACCATACTCCAAATTCTGATTCCCGCCCCCCCAGGCTACTGATATGTGATACGATAGATAAGCTTACATGAGACATTCAACACTTGATTGTGAAATAGGCTTTGTGTTATAATAATTTTGCCAAACTGTATGCTAACGTGAGTGTTCTGAGCACACTTAGAATAGGTTAAGCTAAGCTGTGATGTTCAGGAGGTTAGGTGTATTAAATGCATTTTCAACTTGTGATATTTTCAACTTTCGTTGGGTTTATTGGGATGTAACCCCATTGTGAACAGAGCATCTCTACTCTGTAGCCAGTCCCAAAACAATAGATACTGCACATTATAGACTGAAACTAATTAGTTAAGGTTACAGAAAGGATGGTTTGCAAGCAATCAGGAAATGGTAGGGCCCTCCACAGGCTTGGAGGAGCCTTATGCATTTTGACAGGGCTGATGGATGAGGGAGCTCCAAGCTATAGCTGAAAACGCTGGCGGGTCCATCGGATCTCAGAGGTGACACATATCCAGGTGGGAAAACTAATGAATCAGAGGAAAGAATCCAAATTTTAAGAGATTTTTTGAAAGTCTGGAACCAGGAAGATAAAATTTAATGGGAGCAGTTATGAAGTCTTCTATATAAGCTGTAAAACTTCATTTGCAACACATACAATGAGCACTGAGCTCTCGCTGGTGTGCTAGGAGAATATCAAAAGTTACCAGCGTCTGTGCCCAGACCCACTTAATAAAGAAATAAGAAATCACATGTTTCTTATAGAAGAGAAGTCCAAATAGGGAATTACCTGGAAATTATGCCACATGAGGAGAATTTAACCTGGAAAAGAGAAAGCTGAGGCCAAGCAAGGGAATGGCAGCTACATGGAAATATCCGCATAGCTTGCCCATGGCTCCAGGAAGTGCCATCATCGTATACAGGTGGAAATTACATCAAGGGATTGTGACACAAGAGAAGGGAGATGTTTCTCACAATTCAATGTGTCCTGAGGAAATCTTTGTGTGGCTTGTCTGTATACCAGGGGCTGGGCTGTGCCTGGAGATGAGAACCAAGGGCCCTGAAAATGGGCAGTGGCAGCATGAGCTGGAAAGGCAGTGCCAGCTGCAGTGCAGCGGCCAGGGGGGCGCACAGAGTATGTGTGTCTGCATGCGTGGTGGGGTCAACCGAGGCCCTTGCAGGAGCAAGATCGTGGGGGTCTCTGCAGAAAGTGGCAAGTGCAGGAAACTCAGAGAGAGGCTTGGAGGTCACACGTGAGGGACAAGAGGCCAGCAGACAGCTAGGACCAGCATGGAAGGCCGTGCTCTGTGCTGGAGAGTGCTGTTGCAGCCAGGTCCCTTTGAAAGTTTCCAGGTACAGGTGTGACTCAGTAGGATGGTTTCAGAGCTGTCACTCTTCCTGCAGTGTGGGTGTCACTCAGAGAGCTGAAAGGCTGGAGCTGGGCAGACCAGGGAGGAGGATGTTGACTAGTATATGAAATTTGGACTGAGGGAGATTCCGTGGGGGCGTGTTGAGGTGAGAGCCCCGCATGCTTGGAAGGCCGGTCAGTGCTGGGAGTGAGAGGAAGGGCACTTGATGTGCGCCAACAGCGTCGACCCCCTCTTTGAAGTGGCCGATGGCTCGAGCTCTGGATCCGTGCAGACAGAGCACATTTTCATGTCTGTCTAAGACTCCATGGAAGGGATTCCAACATTCACTAGGGGGCTGATTTGAAAAGTCTTTATTGCACTTAAAATTCTGTGGTTCCAGGACTTCAAAAAATTTTTCTAAATCTATCCCAGATTCTCTTCTCACCCCTGAACAAAAGTGTGTCCCAGGTGAGAGCTGGCCATCCCCTCTTTGCGCTCTCCCGATGTGAGCATGACTAACGCCAGGCCTCTTCTCAGCCCTGGGATCACTCCCAAACATGATTCCAAATGTGCCTCTGAACAGATCACCTAACGTCCTCCGACTTTGAAACCAGACACCTCAGCTCTCCCCAAATGCTGTTTCCATGTCTTTCTAGACCGCTATTCCTGTCACTTGTGCCACCGGACACCCAGCCTTGCACATCCCAGGTCTTGCCCATTTCCTGGACTCCCTGCAGCTCCTGTCCCCAAGCCCTCCACACCCGGTAGGGCTCTGATTCTTGCAGAAGTGGCAGAAAGTGACAAGTACAGGGAGGGGTTGTCTGGAATGGCTCTGGGCCAAGCCCAAGGATGAGCCTGACCTCCAGGAAGACGCCTGCTAGGGATGGCCGGGGGAATTTGCCGTCAGAGCTCGTCAGTGCCGTGGGCAGCTTCGTGCTGCGGTGCAACTCTGCAGTTCCCCAGGTGGTGGATAGGAGCAGACCACAGGAGAGAGAACTGATGGCTGACCAAGAACAGAAAAGGGAGGAATTGTGCTGGGCACAGTAAGGAAAGCAGTCAATTCCAAAGAGAGTTGAGTCTGAGAAACCCTCAATGTGTGAAGTGATGCAAGATGTTTAATCCTCAGAACTTTTCTCTTCTTTTTTGGACTATTGCACTAGCCCTGCTTGGTTGTTACATGGAGCTAATTAATCCCAAGCTTCTAGCATTCAATATAGACAGATTTGCTTGGTAAGTGTTAAATCATTCAAGGAGAGAGGAAATGCATTATATTTACTTTGTCTTTCCGGATAAATATAAAGACATGAACTGAGAAATCAAGTGCTGTTTTGCTTTCTTTGCTTTGCCATGTGGGTGGGGTAGACAGGACCTGTTCCATTTTCCAGACTGAACCCATCTGTGCACAAAACCAGGCCCAGTTCTGAGGTTACCAATGGGAACTGGCGTAGCCGACGACGTGAGTAACTGAGCTCAGGTTCAAGGGGACCAGCCTCCAGGTGGTCTTTCTGGGACCACCCACATTGTGCGGCAACAGCATGTGCCCCCTGACCTGCTTTTAAATGTCAGCCCCAAAAGGAATGAGATGGAAATGCTCCAACATATTTCTTCACTACAGAGCCAGTCATACAGTCAGCCGAGTCCATTTCCAGAAAGTTCTATGCACTGAACTGCATACTTAGCATCAAGACTTTTTAAAGAGCAATGAAAGCAAAACAGAAAGAAGGCTTTTGTGTTCTAGGAAAGAAAACATTCATTTTGCTAGGACAAAATGTGTAAAAATAATAAATTATATTTTAAGATTAAATGAGAATTATAAAACAGTGCCACCAGAAAAGTAGATGTTTTTTTCTACAACTTTTTTAGGCAGGATTTCTTCTGTCAGGAGTGGTAGTCAGGTCTTGGCAAACAATGTCCTCAGAGAAAAAAAATACAGTTTTTATTTGTGAATTTGTAATAAACTTCTAAGTTTCCAGAAACAGTGATATGTCATTTATTATACAATTATTTGATCAACTGAAGGGACTCAGAGCTCTATAATAATGCAATTTGTAAGTGATTTACAGTGTCGTAAGCTTTTTAATTCTGATACTTTGATAATAAAAAGAGTGGGTTGTACAATATAAATGACTTACTTTCAAAATGTTAATTTTCTCACTGCTGAAAATAAAATTGGGTTTTCTAGAAGTGACTAATAAATCACTTGTAATAAAACCTTTAATAGATGTCTGAGAATTTTATGGCCACAGAATAGTTGTGATATCTTTTTGTAATTTAAAAAAAGATATAAAAAAGTTCCATGTGGAAGAAAAAAGGAATCCATAAAACTGTAGTTTATTAGTAGTGATCTGGGTGTATGATTACTTTTTAAAATGGCTATTGTCATCTGACTGTAGAATATTTGCCATAAATGCCTAAGTGAATGTCAATGAGTTATTTATCATGTACTAATATTAACTTTCTTTCCCTAGATGCAAAGAGTTTAGCTGAAATGCTCATGAGGTAAGAACAAGATCTAACACCCCAGATATCATGTTTAAAAGAATAGTTTTGAACTCGCCTTGATGATTTCTTGATTTTTAAAGATGACAGTCTGAAATTGACTACACATTTTCTCTTTAACATACAATTTCCATTTACATTCCAAAATATCCATGTAATGCCTCGTTATAGATGGAGATACTGAATGATATATTTTGAGATGTGCAATAAGTAGTTGTCTTCTTGGGTAAACTCAACCAGTGGAATGTTTCCCATGAAACTGGGAAGAAAGAGACTCATTATAAGTAAGCAGGTTTCGTTTTGTTTCCACCCAAATATACTCCTTGTGAGGTCATGCCTTCCGTCTAACGGTTAGCCAAGTTAAAGGAAAACCACAACAGGAAACGGGCTGTGCTCTTGGAAGGCAATGTGCTGACCCCAGGGAACCTCCACTCCTGTCACCATTGCCTACTCACTGCCGGGTCCACAAGGCACAGCCTGCGTGTTCCACTGCCAGGAGTGCCCAGCATGGTTCTTCTTGTGGGGGTGGGTGGATAGCGGCTATTGAATGAGTAAGAGAAGCTTCACAACCTGGAAGACAACAGGGCACCCTTCACAGCTTCACTTTTGCACGTCCACAGGGTTTGTGAGAGGCAAAGACATGACAAGGAGAGAGTGCATTCCTCCCGTGTCCCTGAACCCTATTTTCCACTCACCCCCTTCTCCAAACACTTGGTTTCTTCATGCTGTCCAACCTCCTTACTGCATAAAAACCAGAACACTCTAATATTACACATTTACACTCATGGATTAATAGATCGGCATGTTACCTCACCCGGATATTTGTATTTTAAGGCTTTCATAGTGTAATGATTAAATGAAAAGTGAACAAGGAAATAAGTAAGGAAAATGTCAGGGACCCTGATGGTGAACTTGATGTTGCCATTTTAGGATGATTTGTGTGGGAGAGGAAGAGGATGGGTCCCTTCCCACGCCCATCCCCATCACAGTGTGCTGTTCCTTCCTCCCCCAGCTATACATATAAAATTAGTACTGTTTTGTTATTCACAAAGAGCCCATGTCCCGTATCACCAACATGTTTGAAGATCAAAGGCAGAATCAAATACCATTGGCACAAGGATTGCATCCCCACAGACATCTTTGTTTGGCCATCTTGTATTTTAAAACACTGTGAATCATAGGTAAAACAATGATACGGAGGGATCAAGGATAACTCTGAAAGACATTTGGTGAGAGTAACTAGATGCACGTTGGTGCCATCTACAAAGATTAGGAAGATAGAGGCTGGGTATGGACTTGTTCTTTTGGAGGGCTGGGTTGCAGGGAGGTGTTGATGAGAATGAAAAGACCTATTTGGGTCATGTTGCATTTGGGATTCTTTTTAAGCATCCAGAGGAGGTGTCAAATAGACAAGTGGTGGCAGGAATCTTGAGCTCAGAGCAGAGGCAAAGAGGTTCAGACAGCCTGTACAATCCTCCTTCATGGTGGGTATCTAACCACGCTAGACCAAATTTACGAGATTACAAAAATCTGTATGCAACGCCTGGAGTCCAGGCTCTGGTGGAAGTCTGTACTCATTTGCTGAGCAAGCGTGAGGACATTTATAGATCACGTGGAGCACATCCAGACACAGGTGCACTTGCATTGAGCGGATCTGATAAAACATCTGGAAAACAGATAAAGAAGCCAGAATCACTGGGCTTGTAATGACTAATCTCCCAAATAAAATAAATTTGCCAATGTAGACTTTAAAAATAGAAAAAAGTTGATGACTTTTAAAATGAGGCAATTTCACATAAAATTTGGCTTTCAGATGTCTCTCGGAAAGGTCCTGGCCACACTGGGCACAGGCCAGGTAAGGAAGGTGCTGGAGGTGTTCACAGTGCCCTTCAGACTGGGGTGACTTACACTCACCACGGCAGCCCTTGCCCCTAGGCCACCTCCACCCCACTTCACCAGTCTGCACCCCCAGTAGGGCTCCTGCAGCCCCCCAGAGAGCTTCTGGGCCCCACGCTTTTCCTCCCCATTCCCTCCCTGTCCCCAGCTCCCTGCCACCTCTCCTGCCCCTCCTCCGTCCACTCCCAAACCACCACGCCTTCGCCGAAAGGCCGCGAGGCTGGGTGCTGTTTTCTGACATGTTCAGCATTTCCTCTGTTAGGATGACTTGCTTTCCACTTCCCCTGATATCCCAGAATGCGTCCCTACTCCTCGTTAGCCCCTGAGCAAGACATTAGAAAGCATTCTCTATTAATAGGGCAATCACTGTCCTCGAAGACTACCTGTTGATAGGAGCAGGAATCAATTGTGGTCTTCAAGGTTGACAGTTGTCAGCATGAAATTAAGAACAGTAAAACCAGTAATCACTACCACTTACACTAGTTAATGCGATTTTCCCTTAAAAGAGTGAAAGTGATTGAGAAGGAAGAGAATTTCCATGCTCCTGGAATAGCTGGGTTTGTATGGGATTAATTTAGAAGTAAAAGCAAAGCTTTTACTCATGAAACTTTGGTTCAGTCTAAGTCTGGCAGGTGAATGGGTCAAGCAACCAAAGACCTTGTCAGCCATCTTGTCAATTTAGGATCAACCCTATTTCCAGTGTGGTGCAGGAGGTCCAGGTGAGTCATCTCCATTGGCACAGAGGGTACTGAATTGCTGTCCCTGTCTTTGCTGCTGTTTTCTCTGGAAGCCTGAGTAGTTGGCAGCCTGGTGCTGTGAGGAGAACGTGGAACCCACAGCCTATGTTCTAAGCCTCCTGTGGCCTCCGGCTGGTTTTCTGATCTTAGGCAAGTCATTTTGCCACTTTGTGTGGCAAAATGCTTTCCTCATCTAAAATACAAGAAAATCAAAATTGTTCCTAGCTTTATCATTCTGTGATCTAAGTGGACGAAACATTTATTTTCCAGCCATGTTCCACCAAGAAGTATCAGCGTATTTCAGAAGGATTAGCTGTCCCAGGCCAGGAAGTCACATGGGACTGCAGGACACAGACAGCATGGACCCTTAAGGGACCCTGTGCATGGTGTCACCTCTCATTGCTGTGCTTCCTGCTTCCTGATATCTGCCCATTTCACCCCAGAGAAGAGAGACTGCATCCACCACATCCACATAGAAGGATTGTCCTTTTATATGTTTAGGCAAGATTATTATTTTTTTTAAAAAACATGCCAGCCTTCTAAGAGGTGAGACTGGCTTGCTCTAAAAAACTAACCAATACGTGTTTAAGCTCAGAGGATTAGTGTTAGTGAGAGAGCTGGTTTTAAGCTGAGGAAGATTCAATCTGAGAGGTTAAGTTACTTTAGCTTTTTTAATGTCCATGTCTTTATACACATAATAAAAAAACACTCACTCAAGTGTTAGAATGAGCTATGTTCCTAACAATCTGACTGTTACTCTACACTTAAGGAATGCTCTGTATCGTATTTGGGGAAAGAGAGGCTGTACAGACATCTTTATTAGTTTTCTCCCCCACCCCCAACCTTAAGGAAATATCGAGGTTTTGCAGAGTTGTAGTGACTGCAGGTGATTAACTGGCTGAGCTGGGAAATACTCCCCCTTGTAAACAGCCCTCCCCCTCCCCCACTCATTTTAATCCAACAACCAGGTAACAAATGGGTGGCCCAAGATTACATTTTAATAGTAACTAGTATATTTAGCATGATCCCATGCCATACAAAAAATGCAGTTTTGCTTCCACGGTGAAAACATTCAGACTCTTTTTCTGGGTCACAAATGAGATTTCTTCAAACAAAATTTTTTGAAGGTTTTCTGCTGTTCTAATGACCAATTGTTATATTTTTTGAGGGGCATCCTTTATATAACAATAGATTATCAAATATGACCGCAAATATTAACATAATGAAACAAGTTAGTTGGGACCTATTAACCTTTTTAGAATGAGAAGGATACTATCATTGCCCCAAAGCAAAGCCTTTAGGGACATGTCACTCAGCTCACATTGTACCCCCAAAATAACATGATTTATTTAACAAATATTTATTGAGCACCAGCCATGGCCAAATACTGTCCTAAGTTCTAGGAACATACGAGGACGAGAACAGATGAAGGTAGCCCCTGCAGCGTGTATATTCCAGTGAGAGACACAGATAATGAATAAGACAAATCAATTAAATATATTTAATTGATTCAATATATGCTTGGGAGTAATGAGTGCTGAGGAGAAAAAATTTAGCAGCGAATGGGGAGAAGCCCAACCTAGCTCCGTTGAAAGGATGGCGTCTGAGTTGAGCCCTGCAGGAAGGGCGGGAACCGGCCACATGGGTCTGGGTAGTAGTGAGGTGGCGGGGGTGTTCTAAGCAAAGAGAACAAGTGCAAAGGGCGGGAAGAGCAATGAGCTCCTGAATCTGAAGATCTCTTGGGCCATTTTCCTGCAGTCTTTCAAGGAGAAGGAGGAATTTACCTCCAGCTTTGATTGTCCTGGTTCTTGAAGTTTAATCATATTCTAAGTCCTGGTACCAGTCACCGTAGTTCACTGCCTTTGTTTAGCTGGCCTCCTGCGCCAGTCTGATAGCAGACCCCTCGTTGTTGTTTAAGTATGGCCTGCGCTTGGTGTTCATCGCCATTTAATAGAGCAGCCGCTGACTGCCTTCATCACTATTCATGATGAGCAGAAGGAACTAGCTCACACTTCTATTTTTGGTGCAAGGACAAGCTCAAGTCCCCGGTGAAGTTTCTAAACAGCTCTCGCAGATATTCACAGAGGAGTCGTTCCCCATATGCTTGTGTGGAAATGTAGCTTGTCTAAGCATGACATGAATGCAGCCCCCCAAACACCCAAGATGCTCTTCCTTTCATACAAGTATTTTAACTTTTGCATTCTTCTCTCTCTCTTTTTTTAACCACAAACAAAATAAGTTAGTTAAGTAAGTAATTTGAAAGAGTATAGAGACCATGTGAAAAAAATCAGGCCAAAACGTTTGAATCTGGGCTCTGCGTAATTAGCATGATCCAGGTACATAACCCAGTTACGCGTCGCAGGACGAGAAATCTGGTTCAAGGTCAACTCCTAAGCAGGATGCGTTGGTTATATTCAGATGAAGAGTATACACATCAGGCAAACATCTAGGGAGGCATCTGAGTGAACTTGGCCTTAGAATGATTAAGGTTCAAGAGTGGACAAGTCCCCATTGACAAGGAAGGATCTGTAGAGACAGAGCCCCGGGACTCCGTGCGAATTGCTTGGCTGGAAGGGAAAGTATCTGAGATGCAGTGTGGATACCTCCTTTCTTGTTCTCTATTAGAAGTAACTAACACAGAGATAAACCATCATTGAGTGAACTAGGCTCCAGAAATCTTTCCCAAAACAGATTTTGACAATTGTTGAGCTGGATTTATAGACGCCATAGTTGATCTCATTGACTGAAGTATCCAATTGACTACTGCTTCTTAGAGGATGTTTCTGGAAACATTATTTTAACATCCAGTAAATCCTTATAATTCTGTAAAGACTGAACAAGCATCCTTCTAAAGTGGATTGCTAATTAAGGCCTTTATTGACTTTTTTTAGATTTTTGTGCAATGTGGATCTTTTTTTTTTTACCACGGGCTGTAACTAGATATGATTATACCAAGCAGTTTTACTACCTATTTTCATTTACATTTAGACAACAGCTCATTCTAAGAGTAATTTTCTGGTACACAAATTTCGAGATAAAATTATTATAGTCATTGCTTTTTTTTCTATTCTTAAATGCCCTATCAGGAAAACTAAACTAATGTCAGGGAAGCTAACAAGGTTTGTGGCTTGTCACTAAAACACAAATAAAATGGCACCAGATATAAATACGAATCCATTAGGAAAACCCCATCCAGCGAAAGAGCTGTGCACCTGCTACTCACTCTCACCGCAGTATCTCACACCTGACAATGAAAATGTTGTTGGTTTTAAAATCGCTTTTCATTTGTTTCATCTAGATTTTACACAAGAAATAGGAAATTTATGAAGGTGCTATTGATATGGAATCAATCTCTATTGATAATTTGTATTTTCTAAACCTCTCCAGTCTGATGAAATGAAAGAAAAATATCTCATATCGTGTACTTTTCCCTTCCCCTCCCCTCAAGGAATTTGTGTAATTAGACAATAAACTAAGTGGCACAATGTGACATTGAACTGGATTTGTTCCTGTGTCCCCCCATCTCATTCCCAGTAAGAATACTCGGACTTCAGACACCTTGAGCAAGCAGCAGCAGACCCTGAGAATGCACATTGACATCCCCAGAGCTCAGCTTTTGATCGAAGAGAGAGACACGATGGAGACCATCGGTAAGGTGTCCCGCTTGCCCCTCTACACAATGTGGCTGCCACAGCCATGCCTTCTCAGCCCAAAGCCCAGGGCATGGGAAACATTAGACAGGAAAGCATCTTGAATGCTACATGAGTATAAAAGTTAGATGGTAGAGAATTGCTATTGTGGAGAATAATAAGTACCTGCAAATGTACTTATTACAAATCTGACTTATGTACAGCTCAGTGGTCATCTGGGACAGGAGGTCCCCAGCTCTGATCCACTTTGGGTCTTTCCCAGGGAGGCTACTGATGGCACTGCAAGGATTACATCTGTAGTCAAACGCATATAAACCCAGAAGGCCTGCACAGGTTGGAAATCTACTCTACGTTCTCCTCAACAACTCTGATAAGGCAGCCTTCATTAAAGAGAAACTTTAAACTATACTTAACACTAGAAAAAGGAAATGTCTTTGTACAAAGTATCCTCCATCCATCCCTGGCACCCCAGAAATATCCTGAAACTGTTTCCTTTGCAGTGCTTTGGGAAACACCCAGCCCCTGTTGTACGGTTTTAGAGCAGCCACAGACAGGTTTTGTGGCTCAATTACCCGGAACCCAGGTGACTTGACACTTTCCGGGCTCTTTTCCCTCAGAGACCACTGTTCCACAGTGCCTGCCTCGATAGTGTCATTTGTTCCAGAAACAGAGACTTTATATTTTCACTACAATAATAGAATAACTAACATTTATTGAGAAGTCTCTAAATGTCACACACTTTTATAAGCACTTTATGTGCATTATTTAATTTAACCTTCCAGCCAACGTATGAAAAAGGTACTCTTTTTGTAACTGAGATGCAGAGAGGTTAGTGTAGCTTGCCAAGGCCACACAGACAGGAGCAGAGCCAGGGTCCCCACCTGGCCACCTGCTTCACTGCCATGCCATTTCCCTGGTGATGGGCTATTGCCACCTGCTTCAACACCTACAGGCTACTTCCAATAAGTCCTGGCCTTAGAGGTTCCCCAAGCTTTCCAGTATCCATGGAAACAGACTCTGTGGCAGGTTCCTGAGCTGCCTCTTTTTGAAGTTCACTGTGTTTGTTTTGGAGGGAGCTGGCATACTCCCTGGGCCACCCTTTCCTGGGGTCTGGATAAAACTGCCTGCCTCCTACCACATACCGCAGCCACCTCCTGCCGGGAGCAGGAGGCCAGCAGGGCAGAGCACCTCCTCCACCCACCAGTGGAGACATCCTGGCCTTATGGCTCCCAAATTCTAAAGCCCAGGCTGCCCTCACTGGATTCGCTTGGGTTCAGGCACAGCAGCACTTAGAGAAAGGTTGGTCAAGTCCAACGTGCCCTCAATCAACTGACTTCAGTTGAAGACTCAACTCCCGTGTTGAGGAGGAGGCACCACTTGCCCTAAAATGCACCAAATTTTATTAGCTTTTCACATCAGGATAAGGCAGCATGTTTTGCTTTTGAATACCTTTTCTTGTTTAGAGGTATACCTGGAACCTTTTATTGAACTCAGTAGATTGAGCGTTAAAACTAAAATTTCCTTTGAAACACGAGTTCAAAAATCAAAATATAATTCCTTTGACCTTGTGCTTTTATAAGCCAAAGTTTTATGTATATTATTTAATTTAACCCTTCTAACCAAGGTATAAAAAGGTGCTACTTTTGCAACTGAGATGTAGAAGTTATGCGCCTCGTGGAGGTCGCCATGTTTGCGAAATGCGCCTCATTACGTTTGTTCGTCATTCTCCATAAGGCTGTTAAAATAGATGCTAGGTGGATCCCGTGAGTGGCACATGGCCTGCCAGAGCTAGTCCTTGCTGGTCAAACACCAGAGAAAGCCTGTCACTCATTTCTGTATGCAATAATGACCCTCGGCTGCAGATACATCACAGTCCACACAAGACCATCCATCACCAAGAGTGGTTTACCTCCTGGTGATGCCTGACAGCTGGTCGATGGCATTTTCTAATTATTGAGGAAGTTGAACTGTGGTGCTTTAAAATGCTCTGGGCTCTGACTACAAGAATCCAATATTAGAGGGACATTAATCTCAAGCCAGAATGAACGGTCAACCTCACGACCTGACAGGCACTGAATTTCCCAATGCAAGTGGGAAACCTAGCCCCGCAGATCAGCTAGTGTGCTCTTAGAAGGGCCGCTTGCTGGAAACCGTGACGCATCCACGTTATTGATGAAAGATGAATGTGGACAGGCAGCCTCTGGTGCCAGGTCCATTCAGTTGTAAGAAACTGTCTCTGAAAAAAGGCAAAACCCTCTCTGAGGGGCTGAGTGATGGCGGAGGGGCCGGACCTCCAAGCCAAGCCCTGGTGCCCGCCGTGGTGGCAACCTGTGCTGCACCGTGCGCTGAGATGCTCGCAGACATCTTGGCAGCCCTCCCTCTATTCCTCTGCCAAGAAATTTTGTTCTGACTTCAAGAGGCTTTCCTTTCCTGCCAGAGCTTGAGTAATTGGATTTTGTAGGGTTCATTCTGTTCAGAGCCTTTTTTGGGCACAGAAGCCGAGCTGTGCTGTTTACGACTTTCACATCACTGCTGCGGTGTCAGGACAGGCTGTGGCATGGTCCCGCTGACTGATAAACTCACAGGACAGCATCCTGGGCTGCTGTCCTTGTAAATTTATGAAAGATTCGCATATCCTAACCTAAGTTTCCCTCGGAGTACAAAAGCTCTTAAGAAAGTGTGAAAAGTATCATAACAAAGTAATGAAAATCCCGAGGCAACCAAATAATGGCGCAGCTCAAGCAGCTGCTCCTTCTCCAAGCACTGAGACGCTCAGAACCCAGCTAAACGCGGGCTCTTGCCTCTCCCACCTCCAAGTGCCTGCAGCAGGGGGACCCTGGAAATCTGACAGGCGAGTCATTTTAGGGGAAGTCAATGAACAGATGGTCCAGAGTGACGAAAGCTCACAAAAGGCGGGAAGACAAGGAATGTACCTCAACTCCTTTAACATAGAGGAATTGATAAGCTTGGAAAATTGGATTTTCCCTTCTTTTTTTTCTCCCTCCAAACATTTGCCAAGTTCAGAATGAGAGCCTGCCCCAGTGTAGAGCCCCACAGTGGTGTGGTCCCAGTGCTGCAAACAGAGCGTCCCAGCAGCCAAAGGGACCCCTTCTGATGGGCAGCCCCATCACCGGGTGGCGCTGGCACTGCTGACAGTGTCTCAGATGAGCTTTGGACAAACACATGCGTCCAAAGCTCTACTCGGCGGGCAGCCACAGCAGCGAGCTGCTCAAATCAATGCCTGATTAATGAAAAGAAACTGGGCCCAGAGAGCGGAGCGCCTTCTCCTCGTGGTCACCCTCCTCTCCAGCTCACGCTCCAGAAGTCAACCCTAAGCATCGGCTTCTAACGCTCTAGAGTGGTGCGGACACAGCACCTGAGTTTGTGGTCATGTGTGTTGCTTTCGTGGAGGCCACTGTCGTTGTTTCCAGTAACAGTAGCACAAGTGCCTGCAGAGGGAGAAGGCCAGGGAGTCATTGCAGGGGGATGACGTGTGTGGCTTTCTGTGTCCTGCTGTTCTGCAGATGATCGCTCCACAGTCCTGCTAACAGACGCTGACTTCGGAGAGGCAGCCAAGCAGAAGTCCCTGACAGTCACCCACACGGTCCATTACCAGTCAGTGTCTCAGGCCACCGGGCCCTTAGTGGATGTTTCGGACGCTCGGCCGGGAACAAGTGAGTGGTCAACAACACTTAAAACGTGGGGTGTTATCAATGCTGAAAACATATCAACACTCCATCCCTATCAAATGAAAATGTGGGGCTTTCCAGACCTAGGTCAAGAAACAAATAGGTATAATAACATCTTTAATTGGAATAATGAGTTTTTATTGTTTGATCTTAGCTATAATTAAAATTATGTTGGTTGAAGCCAATGACTCTTGGTATTGGTTTACTATGAAAAGTCCTAGAACTTTCAGGTAAATTTAATTTATTTTTTTTTTATTTAGGCAACATAGGAAAAGGGGAAGGTATTTAACATTAGTGTGTGTCTCCTATATGCCAATATTGGGATAGAAAGATGGTGTCACACAGGTTATCCTTGCAACAACCCTGTAAGATACATACTCATAAAGTAGACGTTATAGACCCCAGTTTACAGATGAGAAAACTGAGTCTCAGAGAACTTAGATGAGCAGCCCAAGAAGTACATATAATAAGTAGTGAAACCAAGATTCAGCTGTGGATCTGTCTGTCCTCAAAGTTTATGATTTTCCCCTTGAACGCACTGTTTGAGGAATATCATGGTTCTGGCTAACCTGGAGATTATGTTGGATTTAGTTATTAATATTTGCATCCCTAATATATGGAAATTAATTACTGCAATGAAGTTAAATCCCCTAATATGTATTTAGAGCCTATGAATTAGATAGTCTTGTTTTTCATTATTGAAATTATTCCTAAATCTCTTTAAAGACTGAGAAATTGATGCCCCGATTATTATCATTTTGGAAGCTTTGATGTCTAGCTTTCAAACCTCTAATCACTTCCTTTGCAAAAATTTACATTCTTAGAGTAGTGTGTTATTGTTAGGAAAATAAATATTGTAATGTTAAAAGCTATTCTTCATAAATTCTAACCTATGAAGCATTCGTGAAATGCAGTGAGCTTCCTGAAACAAACCGGTTGCTTACTAAATAACATTGTAATATACAGGAAACAGTTTGAACAGGCATTGAAATTCATTTGAAAAATGTTTTTAAAACATGCTAAAGAAGTCTTTGACTTCTTCCTTCTGTCTAACCTTACCTCCTTCCTCTTAATGACATTCGCACGTTCTGAGGATACGGACGGGGCATGAGAGAGAATTGGCTTTGCCGAGGGGTGTGTATGAGAGCCTTGCTCTTAGAACATGCTTCAAGGGCTTTGACATCCAGCCATTGGCTTCTCTCTTATGATCTTCCTGGCCTGCCTTCCAACTGCTTCAGGACACTGCTCTGATGGGTTTCTGGGCCACTTCTTGCTGTTAAATCAGGAAAGGGCTATTATATAGACCCTGAAGGGATTGCCCTTTTAGACTGATGAATCCCTGATGTCAGCATTCCCTTGGCCCAGTCAGCATGGGAATTGTTGAATGCAGTAACAGAAGAGCAGGAAGAAGACAGAGACAGCAGGTCAGATGTCCCAGGGAGTATTTTTAGCCTCTTGTGTGCATCAGATCATCCGGGCGCCTGTTTAAAACATCAATTCCAGGGCTCCCCACCAGAGGTTCTGGCCCGGAAATCTGCATTGTAACAGACACCCTGGATGGTTCTGATGATGGTTGTTTGGACTGTCATTGAGAAACCCTTCCCCAAAGGTTGGAAATGTGTCCCGTGCAACACAGGAGGACATGTGACACAGTGGTGCAGAATCCCTCCAGCACACCAGGTCTTTCTGCTAAAAAGCAACACGCATTTCCACTTTCCTTTCAGTGTGCAGCTAGCACCAGAGAAATGCACAGAAGCTAATCGTATATAGTTAAGACAGAGGGAGAGGCAGCAAAATGAAAGCACTGGGAAACTTCCAACTTCAGAATAATGAGAAGTTGATTTGGTGGCATTTAAAATATCAGCAGAGACATGAATTTGAGTCCGAGCAGAGACTATAAACCAGTAGTTGGTGAGTGGCAGGCAGAATGCATGTGGGAGGGACAGGTCTGTGTATCTCGTGGCTGGAAAGTTGGAAGTGTGGCTGGGGAAGTCTAAGAATGCATTCATTCGGCATTCGCAAATATTTATTAACATCTCACTTTACGTCTATGGCTCAGTGCTCCGTGATGGGGATATATCGAGAGACATTCATTTCATTCCAGTAGGGGAAGGCAGACATTAAACAAAGGACTAAGGTATTTTTCATTTCTCAGTAAGTGCTAGACAAAAGTAGAACAGAATGAAGTGATGGCCAGTCAGCAGGGGTTTGAGGGTGGTGGGGGGTGCTGCCTTGGATCTGAGCCGTTTGGGAAGACGTCCATTGAGGAGAAGACAAGGACCAAGACCAGAGCCACAGCAGGAGCTGGCCTGCCAGGCAGAGGGGCAGAAGGGGAAAGCTCCCACGGTTCCCCGGCGTGTTGGGGGCGGAAGTGTCACTGGAATGCAGCACGAGGCAGGGAAAGTGGTGAGGGCTGAGACAGAGACACAGCTATTCTCTTCTTCTAGGGCCTCAAAAGCCAGCATCATGCAAGTGCATTTCATTCTGAGAGGGATGGGATGTTCTCCCGGGGGTTTAGCCTGATAATCACACAGAAACACTACAGCTTATAGACAATGTTTCTTTCCTCTGTGATGAACTTCCTTAAATAATGTTTACTAACATCAGGCACATCTGCTCAAATTCATGCCTCAGTCTCTGGCTCTCTCATACCCCAAAAATGAGGTTATTCATTTAACGTCTGCAGAACCCTCTGTATTAGTAAAAATCTGCAGGATCATTCTTTCATTAAATGTTCCTCCAAAACCACAGTGCAAAGGACTGACAACATTCCATTTTTTATTTAGAATTAGAAACGGTGGGGGACTGGCCCCACAGCAGCTGCAGGAGTCTGGAACCCGTGAACTTTCCGAAGCCCAGTCCTCTGCCCACCTCTGGTGCCTCAGAGCTTGTCACCTCTGTCCAGGTGTTAACACCTGTGTTAACTCAGTCCCGGGGAGCAGGTTCTTCTCCCTGCAGTTTGTCATATTTGCAGAGATTCATTCATGTCCTCTATTTTCGCAACTACAAAAGATGTTATTATTCTATCTGGGATGTTAGAACTGTTGTCATTGCAGGAATTCTTTGTTCTTAAGAAGAGCATCTAAAATATGTTGTTTGTACACTAGAATGATTGCACTGTAGAAGTTATGTTTCTAAGCATTTATTAGTGTGCCAAAGGGTTGCAACAAATTCTTATGAGGATGGGAGAAATCACAACAATTGACTGTTTGTCTGTGTAAATGTGTGAAAACACATCTGTGTCTGCTGTGGTGTTTACTTCCCTGTCTGTCCTGTGCATTATGGTCCCACTTGAAAACTGGGACTGAATCTATGTCCTCACCCCCAACACCAGCCACAGTGTCTGACACATGGTAGACATTCAGTAAATAAACACTGATCAACTGTCAAATTCTGAGAGCTGAGCAGTGGGAATAGAAAAGAAAGGATGTGGAGTAGCTTAAACAGGACTTGGGCAATCACTTCCATTCCCCTCTGTTTGTCCTCCGTCTCCTGAGATACCTGGTCGTCTGGGTGGACGTGTGTCCTCCCCCGGTGAGAGGTGTCTCTTTTAACATGCGCATAGAATCCGCCGCACGCTCTGCAGCGGCTTCCCAACAAGACCACTGTCTAGGAGGGCTTAAGTCAATTCTACTTGCAAAAGGTATGAAGACATATGAAGTAATAAGTACTAGTCTTGACTTGTTTTTTTTTTTTGGTCATATTTACCTGGAAGTAATTCATTCATTCATTCATTCATTCATTCGTGCAGAGAGCACTATTTACCAAGCACTCGTGATATATGTAGCATTGAGCTGGGAAATGAATAGGACCTAGCTCCCGCTCTTAATACCTCTACTATTCAGCTCCTTTCTGCATCACAAACATTCTCTAGCATCTAATTTTATGATTTGTAATGGGTGTTTGTTTGTTAAACCCTCTAAACTGAATCTTCAGCCTTCCTGACCAACCCACTAAATCTCCTGCCTCCATCATCCCGATAAATTCAGTTTGTGCTCCATCCCCGGCCAAGTGCTTGCTGTGCAGGAACCATGGGCAAGGTGAACCACGGTTTACTGTGCCCTGCCACTGTGCCCGGGTGCTGCAGCACGTTAATCTCCCTGAACTCACACAATAGCTCTGAGGCTGGGTGGTGATGCCCCTCAGTCTCACAGAGGACGGAATTAGGCACATCCAATGAGGTCACTTGGCCAGTTACACAGCCAGTGAGTAGAGAAGCAGACCACAAGCCCGGGCAAGCTGTTGCCAAAGCTCTCACCCTCAGCCACTCTGCAATACCTGTAAGTAGAGAGGATGCTACGTAAAGGATGTGTCAGAACTAAAGATCAGACTTCACATGTATGTGTATTAAGTAACAGGAGCTTACAACATGCAGAGACTCAACCTTTATTGTGGAGACTTTGAAAAAAAATAGACTATCACCCAGAAAGGTACTAGAGATAGAAATGCCTGGTGTGGGAGAGGCGCGTCCAGCTGTCCGGTGTGTAATAAGCCCTTGATAAATATTTGTTAGTTAGATGCGGGAATGTTCAGGCCTGCCAGTGTCATCCTTTCTATGGGACACCTGGTGAACTCATTACGTAAAGCTGAGGCCTCGGCATCTACAAGATCTGGAAACCAATAGCAGGGGATGAAAGCAGATTAATACCATGATCACAGCACACATGACATGTTTTGTAACCCTATTATCCACAAAATCCTCTCTTATCCCAAATTCAGGATAATTAAAATAATTTGATTCAGTGAGCAGAAGCTTAATTCGGGTCCAGACCCCATGCTGAAAGGCCAAGAACTATTTATATCACTTACCCTCTAACTTACCAGCCGTTTAGCAAGCATGATGCTTAATCACCAAGTTTTATTTATATTAGAATGTCGAGGAGCCTAACAAAATCCTTTCCATGCAGGGGCAGTAAATCCCAGCATTTGTTTGCTTAGTGGATGAGCTGGTGAGTTACACAAAGGAGCCTACCCAGGGGAATCCAAGTAAAAATTTTATTTTAGCCGCTGTCTCAGAAGCTATGATACAGCACAGTTCAGTTCAGGTACAAAGCAATGGCTCCCAAAACCTGATTATTAAAGAAATGTGTCAAGCACCCCGGTATTCTACATATTGAGACACTTTTGCCTCTAGGATGCCTGTTCGGTGCAGAACAGACCTGCAGGCTGTGGTTCAAGGAAATAATATCATGACCTATATTTTCAACATTATCAGGCCACTGGCAAAACTGTCCTCATCTAGGAAAAAAGAGATAATGAACAAAATTAACTTGAAAAGAGTTCTGGCTTTGAATAGAGACTGACACGTGCCACTTTCCCAGGGAATTTTCCAAACAGGATGATCTCAACTAGAAAAGGGACTGAGGGAGTGAAGATTTCTGCCCCACCAAGGGGGTGAGCTCAAGGGGAGGGAACATAGGTGAGGGTTTGGGGTGTTCGAGGAAATAACTGTATCCTTGAAGCGTGACTATCAAACCCCTTTGCCCCCCAAGTATCCACGCCAGGGGTAAACTTGCTCAAAATGATCTGCAGTTATAGTTGCAAGAAACTTAAAGAAGAATAAAAATGAGAACCCTGGAAACTTATGTAAGGGGTTGGGTAATTTCCTGGCAAAGATTCATTAGCATTTAAATAACAAGCTGCACTTATTTAAGCTCCGCTTATGAAGTGGACAGTGCCCGGAAGGCATTTAGCCTCCTACCCAGAATATTGCCTTCCTATCTCTTTGAGGCCCTCCTCCTAGCATTTCAGTGAAGACACACGATTATCATTCACACCTTGTTGTCTAGAGAGCTCCAGCATAACTCATTTACATTCTAATTGAGGCAAAAAAAAAATCTTCCGATAAAGTCTTCTGTGGAATTTTGCAAATAAGGGATGAAATGTGTCTTAAAATCAATGCCCCAGAGAATATGCGCTGAGACCAAGTATTTTGATGACCCAGGAAATGTTAAAATATATCTATTTGACTGCCATCTTAGCATTCCCCTCCAGCATCGTAGAATGATGGATGAGGTTCAAAGAACAATAACTAGAAACTTGCAAGGAAGAAAACCTTCTATTTAAAAAGAAAGTCGTTTCTCCATTTCCCAGTGGCAGCCTCTCACGTCCTGACACGGAATTATAAACAAGCTGGTGTCACGCAGACACTGCACTAGAGACCTCAGATGCCCAGGATGGAGCCGGGCGCGGTGAAGTAACTAAGAGGCATTGTCTGACTGGAAGGCAGAAGGGGTGGGTTTTCTTTTTATCACGTAATCGCTGCGCCACTTCTCTGTATGCCAGGGATGACTGCAGGCCCTGTGGGTGGGTCCAAAGAGGAGCACCACTGGCCCTGCCCGGGGAGACTTGCGGGCTCGCGAGAGCACACACGTAAGTCAGGGCAATCATGTCACGGTGGAGCCTCTCGGTTCGGCTCCTTTGCAACTTCACGACAGCTGAGCAGTGAATACGCTGCTGTGTTTACACGTGGCCAGACCATTGTGTAAGATAACTGCATAAAATTCCCCTCTGAGAAGCAGAGAATGCAAAGGTGGGAAAGACCCATCCAGGACTTTACGTCGCTTTCAGGATGGAGCCCCACAAAAGTCGTTCCAGGTAATGGAACTTCTCACCTTTTCCATAGAATTCCAGAACAGGCAATGTGGGGGCCTACCCCAGTGCCCAACATTCTTTGCTGGTAGAATATCCTTCTTCTTCACTCACCAAAGTGTTGAGCCAAGAACTCGGTCCACTGCATGGCCTTGCTGCCATTGGCTCAGATCTAGGAAAAGTAAAACTCATCTGGTACCAGCTTAACCCTTTGTTCTCCATATTAAATAATCCACGACGTCTTTGTTAAAGTTCAGACGATTCCCCTGAAGATGTGTGCTGCCATATGCAGAGCGCCTAGACAGTGTCTGGAAAAGAGGTCTGGTCGTTCTGCTCTGGCAGCTTTCGATTTAGGAAATACAACAGCCCTAAGTGAAACGATGAGTAAACATAAGACAACAGTAACACAGCAGACACCCGTGTGTTTCCTAGAGCTGCTGTAACAAAGTATCACAAACTGAGTGACTTCACAAAACAAATTTATTTGCTTGCAACTGTAACACTTCTGTCTCTGCCTCCACGGTCCTGTGGTCTTCCAGCTTCCCCACCCCGTGCCTGTCTCCTCTTTCTATAAGGACACCAATCGTATCAGATAAAGGGCCCACCCTATTCCAGTATGACCTCATCTTAACTAATTACATCGATGATGACCCTATTTCCAAATAAGATCACATCCTGAGCTACTGGGGCTTAGAACATGAACATATCTTTGGAGGGAACATGATCATTCATAACCACGCTTCAGGGAAGAAGAATTTTGGAAAGAAAGCCATGTTAGGACACATGGCAGAGCTCCCTTGTTTTACAGCAGATGGTCATTCCCAGAAAGTTCAAATGATGTATATGGCGTGACAAAATTATTAAGCGCCAAGAGCAAGGCTCAAATCTATAACTTCTGAATCCGAATATAGTGTTCTTTCTGCTACAGCATGGTTTATATGCATATGTATCAGAAGAAGGTTTTCGGGACACAGGGAGAGGCAAAGTATACTCCACGCAGGGAAAGTCAGGGATGGCTTCATGGAGGGCTCGGGCGGGTGGGCAAGAGCTGGGTGGGCAGAGCCGCCCTGAATGCTCGCTCCCACTGGCTGCTCTGGAGACAAAGACAGACGTGATTCTTGGCCCTTCGCAGATCCCACCACCAGGAGGAACGCAAAGGCGGGGCCCACAGCAAGAAACCGCTATGCCAGCCAGTGGACCCTCAACAGACCCCACCCCACCATTTCAGCACACACGCTCACCACGGACTGGAGGCTGCCCACGCCCAGGGCGGCGGGGTCGGTAGACAAGGAGAGCGACAGCTACAGCGTCAGCCCCTCGCAAGACACAGGTATGACCCTGCACGCTTCTGCCTCGGCCCCTGGGGACAGGGCTCCTTGGAGGAGGGAGAAAGGGCTTCCTGTCCTCCACCTATTCTCTTTGAAATGTCACCTCCAAATTGTTAGGCTGTTTAGCTAACAGTTACCAGCACAGCTGTATAGCCTTTACTCCATACATGGCCTGGTGAATTCTGCAAACCAGAACCAAATGTATCTATTCTGCAGGTGTCCCGAACCTCAGCCCCAGGCTGCTCTCTCTCCTCTCACTTCCTACCCCATTGGGAGAAATAGCGACAGTTTTAAATTTTCACCCACATGATTGCAATAACTGCTGATCACACTGTGAGGGCGTCTGACCCACCACCCTCTCCAGGATTAAGACACTGTACTTGCAGTTACATGACGAGGTCAGAGCACCCTCTATAGGGAACATAGGCTGATCCGTTTGACAATTAAACAGGGGTTGATGATAAGATAAGTCATCGAGTCTGTGCCATCAACCACCTCGATTTCACTTCAGAGAGAAGACAGGGCCTAAGAATAGCACAGGGTTGCCAAACCCCGCCCCCCTTAAATTTTGAAAAGAAATTATATCTGAACCTAATAGCTGTAGGAGATTTTAATGCTCATTTTTCTTTTGTTCTTGATGAGATACTTCAAAAACAGTGTTCCAAAGGTGGAGCGTTGGCCTGTGAATTTATTTTTATGGCTGTTATTCCTCTGAGCAGAGTCTCAGAGTTCCACAGAGGTGACTTCAAAACTTTTTAGTGGCTTTAAAATGCAGAGATCTCTCCGGCCAAGATGATGTGGCCAGTTCAAAGGCACAAATTGGCACCGGTTTTTGTCCTGGCTGTTTCCTAGTCCCCATAAAGGGTGGCAACAATAAAGGGTGAGTCCCAGGGATCGAGGACCGTTCTCCCAGTGGCCAAGTTCCATGCCAAGTGACATCTTCATTTCCAGGCATTATCGCATCTTCCTTCCCAAGCCAAGGCCCGAGGAGCTGAACTGCAGAGCCCAAATCATTCATGCCAATTAGAGAGTCTCCATGACACAGATTGGTTTGCAAGTCAGCGCAGGGAGGGGGGGCCTGCAGTTCATTTACATCGAATCTCCAACTGTTTTCACTAAAAGCAGAATCTTTTAAGGAAGATGCATTACTTATTTATGGAAATGTCCCGGGCTGGGGACATCTGACTCCAGTGAGTCAGTTGAAACAAAGCTTCCCTGAGCCAAATGTGCTAAGGCTTATGAAGCTGACCTCAAAGTGGCAGGGCAGAGCCCTCTGACAAAAAGCCAGAGCCCCCGCCAGATCCCACAGTGATCCGGAAGCAATAGCCACAAGCCAGAACAGGCCATTGAGTTGGTTCAATTTTATGATGATGACTCATCCGTCTCAATTTTTCCTTCTCCTGGTGTAGATCGAGCAAGAAGCAGCATGGTCTCCACAGAAAGTGCCTCCTCCACTTACGAAGAACTGGCCAGGGCCTACGAACACGCCAAGATGGAAGAACAACTGAGGCACGCCAAGTTCACCATCACGGAGTGCTTCATCTCAGACACGTCATCCGAACAGTTGACGGCAGGGACAAACGAGTACACAGACAGTCTGACCTCCAGCACCCCTTCAGAATCGGGGATCTGCAGGTTCACTGCATCTCCCCCCAAACCTCAGGATGGAGGACGAGTGATGAACATGGCAGTTCCAAAGGCACATCGGCCAGGTGAGGAAGACAGTGTGGGGACTGTCGTGTAGGGAACCGCGTCGTCCTCGTTCACCCCTGTGTGCTATGAAAGCCCTTCTCGGTGTTCAGACCGAGCAGATGTTCTGTTTATGGATTGCTACATAACAGACCTTCCCAAAGCCTGTTGGCTTCAGACAGCAACAATCACTCATTTTGTGTATGCATCTGAAATTTGGTCAGGGCCTAGTGAGGACAGCAAGGTGAGGAGGCTCAATCAGGGCAGTGGTTCACCGACCTGGCTGTGTCCTCCCTGTGCCAGCCCCCCACGAGGTGGCTTGAGCTTCCTCAAAGCATGGTGGCTCTGTTCCGACAGCGAATATCCCAAGACACCGCCTGTCGAAATAGGTAGTTTCTTGAGTTTGGCTCGGAAATGACACAGCGTCATGTCTGCCATATTCTGTTGTGTAAGCAGTCATGGAGCCCAGGGAGCCCAGATTCAAGAGAAGGAGACACCCCTGCTGATCAGTGTCAAAAATGTGCAGGCTGTATTTTAAAGTTACTGCACTGAGGGCTTTTGAAAGGAGAGAGGTCTTCCCGGTAGCCAATGTTTGGAACTCGGCAGCACGAAGGTCTGTAACGGGCTAGTGTTAGGCCAGCTGGTAGTTCAGTCTTCAGCTTGAGCACATGTGAATAGACAGCTGCAAATTCTGAGATCTGTAGGGCCTGGCAGATAATGTAAATGAGTGAAGAGTTCAGGAAGCAGGGTCACAGTGGTGACGGAGACATGGCGATTGCAGAGGCTGTGTGTGTCCAAAGGAAAAGGTTCCGGAAGGCTCTGCCAATTGATCTCAAGTGGAAATGAGGGGCCTAGGATTGGTCAGTGTTTTAAGAGAAGCCAGAAATCTTGGTTGTATATGAAAACTCAAGTTTTTCAGTGTTGGCTCCGGTATTTGGAAACCTCTGTACAGGGCAAATAACACACATCTTCAGAGTGAATCCAACGCTTGGTGGTCCGTTGGAGTTCCCACTGGAGTAATCACTTTTTCCTTTCCACCCTGAAATAGCTGCCTGTAGACTTTCCTTTATGGACCGACCTATCCAATCTTGTTGAATCCAGTTTTATTTCTCATTTTATCCATTTTCTGAACCATTGTATTGGTTTCATTTTAAAAATTTATCTTCACTTTTGAATTACAGTCATTCCTTTGGGTTTTTGTGGCATAAGGCCCAGCTGAAATGAGCTGGGGGGAGGGGGTTATGCATTTTATAAATGCATAAAAACATATAAAATGAGAATTGTCTATCCAGCAAATAATCTTTCAAACTGACTCAAGATTCATGCCAGCGTACAATAAAGCATGACGGCTTCATTTATTCTCCTTCTGTCTACCTCCACAGGGCAAAGGACAGGACGAGCTGTTATTTATGGGTGTTTTCACAATATTTCAAGGTTTTTTGGTGGTATTGGCGTTGATTTGCAAGGCAAATGCAGAAAAATGCAGGATAACTACCATGGCTTTCTGCGGTTGTTCAGCCTGAAGGTGAAGACGACAGGAGAGGAGAAAATGGGCCTGGGGCATGTTGCTTAGCCTTGCTTGGCTTCGTTGCTGCATCTGTAAAATGGGCGTAGCGTTGGTGCCGACCTATTGGGGTCGTGTAAGATACGTGGCATAGTGCACGTGAAGCAGCTACAGAGAAAGTGCCCAGAAGTACGAGTCGTTTCTGTTGTTGTCTCCTGGATGTGGTTGTTGGAATCCCGCGGGGACTCCAGGTGTGCTGTCGCCCCTCCCCCACCTGCCTGCTTTCATTTTCCTCCAGTGGCCTTGGAAGTCCCGGAAGGCACCCACCTCCTTCTCGGTCATCCAGTTTAGTGCTTTGTGCTTCACCTAAGATGACATGGTCACCTTTCCCCTTCGTGTGTGATTTAGAGCATAAATGAGCTTCCAGGCTAAGTGACTGTCCTCTTTGTGCTGGCCTTTAAATAATTAAAGGTTTGGAGCTTCTTTCTGATGGCATGTTGTTCATATGGCTGGATTCATATTTTTTAAAAAGTTGGACTTTGTTCCTGGCATTGTTGCCTGGATCTATTTGAACAACTGAAACATCACAGCTAAGTTACTATTGCCCTAATATACTATTTAGAGTAAAATGATTTTTAAACCATAGACATGA
>NW_012139191.1:3710849-3848166 GCF_000956105.1 Propithecus coquereli | reverse complement strand
CAAGCAGACATCAGAATCTAGCTTTGAATTTGCTGCATTTTTAGGACTTGTACATAACATAAAATGCTAATCATGTGGTCATTCTGTTGTCTTCAATAAGCGGTGACTATTCCTATCTTTAAAAACAGAAAACAAGCAAAAATAAACAAAGCTCTCTGTTCCTCTGAAAAACAACTGGAAAGCTTAACAGCTTTTCTTCCTCTGGGTCAAGGGAGCTTCCCATATCCCTTCTTGGTTTCGGGTAGCATTTTGAGCCAGTTTCTAACACTCTTGGATTACAGCTTCTTCTTTATTCATGATGTTTATCCCAGGTAATCGAGATGCCGTTGCATTTCTTAAAGCTTCAAATACACACCCCAGTGCAGCCTGGCCCGCAAGCAGTGGGGCACGTGTCAGCCCCTTTGGAGCTCTGCACTTGTGCTCTCTGGGGCCCGGCCTTAAAGTTATGCAGCTCAGCTCCTCCCTTGATGAATGCGCTTGAGGTTTTGCAGCCAGAAATGCTTACTCACTGCCTGGTGCCAACTCGTTGATTCACTGAATAACCAGTTATTTGAAGCAGTTATTGGATTTTAATTTTAGGATCCATTCATTGTGTACATCACTCTCTCTCCTGAGTGTGTGTGTTTAATACCTGAGGATGGAGAATGAGAGGCGGGCCCCAGGCAGCAGAGAGGCCAGAGCACTTACCTGAAGGAGCCCTTGCCTGCAGGAGCTCTTGCCTGAAGGAGAGCTGACCTCCCTACAGGTCGGTGCTGTCCTGAGTAAGGCTGGCCATCTTGTTCTCAGTTGTCATTTGGATCATGCTGTTTTCTCTCTCTGAAGTCTATGTGGCTCTTGAATCAAAATTAGACTCTAGAAATCTTCGGTGCTAAATAAGCACAACTTCACGTACCTGAATCTCTCTCACCACCTGAGGACTCAAGATCTGCTCCCGGCAGGAACACTGGCTCAGACTTCTGCTCCCAACTGGAAGCCAAGGCTTCACACATCATTTGTCTCGAGCAATCGTGTCTCCTCCTCCTCCTTCTCCTTTGGGTCGGGCAGCTGGGGCCCCAGCCTTGAGGCTGGCATCCTCCTCCTCTCTTTTGCACATCACTAACAGTCCATTTCAAACTTTCTATCATGAGTGTTATTCTAAGGGCTGTGGGTTAGGGTTAGGGTTAGGGTTAGGGTTAGGGTTAGGGTTAGGGTTAAGGGCTGTGGAAGGGGCCTCCTTTCCAATGCAAGTGCCTTGATGCCTACACATATGCGCATAGGCACACACGCACACACGTACACATGCATGGGCACATGTGCACATGTGTGCACATGTTCATGGGCACATAAGCACACATGCACACACACTTGCATGGGTGCAACACACATTGCTCTGGGCTCTGCCTTTTTAGAGAAAGCCCTGCTCCTTTCCTCCCAACCTCCCTGCTTCCCTGTCTTCCTCTGGCACACGTTTATTGAGTGCCCCCTGAATAACTGGCCCTGTTTTTGGAGTTGTGAGTGCAGCGGTAGACAAGACCCACAGAGATCCCACCTTGAAGGGGCTCACATTGCTAGAAAGGAGACAGACTCTAACCAAGCAAACAAGTAGTATAGTTTCAGATCGTGCTAAGCGCTGGGAAGAGAAGTAAATGAAGGAAGGGGATAAAATCTAGCGGGGATATTTTGGAAAGGATGGCCAAGGAAGGCCTCTCAGAGACAAAGGGATGCGAAGGACGTGATGACACAATAGGTAAAGCTTGAGAAGGTCCAAGAAATCAAGAAATAATACAATGCTCCGCTCATGGGAGACAGCGCCCCCTACACACACACACACACACACACACACACACACACACACACACACACACACACCAGTGAGATGTCATGACAAACCAAAGCAACATGAAGGTCCAGGGAATAGGCGAAAAGGTAACAAGAAGACAGAAAGACCATCACCATCCGACGAGGTCCTGTGTGGACGCTGCCAGCACCAGGTTCCAACGCATCCTGCATCCCACGCAAGGAAGAAAGGAGCCATCGCCTCGACTGATAGAGCCAACCCTGTCACGTGCAGCCCCCGCTCCGGCTTCCCACTGCTCTCAGGCTACAGACCTCTGGGGCTCTGGGGATCAGCCCTGTCTCCCCACCAGCCTCAATCCCTGGCTTCCAGCCTCCATGCCTGCGGCCTCCCACGACTGCCAAAGGCACATTTCCTGGCTCTGGCATTCTCTCATCTCCAGCCTAACACAGCTCCTCCTTGGGATGATTACAGGGCCGTTGAGACGGGTCTCCTTGTCATGCCAGAGCAGGGACCAGCCCCCAGCCAGGGTCCTGCTCGGGGTGGTCCCCGGTGTGTGTTTCTTCAGGGGTCTCATGTGGGAGCTGCGTCTCTCTTTGAACCTAATGGATCCTCCTCCAGTGGGTGCTCTGAAATTCCTGCTAACGAGTTCTAAGCTTGCCTAAAATCCAGGGAAGATTTTTCTAATCCTGCTTTTATTCAGAACTACTTTCTTTCAGAAGACTCATGAGCTGCAACGCACTCAAAGCCCTACTTTCATACCTCGGTGCGGTTTTTAAAGTTCACCAGCAAGTAGGAGGATCACAATATCGATGAGCTCTTAAAAATGCATGAAGCCTCCTAAGTACAAGCCAAGAATGGCAATAGAATTCGTGTACATGGACCTCTGAGATCAATCTCACATTATTTATTTAGGGTTTTTCCTGGTTGCTGTTTGGGAGTGAAGATTCATTTACCAAGAGAGATTCATTTACTAGTTTTCATTACCATGCTGCAATATTAATATTAAACTGAAGAAGTGTTAGAACCCATCTGCCTCTAGTACAGACAGACGCCATCCTTCCTTTGGGAACTCGTCTTTGACATTGCCGTGTTGCTGCAAGTCGGAGCTCTCTGGTTTTCACTGAAATTGCTAGAATGCAAGAACTCCTGCCTTGCTTCTAACTTTTGCATCAATATCCAGCTCCATCCAAACTTAGATGTCAAACCTTGCTAGAAATCGATGAAAATTATTTTTTATGTGTCCCCAGAGGAGATTCCAGCCTCTGAGGACTGTGATTCGCTTTCATTCCGCACGAACTTGGGAAAACAGATGCGCGTTTTCACAGGTTCTGACTAACAAAGTATTGCCCACAAGGAGGAAGAAGGGTATTGCAAAGTGTCTCGGACTATCTGGCCCCCACGAATGCATTCGTTTGTTCCCCATTTGTCCCCAAATGTCCAAGCTTGCCTAAAATCCAGGGAAGATTTTTCTAATCCTGCTTTTATTCGGAACTACTTTCTTTCAGAAGACCCATGAGCTGCAACACACTCAAAGCCCGGTTTTCATAGGTGAGATAGCTCAGAGCATAAGAAAGACCCTTTTAGGCTTAAAGGTGTCCCTAGAAAGCATCGTGTCCCTTTCATCTGCGTAAAGACAAGGATATGAAGGCTCAGAGGGTCACAGCGCTGTTTGGAGACAGAGGCAGGATTTCAAGGCAGAGCTCTGAACTCTCTGACTAGTGCCCTTTCCGTCGTGATTCAGAAGGTTCAGAAGGAGAAAGACTTTGGGTTTTGTCTTCTGACCACCGTTCCGTGGGACCATCCCTTATTTTCTTCCATGAACTGAGTCCATAACTGCTCATGAACTAGCCTTCTGAGGTTGAAGAGTGCAAGTCCTTATCCTGGTCGCATTCAACATTGTGTAAGTAAAACGAAAGTGAAATAAGGATCCACTTGGAGATACGAAGTTTGATCATCTAAACCGGGGTTTGTGCACGGCAGCAACATTCCTATTTGCGCAGGAGAGTGCTTTGTGCTGGGGCGTCCTGTGCACCGCAGGACGCTGAGCGGCATCCCCGGCCTCTGACCCGTAGACACCAGTAGCACCCCCCTCCCATTGTGACAGCCAAAAATGTCTTCAGATTTATCTCAACATGTCCCCTGGGGGCAAAAGCGCCCTCGGCGGAGAACCACTGATCTGGTCTTCAGACCTCTTCCGCCAGTGTGGTGCGCGGCAGGGGCAGGAACCGTTGTTTGAGGATAGATGAATGGGATGCGCATCCATTGTAGATTTTCTGAATCAATTCACTCTTGCTTGTTTCAGTATCGATTTTGCCATCCTTCTTCCAAAGCTGAAATACATTCAAATTGTGTGTGTGTTGGAATAGATTGAGAAAGTTCTGGAAGGCTTGCGTGTCTTGTTTTCAGCTAAAACGAGGCAGGTTTAATCCAGCAGTTTTTACACTATCAGCCAGCTGTGGATCGGATGTGGCCGTAGTGGGGGTGGCCGGCTCTGGGCACAAACTGCAGGTGGCCGTGGGGACCGCAGGGGAATCTGCGCTGGCTCAGGACAGGGGGCGGGGGGTGTTCGTGATGCAGAGTGGTCAGGGACAGGGGAGAAATGAGAACTTTCAGAGACAGTGGCACTGAAGGTCCCGGAGGGCAGTGGCAGGAGGATGAGAATGGAGCGTTATGTCCAGCAGTAAGGCATAACATCGCAACAGCGGCCACATCGGCCTCACCCCTCCAGGCAGCAGTCGGAGCCGAGGCCCGGCTCCCTCCGGCAGGGCAGTGATGGGCGCAGCTCGGGTCCGTCTGCCTGGATGGGAATCGGGTGCCCCAGGGAGGGCAGGCTGCTGGCTGTTCTCGGGCACTGGGATCTCTAGGGCTCCCCAAGGGCTGCTTCATCGTCGGTAAAGCACGTGTATTCTCATCGTGCCCACCTCTTGGGGGCCTCTCTCCACTGCTTTTTACCACTGTCCCATGGGGTCAGTTCCCATGCTCCCCTTTTCCATCTGCTGTTCTCTATTTGTGACTCTTCATGTCTGGTTTTCATCTCTCCATGGATCTGCGTGGCCTGTTTCTTTCCTTCTGCCACCCTCTGTGCGTGCGTGAGTGTGTGCGTGTGTGTGTGTGAGTGTGTGTGTGTGTGTGTTACCATCTCTCTCATCCCCCACCCATCCTCCAGCCTCATCCATCTCAGCCTCCTCTGACGCCAGTCTGCCCCAGCATCTCAACTCTCAACTCAGTCCTCAGAGCTCTCCCCTCCCCACAGATGTCCCCACCTCCTTTAGCCCTTGTCCTCATTGCATGCCTCTCACTCCAGGGCCTTGGGCCTCCGGGGCAGAGCACATGGGCTCAGGGTATGCAAATGCGCAGGTACGACCCACACAAGTCAGCAGGCGGACCTTGTCCCAAAGGCCCAGATGGGACTCTGTTGGCCCCTGTATTCAGGGTGGGTTTACGAAGGAGACTTGAACTGAGTTCAGCCAGCTGGGAGTGGCAGTTGGTGAGCAGGGGGACGAGGCACGCGGGTGAGGCCAGGCCGGCCCTCCCACTGTCATGAGGGGGACCGAGTCCGGCTGCTTTTCTGGTCTGATTTCCCTCCCTTGTCTCTCTCTCTCTCTCTGTCTGTCTCTCTCTGTCTCTCTCTCTCTCTCTCACACACACACACACACAGACATTTTTCTGTCTTCCAGCTGTCTCCTTATCCCTCTCCTACCTGTGTCTTTGCCTTCTATGCGCCTTTGATTTCATGGATAGAAGTTGCAGCACAAGGGAAATAAAACAGAAGGAAAGAAATCAGGGAAGGAAGCAAAAAAGAAAGAAAGAAAGAGAAAAGAGAGAGAGAGGAGAGAGACAGAGAGGAGGGAGGGAAGGAAGGAAGAAGGCTGCGAGGGAAGGAGGGGAAAACGTGGAGAAATGTAGGCCAGAGGGAAGCAAAGAGGAAGAAGTAACATAAAAGAGTGTGCAAACTGTTACCAAAAGTATTAGTGAATTCTGCTTAGCTGTTTTACTGGAAACAGAGTACCAAAAGTGGACTTTGGTTTTGCCGGTGCATGTGGCAGACGGATTTAGCACACAAGGATGCTGAGGGCACGTGTCCCTGCTGGACGTGAGCACCCATGGTGTGGTGACCCCATGTGGTGACCCTGGAGTTCAAAGCAGAAAGGATCCTTGAACCTCTAGGTCACTGCTACGTTCAGATGCCTGGGAGAACTCGAGAGCGTCCTGGCTGATTAGCTGCGGAGCGTGCGGCTCCATGCCGGGGACGGGTCAGCTGGGGAGGGCTGGACCAAACTGTAAAGGCCCGTAGAGACAGATCCCCTAATCCAGGTAAAGTTTTACATGCATTGTCTAATTAAATCTTCACCACAGCCCTCGATGGTAGATTCTGCTATTATTCCCATTTTGTGGGTAAGGAAACTGAGCCCACATCTATACCAGTCAGACGAATGCGGGCAATGTCAGCCTGACCTCTACTGCTCATCACCACAGCTGGAGTCGAGGTTCCCGCGTGACACAGGCAGGTGGAGGGCGGGGCAGGGGGTGATGAGAAAAGCCGCCTCGCCAACATCCACCGTCTCCCACTTCACGTCTCTCTTCCTGAAGCAATGATTGCGTGAGTTGTCCTGGCACGTTAGGCATCTGGAGAACCCAGGAAATGGACCGGCAGCTAGAGGATCCAGCGTCACAGCGGGTATTTGGACGAGCACATGGGCTGGGATTGTAATGGGCAAAGCTTACCGCTGATCACTCCGGTGCTTTCTTCCCCATAAGTGCGTGAATTCCTGCGAGAGCTCATTTTCAGCATGCACACGGTCAGACGGGCTGCTTTGGGTGCTAATCAGGAAACACACACTGCCTAGGGGAGCTAACAGAGCACCCTACAACTTCACAAAGCTTGGCCTGAACCGCTGATCGCTCAGAGGTAGTGTGTGCTCAGAGATACTTGGCAGACCTGCAGTGCACAAACACGGGAGTCCTTGTATGTAAAGACGTAACACGGGGCTGTTTCTGTTACGGAGGATTTTCATTCCTCACCAATCTATATTTGAGCTACTTGAACCCCTGGAGCACTACATCCAGGGAGCCCCTGAAGGCAGGATGCAGTTATTAGGAGCCTTGTCTTTTGATTTCAAATACGTTTGTTCCGTCCACCCTAAGACCTGAGCATTCTGTAATCCAGCTGGGACCAAGAGGCTGTTGCTTTTTAGGGTTTAATAAGCCCCGTGCATTCAGTGGGGAGTTGCTGGAATAGAGATCTATCCCCAAATCTGTTACAACACATTACAAATATACCAAGTGCTCATGATTGAGTTGGGTCTCAGAAACAGCAGGAGGCATTCTTGACCTACATTCTGAAATAACCCTGGAGGTAAAAGTCTTCCACATTTTCTCAGATATTTGAACAACAGGATAAAAATGATATGACTCATGCAAATAAGTAAAAACACAATTTAATATAATTTATTTACTGTGCTCTTAAAAATAATGACAGATAATCACTTGTAGGAAATTGGATATATAAAAATACACAAATTTCAAAATTGGTCAGTTAGTGTGTATTGAGTCACTTGCAGGATGACCTTCACATTACAAAAGAATTTTCCAATTTACTTCTTAACGACAGCACTGTTAATGCTCTCATGACATTTGTTTGTGAATAGTTAACCCCTAGAGAGAGAAAATTGAAGAATATATCCATGAATATGCATGAATGTTTATATTCATAAATGAATGTCAATAATTTTCAAAGCCATAAAGTTTTAAGAATTAAATACTTGCATCTTTCAGGAACAAAGCCGATATGGCAAGATGTTCCTGAACCCTCAACATCAGAGTCTATAATGGGAAGCCTCAGGCCATCATTTTTCTAAGCCAAAGTCCAGATGCATCAAGCTACCAAAACCCTTTTCACAAGAATGCCAAATTATGTAATTTCTTTCTATAAGAGTTTTATGGCCAATTTATTTTCTAGGTACTCATTTTTGGGCTCCCTTTGATCCAGTTGGCCGCATAAAGCCAACATTCAATGAGAGCGCCTTTGATTTCAGTGAGCCAAACCCAAAGTGTCACTGGGGTCATTTTGGCAAAGTACATGCTGCAGTTCTTAATGAAATCATATAACTACCCAGCATCGCTTAATAGAATAAAGACATCCTGAAAAAGCCAATGAGAAAATGCTAAGTGAATTTCTGAATCGTAAATAATACCCAGTGGCATGACAATGTAATAATGCAAGGACATGCAAATCATTTGGTAAATTTCCCAAGAATAAGGTCACCGTCCCTCTTGTCCTGGGAAGAAAATGTTAAGAAAAGTAAGAGCATTTTGGAAAGTCTTATGCTCATTTAAATTGTATGAGATGCATTTTTCAGTGCTTGTCTTGGTTTTATTTATTTCCAGTGCTCTTATACCCTTGAGTAGTCCTTTCCTTCTATTATACTGGTTATTCTCCGTCAGTGGGTAAACTTGTAGGCATTTTCTAAGGTTCTGGGTTTAATCACACATCACTTCCATTGCCCTGTTAGCATGGCAGCCGGCCAGTGGCAGCCCTCACTCGGCACGGGTGATCTTGCAAACCCCAGCCCCGCGCCTTCAGAGTCCAAGACCTGGACAAAGAAGGCTTGATTGGCTACTGTGAGCCAATAGGAAAATAGGGAAAGTAGGGAATATTTTGAAGCAAAAGAAACAAGAATTTTTAGTTGTTTTAGATTCAAAAAGTGAGCAATGCATTGTGCTAAAGATGTATTATTAAGATAAAAATGCCAACTAGGTATCTCCTCTTGGGTGTCCCCCAACCACATCAGACTCAACACGTCTGAAACCAAACCCATTATCTTTGCCATCAAAATATGACTTTCCCCCTATGCATCCTTATACAGTTAACAGTTCCACCGTCACCCTAATTTCATGAGTTTAGAACCTGGAAGGAGTCACCCCACCCCTCCTTCTGCTTCACCACTTCCACTTGCCATCAATTCTGAAGCCATCTTCCTTGGGCCTCCTTCATGTCTCACAATTTCACCTCCTCTCTACATCCCACATCTGCCCCCTGAGCTCCGATCATCATCACATCTCTGCCCCTGCACCTCCTCCTCCCTGGGCTTTCAGCCCCAGGACTGCGTGCCCCAGCCCGTTCTCTAGCCAGATCTTCTCACCTGGCATGCCATGAGTTACAGATGTGCCAAGCTGGTGGGTGCCTCAGATGGTGAGATGGCCGGGAAGGGCCCTCTGAGTTCATCCCAGCGTGCTGCACAGATAGCCCTTGTCTACATGTCTTGAAGTGAGAAAGGTGGATTCACTGGGCCGGAGGAAGTGCACTGTCTGTACTAAAATACAGGGCCAGCCCAGCTCAAGCGGTCCCGTGTTGGTTGCAAAGTGCATCTAGTGGCTGGGCCCTCATTGAGCTCAAGCATTTCAGGGGATGATGAGATGCATTAAAGTGGTGAACCAGGGCCATGAAGACGGGAATAAAAAGGAGTGAAGAGACATTTTGCAGTAGAATTAACCTGGAGAGGAAGGTGTCAATGAGGACTCCGAGGTTTCAAGGATGGAAGGATGGCACTGACATTACTCGAGAATGATACGCAGGAGAGAGCAGCATTTGGGGCTGGGGGTGGGGGCTGGCCTTCATGGGCTGAGTTTGTAGACCGTGGTGTTCAAAATTCAGGACAGATGGACACTCATGTGGAAATTCCTAGCAAAGCATCTGAAATTCAGAGAGCAAAATGGAAAAGGTAGATGTGAGAGCTGTTTATTAAGAGATGCCACAAGCAGCCAAACCTCTGAGAGAGAGCTGAGAGCAGGCCACCGGGAAACTCTGTACTTAGGGGGGAGATAGAGACAAGGATCCGGTAAGGGAAGTGAGAAGTGGCCGTCAGAGACACGGGAAGAGACCAGGAGACCACAGTGCCGTGGCGGCTCAGAGTTCCATGAGCGAAAGTATCAACAGCATCGAATGTCGTAATAATATAAGTAGGATGAGGACCAAGAAGAAACTGCATAATTTAACACTCAGAGGTCGTAGTTGATTTCAATAGTTGCTGATAGAATCTGTCAGGTCAGGTTTTCCAAGAAGCGGATGTCGGGCAGATTAGCTATGCAAGGGGTTTCTTGGGGAAACTTTTGTGAAGAATAGAGACAGGAAGCAGGAAGAGTCAGGGGCACCCAGGGACCACAATGCGGGTCTGACACCTGTCAGGGTTGGGCAGGAAGAGCCTCAGGCTGTAATGCCCTTCTGAGGTGGCTGCAGCAAGACCACTGGGAATCCCCGAGCACACGTCGCCTGTGAGCAAGTCCCGCGCTGGGCAGCAGTGGTCTCCAGGGGACCCCGTCGTGCTTGTCCCTGGCTGTGGGCAGCCCAGAGCAAGGGTAGCCTTGGTGTTTGAGGGATGCAGCTGGAGGCCATCAACGATCTTTCCCCGTGCGACAGGTGTTCCTGAAGGAGACATGAGGGTCCATTTCCATGGCATCAGAGGGCCAAAGTAAGGGATGTTGAGAAGGGAGTAGAAACACCAATACTCTGTTTAACAACTCCTCTAAGCTGTTGTTACCTCTATACACAGACAGAAGAGACACACGGAGGAGGGTGGCAGGTAGGCAAGGCCTGGCGAGGAGGCCACAGGCTGTGGTGTTTTCAACTCTGTCACAGAAACCCGTAACCACGTGGCTGGCCAAAGTCACGTGGTTTTGTAGAATTGACAAGGCAAGAACCAGCTCTCCGTGATAGTTTCCTCAGCATCTCTGGCTCTCTCCTCAAACCCTGTCCCCTCCTGGTACCCCAATCACATGCCGGGTTCAGTCTATCCAGTTTGTACCCGGTGGACACTGTTCTTGCCTTTAAGATACATATTTTTTTCAGTTGTGGTGTTTTGAAGACTCTTGTTACCTCCGTTTCTCTGGTTCAAGTATGACGTTGAAGAGCCTAAGTTAACGCACGGCAGGGAAATGAGCCCTTCCCGTGCCCGGTGGAGAGGTGCGGGGACGACCTGACTTTGTGGGGGGCTCTGTCGAGTTGTCTTGGAAACTGCCCCTGCGCACAGTGGCATTTCTGCCTCTGCGTGTGTTTACCAAATGAAGAAACCAACTAATTGCTCTGTGTTTGTTTCCAGGTGACCTCATACATTTGCCTCCATACCTTAGAATGGACTTTTTATTGAATCGAGGTGGTCCAGGCACCAGCAGGGACCTGAGTTTAGGACAGGCGTGCTTGGAACCTCAGAAAAGTCGGACCCTGAAGCGCCCCACGGTCCTCGAGCCCATCCCGATGGAAGCCTCCTCTTCCACCTCCTCCACGAGAGAAGGACAGGCGAGGCAGCCGGGGGCCGTGGCCACATTACCTCAGCGAGAGGGGGCAGAGCTGGGACAGGCAGCTAAAATGAGCAGCTCCCAGGAATCCCTGCTCGACTCTCGGGGCCATTTGAAAGGGAACAACCCCTACGCAAAGTCGTACACCCTGGTATAACAAACAGCATGACTGGACCGTGGTTGTAAATACAATTTAAACAATTCAATCAAAGCTACCTTTTTTTTACGGAATTCCAATATTTATAATTAAAGAAAATTGCCAAAATATATTAAAAAAAAAAAAGAGAAAATACTGAAACCACAGACAGTGCAAAGACTCTCCTGCTTTTTTTCTGTCTGAGTGTGAGCTCCATCTGCCTGGGCATCTGATTTTTTGGGAAAGAAGTCCAGTTTTATGATCTTCACAGGCTACTGCATTTTTACTGATTTTCTACCAAGTGCATGGGGGACTCATTCAACCTTCTGACTGGAAGTTCTATCACACAAGAGTCAAGAGAGAAAACGGGGAGGGGGAAATCAGCCGATCTGTGAATTGAAAAGGAACGCTGATTTGGGGGCGGGGCAGACTTCAGTCACGTTCGCACACCTTTCTTTCCCATTAGAAACCGGGGCCTCGATTTGATCTTCTTTTGTTGTCAACTAGGATGAGTGCCGTCAGTGAAGGGGTGGGGGGGAATCAATTTGGTTCTCTTTTTTGTTTATTTTTTAATTTAATGAGACACTCTTTGCATTTTGTCTAAGCGAAATAAAAAAGAAAAGGTCGTCTGCCTTTATTTCCATGTCTGCTTCTCTTGTCTTCTACCCATTGCTGGGTCGTGTCTCCTACTGATGTTTCTGTTTGGAAACACCAGGCCTGAACCCAGAGCCCAGCTCAGTCAATCAGAGAAGATACTGAGGCCCCGAACCTCTCAGGCATCGCTGGGGAGAGCAGAGAGGGTACCGCTTCTGCTCTCAGGCTGGAGGTGACAAAACGCAGGCTGGTCTCCGTGGCAATGCAGGGCCGGCCAGAGCGGTCCAAGCTCCCTGCAAGGCTCCACTCCTTGCCTGCCACAGCCAGGGATCAGCAGACCATGGCCTGTGGGCCAAACCCAGCCTCCTGGTGTTTTTGTAAATAAAGTGTTATTGGAATAACATGCATGCACTATTTGCTGTTGTCCATGGCTGTTTCCGTGCCACAATGGCGGAGGTGAGTGGTTGCAACAGAGACAGTATGGCCCACAGAGCTTAAAATGTTTCCTACCTGGCCCTTCACAGGGAACATTCACCCGACTCCTGCTCTGGAGTCACCGAGACCCAGCTTGAGCCCCTGGAGGAGGACTCTGCGTCCCACCCTCTGTGACTTGCTCTATGTCTGCTGTGACCGGCATCCAAATGTACAATAAGCCATCTTAATACGTGTGGTCTCCACCCACTCCTCTATACCCAGGGGAAAGCTAGTCAGTAGCAAGGGCTGTTGCTCTGATATCTAAGGTTTTAGTTTCCTTCCTCTCACTTTAAATTATTTACCATGTGGCCCATTCTCGGAGAGAACTTAATTTGTAAGGGGTATGAACTGCGTTCTTCATCCCAAGACCCTTGCCCAGTGCGCTCTCAAAACAGCCAGTCACCCTCCCTTGTCCCCAAGGCCCCCATTTCAGGCTTCCTCCGTAAATGGGAAGGATAACCTGGGCTTCCTGTCAGAATTTTGGCATTGACCAGAAAACGCGATCAAATGCCCACCCATATAGACTGGTGCTATTAATAGTTATTAGCATCGTGGAACATATTCAGAAACGTCTTTCCTTCCCTCCGTCTTTTCCATCTTCTCTTCCTCCTATTTATTTTCCAGGAAGGTCCATTTTTCTCTTAAAGTCAGTGACACAGAATGAGTCCAGGACTGTGTCAAGACACCACCCGCGGACTCTAGCATTAGACGACTCTGTGAACGTGAGGGGCATAGTTTTTCTTGCCGTGGTTTCAGAGTTCAATCCATGAGGACATGTTCGCGTACTCACAGACTGCTTTTTTTATGCAAAAGAAACAAAATGCTACTTTCTGTGGGGGAAACAAAATTAAAGCTCTATCTTTCATTAGCCTAAAACTTCTATATTCCCCAAACTTAGAGGTTGAGCTTTTTAAAATTTTTCTCTCAAGCTGTACAAAAATAAAAAATTCTACATCCTGTCTGCCTCTGGAATGGATTGCTTTCAAGACGTCTGCCTTAGAAATGCTCATTAAAGTGAGTTCAACATGCAAGCACTGTATGAGAAGTTCTCCCCTTTATCTTTCACACAGGAGCCCAGTGTTACTGTCTGCAAAGGGGTCCTGAGCTGTAGGTTAAAGGGGAACTGTATACTAACAAGACCATTATTAAAAGTGATAACAATCCATTTCTTCTGGACCTCTGTCTGTCTCTAGTCTAATTTGTTTAGGGGACATCAGCCTATTAACCCAAGTGTGCAAAGGGAATATTTTATCTTAGAATGGTGAAACACAGACACATTTTTTATCCTCTGGCCAATAGCTACCAGGTCGACGGAGGGTTCCCTCCTCAGCGCCCATCCTGCCGGCAGCCTGAAAAATGCCACCTTCCCTAAGTGAGCAAGGGCTCCTGTCAATACACGGCCAGTGAGCCACACGGCACTCGGCGCTCGTACTATGCCCAGGAGCCTGGTGCTTCTGTTCAATTCACAAGCCTGCCAGACCACTCTTTCTCTCACCCACATCTACCCGGCGACCTAGGAAGAGAAGAAGGAGGAAAAGTTAAGAAGATAGAGCAGCGACATGGCATGAAACTGGTCTCCAGCTCGACCGAGTAATCTCTAATTCCACCTGTCATCTTTGTGCCTTGCTGCGGGGACTCCTGATACTATCTTAAGGTACGGAAAACACACTGTTGCTTAAATTGCTCTCAAAATAAGCAGCAGATCACTACTCAGTTAAGGTCCCTCTGACCTGGTGCCATGATGCCTGAATCACCCACATGACAGCAGTTTCATGCGATGTTTGAGGGCACGGCTGGGGTCTTCCAGAGAAGCTCTGCAAGCCTGTGAGTCAGTCTGCAGCCATGGCACGCAGCATCTGCGGACTGACATAGGGTTAGGAACCCAAGGACTAGTTTGTTAAAGGCCACCTACTCTGGAAACGTTCAAAAGAACCTAACAGTATGTTCATATTTAAAAGTCTCTTTTAATTTTCTAAACAACGTGGCCCAAAACGTATCTCAGCTCATTGAAGATCACCCGGAAAGACTAAATATCCACAATTTAATCTCAAGGGCTCCTGAACCCCACATTGCTTCTCCACCCATTGGTCCAAAATGACCCATCAAACACAGAGTAGAAGGAGTGAGGCTGAGTGAAGGAAAGATTTTTTGCTGGTCTTGAAAACCAAGCTGTTGTAATCCGTGACAAGGGCGCACGTCAAGAAGGAATCTTCAGGCCAGCATAAAAACTGTGTGTTTGCCATGGTACATTTGTCTGCATGGAAGACTCGTGATGGCAGAGCCCTTGGGTAGCCCACCAAACCGCCCTGACATGCCGGATCCACAGCAGGGACAGACGGCGACTGTGGACAGGATCCCAGCTGAGCCTCTCACCCCCGGCAAGCTGGGGCCTCAGCCTGGATGGGCCTCAGCCTAACGTGGGTCACTCAAGTGCTGTCGAGCATAGGAGGGGAACATAACTGTTGGAAGACAATTCCGTGCAGGTCCCTTGCACTTGTGCTTCTGAGCTGGAGCTTTGGTGGCTCCTGTCTGGACTGTGTTTTCAAGGACGTTTGCATAGCTAATAGCATTGGAAGGTAGAGACGGTATCTTCCTGCTGGGCAAAAGGCAGATGTTTGCTGACCTGGATAATAAAAACAATGTCTTTCTCGGAGGCAGAGTTTGGGCAGGTTTGCCAACAGCCTCCTTTAAAAGTTTCCTAGGCATCAGCCACAGGTGGTCTGGGTTCACACCCTCGCTGGTCCCTGACATCCAGGTGGTCCGGGCAGGCTCCCTCAGCTCCTGCCATCTGCAGCCCTATCTCACCTTCTCCGCCAGACCCCCGCGAGCCCGCTATTTAATACCACAGTCCCCACCCCCAGCATTCCTGCTCCTCGTTTCTGCTCTAGCTCTTTTTCCATACCCTTATCATCTCCTAACTTACTCTATAATTTACTTATTTATAATGGTTTTGTCTATAACCTGTCTTCCCTGTCTGGAAGACAGCTCCACAAGGACAGAGCTCATTGTTTTGTCCCCCGTTCCTAGGACAGTGCCTGGTGCATATAAGGATTTGTTGACTGGGCGAAAAAGTTTGGGGTTTCCTAGGCTCAGAGCTCCTCAGCCATGATGCAAACTCACTTTGCACACAGCATCCACTTGGACCGCTCTGCGTCACCCCCGTCACCCCACGGGTCCTGTGGGGACAGAGGAACTGATGGGAATGTGGCACTCATACCGAGTGCTGTGCCGTGAGAAAGAACGTCTTTGCTCTCTGACTCCGGAGTCTCGTGTCTTCTGCCAGCATCCGTGAGGCTGTGGCAGGAGCCCTGGCAACTTGCAGGTCGTGTAAAAATCTGATTCTCTGCAGTCCTCAACGATGACAAGCTAGGTGGGGGCAGCGCCAGCCCCTCCCCACTGTTGAGAAGGAGACTAACTGCAGCTTGAACTAACAAGTGTGATCCACTCACAAATTGTTTGCAGATCAGTGGGAATGTTATTTTTTTTCTTTCTCTCTCCTCGATCTCTCAGAAAGAAAAATTTAAAACTTGGAAAGAGTGACTTTGAGCACATGGCAAGGAGGGCCTGTTCCATCTCCCAAGACAAGCTTGGCACAGCCAGGAAGCCCTTTGTGTCCCAGGAACTTCAAACCAGGTGTAAGAAGAAAAGACAACGTTTATTATCTCTAGCATTGGGTCTCCCTAGAGAGGGCTGCAGTCTGCCTCAAGAAGATAATCTTTCCATGGAGAAAAAACATCTGAGACATACTTTCTTGTGGGGGCGGGGAGGTTGGGGGATGCTCACAGATGTCCTTAGGAACAGCAGTCCTGGGGCCACCCTGCCACCAAAGTGGGTTGCCACGTCCCCCCTGGGCATCACAGTGAACGGAGAGGCAGCGTTTGCAACCACGCTGGGTGTGGGGATGAGAGTTATACTCTCAAAGGATTAATCCAGTGTTTGCCTCAATCTTTCATCCTCTGAGGTTCCCCCAAGGGCTGAGCGCCTCACTAAATACAGGGGACTCCTCTTGCTACTCTATGGGGAGTGGCTTAGCAGTCTATTAAAAAGACGCTTCCCGTTTCCAGATCTGAAATTGTTAAGTGTCTTATAAAGGTGCAAATTCTCAGAGGGCGAGATGATGCTGTGGTGTCCTGATCCTGCATTCAGGCCCCCGGTAAATATAAAACCAGGAGCCTCGCCCTGGGCAGGAGCACAGTCCTCCGTGCAACCACTGCCCACACTCCGTAAAACCCAAATCCAACACGTCCCCCACTCTACGCCAAACCCCCCAACATCTGTTTCCCCATCCCAGGTGAGAGGTGGCTCTGCTATGGCCCAGGAAGGCGACCAATGGCAGTATCAGGAGATACCCTCTTCCCATGCCAGGTAAAGCCCCAGCCAGGGAAAGATGCAAACGTTAGAACTGATCATATTTTGATGTAGTCTCGGCTGAATACTGTACCCATTCCTCTGACTGTTTAGCCATGTGGCGAGAGAACCTTCTTGTCTCATTGAAACTTCTGCTCACCTTTTCCAGCTAATTCTCTTTTAAAGCTCTTTTGTGGTCCTCAAGTTAGTGGATGGCAGTCTGCCCACTTCTGCAGCAGGGGTTAAGCCTCAACATCTAGGTGCTGATGTTTCCAGTAAGAGGAGTAAGAGCGCTTTGCACGGAGCCAACAGTGATGACGATGCTTCCAAGAAGCGTGACCAGGAGAGCACAGGAAGGGAGCGTGCTCATTACAGGGCTAACTGATGTCCATCCTTTCCAAAGACTGTTCCCAAAATGTGTTTGCTTCCCCGTTTCACGCGGCCATTCTGCAGAGTATGACAACTGTGTTTGTTTAATGGTGTAAAATCACAGGAGGATTTGGGGTTAGCAAGGCACGTGGCATGACAGCAGGAACACTGCACTGAGAGGCTCAGCCCCAGCACCCGCACCTCCAGGAACTCCCCACGTGGGCTCGGGCAAGGCCGTCTGGTTTGGACATCGGTAAACAGACTTGAGGGGAACAGAAGGTCTCTGTGGCCCTTCTGGCTCAACAAGGAATATTTGAGCTCCTTGAAAGTGTGTGGGGGGCGGGGGGAGGCATTGAGGCTGCATTTCATTTATTTCTTCTTTGTACCCCCAGCACTCAGCACAGGCATCGGCCCCAAACTGGTGACTCTTCAAAGAAGATGCGTGTGCTGAGAATGTAGGCGGGCAGGTGCACCGTGGAATGTTAGGAAGGATGCTCTAACAGTCCGTGAGCCCAGCGTGTAAGACAGCTTTTAATCTTTTTAATAAAACCCTTAATTCAGCTAATTGTTGTGTGTTTGCTATTCGCCCTGGAGGGAAAAGGAAGGTAAAGAAACAACCTGATCATTTTCAGATTTCAGACGCCGGAGGCTTTACTGAGTGTTGCATAAAATCTCACACACTGGTGTTGAAAAGGTTGACCTTCTCTCTGTCCCTTGTAAATAAAAACTCCTCTTCAGGTAGGGCTCTACAAGGAAGAGAGCAGGAGGTTCCTAGAAGTTTCTGTGGCCCTGATAAAGGGACCTCAGCCTCTGGCAGTTAGGCATGTGGAATCCAAGCTGCCTTGCCCAACAGAAGGACAAACTCTTAGGAGTAACTTCTTCAGTTCTCCCCGCAAGACAGTCTTAGCCTGGGACTTGTCCTAAAACTGCACCTTGGTTTGGCATCTTCCTTCCTCTTCCCTGGCCTGCAAGGGAAGCATGACCGGAGTAGCAATTCATTGTGATCAACATTAACACACATCATTCTGCCTTTTCTGCCCCATGTGCCCAGACCCACACAGCATCTAAGGGCTCATGGAATGACGGATGTACCAACGTGGGATCTCACATGTCACAATATTATCTCAAACCAAGGGACCCACTTATGGTGAAGGAAGCGTGACATTGGGCCCATGCCGATGGGCTGTACTGGTCCTACTTTATCCAGGAGCTACTACAGGGCATCTCAAAGATGTGGCCAAGATGCTAGATTGGAGATGACACCCTGTGGGGTTGTGGTGCCGTCCCTCTGGATGCTGTACATATCTTAAACCAACAGCCATTACGTGGTGGTGCTCTGTCCCCAGTGGGATGCGTCCATCCAGAAACTGAAGTTTGGATTGGAAGTGACTTTACTCACCGCTAGCCCTACTGACTCACGGGGCAATCTGTGATTTTATCCCCACGACTTTAGGCTCTATGGGGTCTACAGCCCCAGTGACCAGAGGGAAGAGGCTTCCACCAGGAGACACCGAAAGACTCACATCGCACTTAAAGCAACAGCTGCTGCCTGGTTCGTGGCCTCTTCCCAACAGCAGACCACAGGCAAATAAAGGTGTCCCCACATTTGCAGGGGTAACTGGCCTTGGCTGTCATAAAGAGGCAGGGTTCCATGTGATGGGTGAAGAAAGGAACATGTTCTGCACTCAAGTGACTCACTGGGGTATCTCTTGCTACTCCCGTGCCCATTTTTAACTGTGCACAGGAAGTTACAACAAGCGTGACCCGAAATGGGCCTGGTGACCAGAGCTCCACCCTCTCAGCTATGAGGGTCTTGGCGACTTCATCAAAGTAGCCACCTCAACAAGCAGAAATGCTCTCCGATGGCGAAGGGAACCTAGAACGGCTGCCAGAGGAAAGAGGGGGTGAATGTCAGCCACTGCCTTGGGGCCAACTGCAGCAGCAGGGCTATGTTGCCCTCGCTGTCCTCTTACAGGGTTGTCCACAGAAAGTGAAATCAAGCAGGATCTTGAAGAAGCCCTGGCAGCATGAGATGAACTTAACATGAGAAGTGAGCAGATCCAGGCCGGGCAAGGGGAGACCGCAGTGGGCCTGACTGCTCCACCAGACCCTTCCGATCCCTCGCCACGCTCTGCACCTGCCCGTATCCCAGCCTCCGTGTGCTTTTCTACAACTTCTTTCAGCAGAATGCCCTCAAGCTACTGAAACTGCGTTTCCCACCAGCACAGAGAGTCGAAATGCCTGGAAGTTGCCATCCTTCTGGAGAGATCTTCGCCAGTGGCTGGCAAGTGCAGGCGTTTGGAAGCCCAACTCCCCAGCCACAAGTGGGAACAAAATCTTAGCTGCAGTTGACGCTCAGGACCCCAGGCAGGATCAGCCCAAAGCTAGAATTCGGCCAGGTATCCCATCCTTGCTTCTTCCTTTCTCTAACCTTTCTTCCCCCCACCCTCTCTCTGGTTTCTCTTGGTAGCACCGTAATAAATCACTGCACATAAATTCACAACTCAAGTTCCATTCTGAGAGGCTCTACCTAATGCAACTTCTTATTCTTCATTCTACCCCTGTACCCAGCTTAGTGCCTTGTATGTGTCAGATGTCCAGCGATGTTTGGCAATAAATAAATCAGTGGGCGAGTGAATGAATGACTAGGAGTAGATAGCACTGCAAATGTTAATATCCCCTTTGTTATTTTCCCCAATTGAGATTGCTCTGGGCAGCCGCTTACTGAATACTATCTGATCTTCTCAATGCACGGCGCAAGTAAATCTTGGCCGAAAGTAAACGAGAAAGTGTAAGATCGAACCTTCTTGAAGCACAAAATTTTCCGCTGTACTTTCAAAGGGACATGAGGCAGCCCTGGGAGTCCACTCCGCAGCCGCCTGCGAGCCCAGGGAAGTGTGTGGGACGTGGCAGGGCAGCCCACTGCCGCTGCATCCCGCGCACACAGTCTCCCCTCTCAGGCCCCCTCGCAGGTGAAGAACCGACAGGCCACGGATGAAGCAGGCACTCAGCAGAGGACTTTTTCATCCGGATTGACAGGCGTGAGGGGAAGGTGGGTCAGTCAGGACTTTGAAGCCAGGGAAGGGGAAATCATTTGGTTTCTTCAGCAAGCAGGATCGGCTCAGCCAGGAAGCACCTAATTTTAGCACTATCTTTGCTGACAAATCCTTTCATGCTTTCTAACCTAATGAGGATTTACATTGGGACTAGCAGTGAGGGCTTTCAAAGATAGAAGACAAGATATTTATAGGCCTTAGAATACGCATGGAACCTTTAACACATTTGCAGGAATCTGAGTCTGGCCTCCTTTAGGTTCCGTTGCTACCTCTGAGGCTGATTCATGCTCCCAGCTTCCTGCTGAGCGGAGTCCAGGGTTTCTTCTAACACCAGGGGAAAGAACTCACTGGCCTGAACGGGGCACAATATTTCAAACGAGGCCAAAAATAAATGGCATTTCACACAAAGTTAATACGAGCTGGTCTTTGGACCAAAAATAATAAATACAGGAGAATGGGCTTCATTGGAACCTTCCCATTAGACAGAGGGAACCAGTCTGAGACCCTGGAGGTGAACCACATGGGGTTCTTTTCATCAGGCAACGTGAGACTTCATGGACAGCTCGGAGAGGGCTCGCGTGCTTTGCTGTCATCATCCCAAAGACCTTTGCACTGACTTCGCCACGCGCCCCAAAGGTAAGCGCGTGGGATCTGGCGTCAGATGGCTGAACTCAGAGCTGGGCTGTACCGTGGATAAGCTCATAACCGTGAGTGAGGCACTACCTGTGTCTCGGCTTCCTTATCTATAAAGCCTGGGAAATAATAGCAGCTCCATTTAGAAACACTGTCTGAAATGAGTTAAGACAACTTAGAACAGTTAAAGCATCTTGGCACATAATAAGTTCTCAATAAATGCTAATGGTTATGATTAGCTATCCCTTTTAATCCACTTATTTGAGACTGAGTAACACCTGCCCATGGAGACTATCTCAACAAACATCCCACTCAGACATTCCAAGCACTGTTTCCACATTTGGGCTGAAAAGTGTTATTTTATCAAATCTGTACATATCAGCACAAGGCAAACACTCCCCTAGCACTGTTGATTGGTTGAATGCCCAGGGATGCAGAAACCAATTCCTAGCCCAGGAGCATATGTGTGTGTTCGATCACGCTCCAATGTTTAATCATGCAGTTTCTTGCCCAGAATGTACCATGTCTTCTGATCGTTTGAGCCAGTTTGGTTCATAAAGCTAATGATATCCACATATATTTCAGGAAGAGGAGGAGGAGGAAAGTGGAAGAGAAGCAGCTAATTAAAGCCATCTCCTAAAGGATTCTCTCACAAATGTCTAAATGACAGCATTCATAGCTTAAGCGTCAAAAGAAACCATTCTGTTATCCCCTTACGAGAAACATGTTTAAAATTTTAAATAGTCATTATTGCCACGTTGCCACATGTTCTCATTTATTTCTTATTTATGAGACTTAATAAAAGTAATGAAAGCAAGTGTCGGTGTCTCAAAAGTTAATGTGTTTTTTTAATAGCCAAATTATATTGAGAAGCACTTCAGTAAATAAAGGAAGAGGTCCGGCGGGAGCCCAGGGTGTATGGTGGTGTGACAGGCAGCACAACACTTGGATGTAACCCTTTTGAGCAGAACCTGCAGAGACCTGCTGGTCCGGGCTTCTCCAAACGTTGGGTTCCCTCCTGCCCTTTCTCGTCTCCCTGTCTTCGGGGCCATCTAAGTGCTGGGAGAGGGAGGGGGAGGAGGACTCTCACGTGGTTCAGGGAGGGGGCCTGGGACAAGGGCTGCCCCTGCCCTGGCTGCTGCCTGTGTCCCCGTGAAGCCGCCCCTGTGGTCTTTAGGGATCCTAGGCTGACAGCCATGGCCGAAATCCACAGTCTCTGCATCCTGCTCTGAACTCTGGGCGCCGGGTCCACTTGGAGGCCTGCTCCTCACTGGGGCATGCAGGGCCCTGAGACTGTGTCGGGCTCCCCAGCTGGAGGCTCAGCCCAGCCTCGGCTGTCTGTTGCCCAGGCCACGTGCCCCGGCCCCACTCTAAGAGGCTTGCGGGTTCCTCGAACCTCCCTGCATGATTCTTCCTCTAGAGCGTCTTCACTCGGGGAGGAGGCAGGATGTGGGGGGCCCCTCTGAGACGCCTGCCTCATTGCCTCCTGAGCGCGTTGCCCGCTGACGTCCTACTTTCCTTTGCAGGTGGTGGAAAAGCTGCTCTTGCGTCGGGTTCTGTGCCCCCCCGCCCCGCACCACGGCTCGTTTTATGCTCTCTGTGCTCAGCTTCCTCCGGCTTTCCTGCCGGAACCCACAAGTCCTTTTGTCTCTCAACAAAGTCCAGCTCTTATCAATCAAAAAGCCTTTGGTATTTAGACTGTTATCTTCACAGTGGATTTCAAGAGCCTGTTTTTGAACTCAAAAATCAAAAATGTGGTCTTTGTTCTAGACATTATCATCTTTTCCCTTGAGAGCTGAGGGGCAGAAAGCTGTCTGAACACCGGTGGGAAGGAAGGGGGCCAAGGAGAAAATAGCAAAATGATCCTCTGCCACGCACTGCCCTGTATAACAGCTCTGAGGGGCCCCCGAGAGTATGCTGAAGCCCTAACCCCGGTGCCTGTGTGTGAATGTCACCTTGTCTGGAAACGAGCTCTCTGCAGACGCAATCACATTACGACGAGGTCATGCTCAGTTAGGGCGGGCCTCGTTCCGCAAAACCCATGTGTTTATAAGGAAAGAGAAGACACAGACACACACAGAGAAGACGGCCGTGTGATGTTGGGAGCAAAGACTGGAGTGATGCATCTACAGGCCAAGAAGGCTGAGGTTTGCTGGCAACGTCGGAACCCAGGACGAGACAAGGAGTTCTTCTCCCCCGGAGCTTTGGGAGGGAGCACGGCTCTGCTGACACATTGATTTCACACTTCTGGCCTCCAAACTATGAGAGAATAAATTTCTGCTGTTTTAAGCCACATGGCCGGTGTAAGTTGCTATGGCAGCCCTAGGACACCAATACAAAGAGGTAGACAGGGGCTGGTATTACATGAAGTGGCAGCCCACCCACCTCTGCTCTCTGCTATCAGACTCTAAGACAGACGAACATATTAGTGAATCATCTTTCAGATGCAAGTGGGTGAACACCCAGCCCATCTTGGTTTAAGCAAGAGAGGAAATTTGCTGGCTTCATCAGAGGTCTGGGACTAGAGCTCACCAGCATCAGGAATGGCTGGATCCAGGGGCTCAAACAGCATCACCATCACCCCACAGCTCTATGTCTTCTGCTGGTCTTGTCCTTCCCAGGTCAGCCCTTCCACCTGGTCTATTAATCCCATGCTTTTGTTGCTTCTTTGTGGTTCCTTCATCTTTCTCTGCTCAGCCAGTCCATCAATCAACAATCAATTTTAGCCTGAAAGCTCATTCATCACTAGGCAGTGCTGTGTAGTGGTTAAGAGCACAGATTCCCAAGCCAGCGTCTCTGCCAGTGGCTCGCTCTGTGTTCTTGGGAGAGCTATTTGACCTCTCTGTGCCTCAGTTCCCTCATTGGTAGAATGGGGATAGTAAAAGTATGGGCCTCATGGTGTTACTTTGAGAATTAAGAGAGTTAATAGATGGCAACTGCATGCAGTTCAGTGAGTTTGCATACGTGAAATGTGGAGAGCAAGGCCTACCGTGTAGTGAGCACTGTCTGTGTACCCCTGTTTATAAAGCAGTGGCATATTATGCGAAGTTCTTTTACATTAATAGTAGAACATTTCAAAACAAGCCTTTGGCACAGACTCGCCACCCCCAAAAGTGACACGAATGAGGAAAGTGAAGCCCAGAGAGGTTTGGAATCTTTTCCAAGGTCACCAAGTCAGCAAAAAGTGCAGCCGAGATTCCAAAAGATTTTTCACTTCCAAACACTGAGCTTTTTCACTGTACGTGTTTGATCTCCCGTTGCCCTGGCTCTTTGTCCTCCGTCAACCACAGCAGCCCGTCTCTCTCATCCTAAAACACCCTTCCCTCCGCCCTGCGTGGACCTCAGTGTCCACTGAGGTCCATCCTCATGGAAACTAAAGTTTCCGTCCTCTGTCTCCCCCTTTATTTGCTGGGATCTCTTTGAAATAAGTGGCAACGCTCAACTTCCCGTATTTCCAGTGCTTACTGACCTCCTCACCCTTTACAGCCTTGTTTTCTTTCCGGCATTCTCCCCAAAATGCTGCCCTCTCGAAGGTCACCAAACAGCTCTCAAATGTCAGATCAAACGGCCTTTCCCGAGGCCATTGTCCCAGCCCGAGTGTAGAAGGTGTCAGGCTATCCACTGCCCCTCCCTGAGCCCGCGCCCCACCCCAGACTCTGCACCTGCTTCACCTCCCCCTGGGATGCGAAGGACCCTGAGAGTGGGGCTCACCCATCCCCCACCGGCCAGCTCTCCAAAGCAGGGCCGCCAGGTCAGCTGGAAAGAAAGAAGAAAGACGTCACGTTCCTAATGTCTGGAATTCTTCTTTCATGCTATAGCTCAAGGAAAAGATGAAAAGATTTCTAAACTGCCTGCTTCTCCTAAGGAAAAATGCTCTCTTCAGGTGAAAAGAGAGAGGGGTAAGGAAAAGAACTAAATGAACCTGGGGTTTCTCAGAAGGAACCATGAACCCCCCTGCAACCGGCCCCAGGGGAAAGAAAAGGTCTGATGTGTTTGACGATCTGAGAGTCAGGAGCCCCAGGCACCAAGACAAGGAGGAACAGGGGTCTGCTGGGAGGCAGAGGCCAAGGTCACGAGGCTCACAGAGACACCCCCCACTGCCCCATGGGGAGCAGAGGAACCAAGTGCAGCAGCACACGGTGGAAGGGCGGGGACACAGTCCTACGGGTGGGTAGACTGGCCAGCCTGGACCAGGAAGCACCAATGGAACAGTGCACTTTGCGGAGGAGGCCGTGTCTACACGGGCCAAGGAAGAGCCAGTCTCCCCCCGTGGAGACACCACCACCTTAGTCCTTGGAAGGGCAGGGTGTGCCCCGCTTTGAAGTGAAGGAGGGGGAGAGGAATCTGAATTGTAACTGTGCTTATGCTGAATTAGGGACGTTTCTGCTCTTTGCAGAAAAGGGGCGTTGAGAAATCCCTGCCTATCGCAGAAACAGGCCCTCCCTTTGCCCCCTCTAGGGTTTCAGATCCTGTTATTCTTTCAGCCTGGTGCGTGTTAAAGTCTGTAAAGTCTGGGTTTGACCTGAGAAACAAACCGGCAAGAGTGATACATACAGAGAGAGAGACAGAGGGAGAGAGAGGGAGACCCTCTAACCAGCTTCCACAATTGCGTGGGGTCAAGTCCCTCTAATAAATCTCTATGACGTGGGATTTGATCCTTTATGAAATGGTTACAGGGACCTGACCCCCTGCGATTACGGAAGCTATGTAAGCAGGCTCTGCAAGGCTGTCGCCTTTGTGTCTGGAGCTGGCTTCTGAGGTCCACGGGGAGGCCGGTGGGGAAGGGAGGATGGATTTGAAATGGGGGAGAGTGAAGACAGGTGCATCCCACAAGCAGAAACTGGCGTCTATGAGGACAGACTGGGACCCTCATGGGTGTCTGTTTTGAGCACCTCCTCTTGGTGTGGGAGGGAGTCGCAGCCAATGCTGGTCGGTGAGACTCAGCCTGGGGACGAGGACACCCCGCACCAAGCCGGGCCACACGGGGTTGCACACGGGAGCAGAGGGAACTCCTGGGGCTGAGGGAGGCAGGCTCTGTAGTATCCAGGGGATGTGGTGCTCCCTGGCTCCCTCGGGAGGATATGGTGGGCTTGTTTGAATAATTTCACAGGCTAGCAGGGACAAAAGCCTGTTACCCACAATAAGCAGGCCCTGTGCCTGTCCCAGTGACAAGGAGAGTGGGTTAGCTAGGGGACCCTCCCCGTAGGAGCATAACAGAGCAGGTAACTTGCAGTTGGGTTCCCCCGGATGTGAAGGCACACGTAACTTCAATGACAGGGGCAGGGTGTCTGCAGGAGAAGCTGGCATTCTCTGCGGTGAAGCTGAGCCCACCCCAGCTCAGGGGTTGGAGAAGCAGAGTGGGCGTTCAGCAAGAGCTGGGCTGAGCCACCCAGGTGGACCGACAGGTGAGGACAAAGTGCGCAAGCAGTGGCAGTGCCTGGACCTGCTCATGAGCCAAGAGCTGGAGGAACTTGGCTGCTGCTTTTCCTTCACCTTGGAAACCTCATGCAGAGGCCCTGTGGCCCACCCCAACCCATCCTCTGCAGGGAATGGAATTCTGGGAAATGTAGTTCCAGCTCAGCCAGGTCAACTGGGGAAGCCACCACACCATCCCGCCTTTCTTCCAGGCCCCGCGAAAGTTCCATTTCCTGCAGGAGGAGGCTTTCCTGATTAACTCAGCCGAAAATGGTCTCCGAACTTCCAGGACACCTTATCCTTCTCTAATGCTGCTTTTCACTTTGTGCCGGATACTAACCACTGTGATTACATCTCATTTCCTCTGATAATGATAGCTAAGCCGCTGCGTGCCGAGTCTCGTACCACGTCACCTCTAATCCTCCCGCGAGCCCAGAAAGCAAGCGTTAGGACCCCCCTTTCCCACGTAAAGAAACACAACTAGGGGAGGTGAGCAGCTTTCTGAGCTGACACAAGGAGGAAGGGGCAGCGATGCTGAGAGTCAAAGCCAGATTTCTCGGATTGCACCCCAGCCTCTCCCTGCTCTCGGTGGCCTCAGGGGAGGGACGTGTGCCTTACTCATGTGACTCTCGTGCTCACTAGTTCTGTAGCTTAGACAGAGAGGAACCTCCTTCAGATCCATTCAAATCCCTTTCCTGTGTGGGAAGCAAAGGACCCACTTTTATACGGACCACAGCTACAATTGATGAAACCTGGAATCACCGTGCAGTCGTTATTGACTGGCCCTCTAGATCTACACAGTCCCAGATGATTCTGGTGACACTTCACCCGTGTTGGATCTGGGCCCACTGACCATGCCTCAGCCTCCTGGCGCTGTGTTCTGTGCATACAGTCCCTTGTTTGATGACAGGACAGCCCCTGAGGAAGGCGTTTCTATCCTGTTTTACATGCGAGGAATCTGAGACTTGCAGATAGTCACTCGCCCAAAGTCATGGACTTATGAAGAATAGAAGCCGGAATTCTGAGCTCCCAGAACTTCTCGTCTCCATCTCAGGGGCTGCTACTGCTATTAGGCCCTGTCACAGGTAGAAGTGGGCTTCACCTGGTGCCACCTGCCAAGTTCTAACTTATGTGCCACAGCCCTTCTCTCCTCCAGACACCTCGGCTCCCGCCGTCAGGGGCTGCCAGTGCTGTCTACGCCACACTCCTCCTCTGCGTCTGAGCCTTCCTGCCTGTCCCAGGTGTGTGTTCTCTTTCTGACTGTAGCTCTCAACCAGCCTCTTGGACTCCACTCCTCCTCCCTCCACCCCCGCCTCCACATTCCTGGAAAACGCATCCTCTGGAAACAGAAACCTGATCAAATAACTCCTCCACGGACAGTTTTTGGTGACTTCCTATTGTCCCTGGACATGACACTTGAGGTCCTTTTGATTTGGCTCTGCTGACCACCCAGACTCAACTCCCCAGTGCCCACCTGGTTCCAGTAATTCCTGAACTTTCCACACTTCTCCAGGACTCGGAGCTTCTGTGCAAGCTCATCCCTTCACTGGGAACACCTTCCCAAGCCTAACTCTTACCAGCCTTTGGAACCCTTGAGGCGTTACCCCCTGAGCCCAAACACGGGCAGATGTTCCCAAATACCCTGGAAAACAGGGTCAAAGCCAGGGTCACCCTGAACTCTCACAACATACCTACGTGTCTCTCCTCTCACCAGACCGAGCTTCTGGGACCAAGAGGCTCACCTGTGCATCTTGGCATCGCAAGATCTAGCCCAGTGCCTGGTGCATAAGAGGGTCTCAGTACAGCTTTGTGGAATGAAAAAGATGAAGAAAAAGCCAGTGAAGATTGAGCCCTTATCACATGCCAGGCGTCTGGAAAGCCCTTCCCAGGCATTATCTCATATAACTGTAGAGGTGAGGGGAAACCTCCCCTTTCCCTGAGAGTTCGCTAAAAAAATCAACTCACATTGAAGGCAGATTAATAAGAGAAAGGTTTATTTACCACGTGCATGGGGAGAATCACAGTGATTACCCAATATCCCAATGGGATCCAGATATTTTTATACTTGCCTTTTAGAGGGGAGAGGGGTATGAGGAGTACAGGTAATTTTGTTTAGGGGCAACATATGGATGCTAGGGAGGATGAATGGATGGGGAAACAGATTGATTTGTAAATTAACCTGAGAGACAGGTATTTTGTTTTAAATGATTTGGGCCAAGTCTGGTGACATTCTTGATCTTCCTTCTATTGAGATGGCAGGGAGAGGAAGGGAAGTCCATTGTTCTTTAGATCTGGCAGTCCCTTTATGCAGATAGAGGGAAAGCCCCTTCCAATGCTTTTTGATCTTGAAGGGCCTATAATTCAAAATACTCTTTATACCAGGGAGTCATATTTTGGGGTGAAATTTCCTGAGCTCTTTCATAGCCCTCCTGATAACCTTATGCAATAGCAATCCTTATTTTACAGATGCTGAAATGGAGGCAGAGAGCCAGAGAGCTACGGCAACTTCTCCAACACTGCTCCTGAGTGGCAGGGCAGGAGTCGTGCCTCCTGGGCTTGGATTCCCAACCATGACAGGGGACCCAAGCCTTGAGCACTCAGCCTGCACCTTGGGCAATGAGAAGCTGTGCTCTGGGACCCACGGCAAAGCAAGGGTTAACTTACTTGCAAAAAGGTGCACTGCAGGGCCCTTTGAAGACAGCAGGTGTAGTTTAATGCAGGGGGCAGTTCCAGGATCTGGAGGATAGGGATTAGCCAGCTCCTAACTCCAGGTCCAGTGACAAACTCCTGGGAATCTCTCCAGCCTCAAAGACAATCAACCGCTTAACGAACAAGAAACAATGACACATTTTTAACGGAGAGCCCCAGGGCTAATAGAAAGGAGTTCATACCGATTTTCATGAGGAAGGAACCTATGCTCCGACAAAAGTTTCAGGAAAGCAGGGCTGGCGGGCTCTGGAAATGGGGTGACCAGCCGCCCCTTGCAGAGGATGCTATTCACAGACACAGCCCTGTGAGGCAATGAAGTCTTTTTTCTTCTTTGGTTATCTTTCTGAAAGGTTTTAAGGCTTCTCATTAGGATGAAAGCAAATCTGATGCTGTAAACTATTTAAAGATCCTCCGGAGTGCCAGCTAAGAGGGGCCTTCTCTCGTGGTGGCTATTTTTAGTCAAAGTTTCACCGCTAATGTTTCATAACTTTCAAGTGACTATTCAGGTTGGTATTTCCAGCCAAAGGATGCTCTTGGGTTGAGGCTCAAGTGAGCAATTTACGAAAGACTTAGGCTTGCTTTGCCCAAACGCCTCCAGTTTCACAAGGAATTTTAAAATGTCTTTACTCTTTTTTCTTTTACCTTGGGTCTTGCATTGATTAATATCTGTTAAAAAGCTGATGTGCCTTCCACTTCCTCTTCTAACTACTCCCCGTTGTCCCCCATATTTGAGGTGCTACAGCCGTTCTCCACACCAGATTCCCCAGAGGCAGGGCTCAAGGCTTCCCGAGCCCAAGGAGGGATCATCAGAGTGTCACATTCTTGTCCCCTCCTTGACACTCAAGTGAAGGGTGGATATGAGCTTGTAGACATCCACAAGAATGGCTTCATGGAAATGTTATCAAATTCTCTCAGAAAAAAACCAATAATAATAAAAAACAATCCAACTCATGGTAGATGTGCAAATATTATATGTAAAAATGTCAGATTTTCTCATCATTGGCATCAATATTTGGATATTTGCTTCAGATGCAGCAACACAATTTTTGGTGTGTTGTGCAAAAGTGAGCCACCATAAGGGGACACGAAGTCATTAAACAACAACAGCAGTCCTTGTCCCCACCCACATTCCTGGGGACCTTTGATAACTTAGCACCCGTATCCCCCTCCCTGTGGAGAGAAAAGATCAGAGGCAGAAGTCATCGTGAAGACATCGTGAGATCAGATGAGTTGACCAAAGTCACACATGTCCAGTAAGCAGGAGAGGTGGGAACCCATGTCTGACTGGCTCCAGTTTCGTCTGCTCAAAACCCAGAGTGGACGGTAGAATCCAGCCCCTGAAACACCTGGGAGGAAACGAGAGCCGTTTCTGGGGCGGGTCGTCAGGAATAGCAGCCAGTTGTGCAGTACTCGCACTGGAGGAAAACGGTACCTCTCTGAATCGCTTTAAGGGACCTCTGCCGAAGCACGAATGGTACTAGGAATATATTCACCAACACTCAGTACTTTGAGTAATAATGTCTGCAGGCAGGGAGGCTGCTCTGCCTTTTTTAAATCAGCCAGAACACAAGTGGTCTACCATCCAAGGTAGGCCAGTGAATGGCCAGAGAGAGGAGAGGGACACCACTGAACCAGATAGGGGAAAAGAAGAGGGCAAGAGACGGGGTCTCAGGTTGCCCCAACTCTTATGGAAGACTAAATCTGTGCGTGGAACCAGAACCAGGCTGCTCTTACAGTGCACATGGATTTGGGTGTCTTATGCACATATTATAGCCAAAGTTTCCTGCTTAGTGAACCATGTAGACATTTTCCCTAGTGTGGTTTTGATCTTTCCTACCCGTTTCCTTGGGTACTGCTGTAAGGCACTGTAGAGAGCCCCTTCTGGGGAGACTAGGGAGGATGAGGAACAGCAGAGGCCACGGTCCGCTGCTAAGGTTCTGGGTCTCAGAACAGGTGGAATAGAGACATCTCTCCCATTAGTGCTTGTGAGTGGCACTCGTTCCTGGATGGGTCCTCAGGTCATATATTTGTCCACAAAATGAAACAAGGAAGTGAGGAGCATCCATCAGTCATGGATCTATTCAAGCACATCACGGTTGCCCAGAAGAGAAGGATGAAAGGAAATACCGGAATAATTCAAGCTGCCACTGTGAGGTTGAGCTGCCCTTTCCAATCAATCAAGAAATATTTTTAAGTATCTACCAAATGTTCAGCATTTTTTACTCAAGAGGACACTCTAAGTCCTGGAAAATGTGATTCCCACTTTCAAAATTTTATCATCTGGTTAAAGAAATGAGATGAATAGACTTCACATATATAATAAGACAAGGCAGATTAAATTTAGTGCTGAGTTATGCATTCAGGAAGAAAGATCGGAAAGGCCAGCCCCCCCACAGGAGCCGAGAGGATGTCGTCATCTCAGTGTTAAAAGGAGGCCTAATTCAGATGAATGGAGGAAAGACGGAAGTTCCGGAGGACGGCAAGCGTGGAGGGAAATGCTAAGTGAGAGGGGCGGTGTGGTCTGAGGAACGTTTTCTCATCTGTCAGATGAGGACAGCATCGGCCTCCTTTGCTTCATGGGATTTTTCTGAGGAGCAAAGATACTTATGTAGATAGTGTTTCAATTCAAGCCCCACGATGAAGTTAGAAACCATGGGGTCCTCAGGAGGAGGATGCCCTGCACCAACCAGCAGATGTGCCCACAAGTTTCTCTCTTGCTGGCCCCCTGGCTTTCTTCAGTGGGAAGGAGTCCCTCTGCCCTTCCAGAAATACAGCTTCTGCGTCACTGCCCCTCACCCTCCGCAGCCCACGCAGGGCGGCGTTCTTCCTCCACGAAGACCAGGGAGGGGGTCTCAAGACTGGGTGCCTGGGGCAGCCTGCACCTGCGCCATTTGACATCGCAGGAGTCCGGGAGTCCCTGCAAGGTTGCTCTGACTTGCGAACTCCCAGGCAGGAGGAGGTGTTGGGGGAAAGCAGCAAAGCTGAGGGCAGGACTTCCTGCATTTCCTGTGGTGGGAGCTAAGAACATGGCGATCTCTGCAGGGGCTCCAGGGAACCATGTGGGTGTCCACCCATGAGGGACATATGGATTCTCAGCTTATAAGGAGCATAAAAGTCCTCTCAGCATCAGCCAGAGAGGCCACGACAGCCAGTAGAGAGGACCGTAACGTCATCCCGTCAACCCAGAGAACATTTGTCCTGACTTCATTCTCAGAGGATGCAGTGCCCAGAAGAGAGAGAGGGAGGGAGAGGAGGAGGAGGACACCAGGAGGAGGCAGCTGAAGTGTGACCTGCTCTTCCGGGAGGAGAAGAGAGATTTGGAGCAAACTTGAGAGTGAAGTTTGCATGGCAATGGCACTGAACCTTGAGTACCAAAGTGAGGCTGTTCTGGGAATCAGTGGGGCAGGAGGTCATTCAGGATGCAACTGCCTGGAGGAAGGGAGGGTTCCTCCTAGCAGGGCTGGGAGGGGCAGATATTGGAAAAAGTCAGACTACAGGGTTTCCTGTTCATCGTCCCAGGGAGCCAACACTTCACAAGAAGCCAATTTCATTTGAATCTGTGAGAAATGAATATGTTCAAATTTCCAAGTTAGCATTTCAGGCTTGTCCGTAAACCCAGGCTCGAGCGCAGTCAGTGTTTTCACAGGCGCTTCTCGACAGGGAATAAGAAAGAGGAAGTAGCAAAGCATTAGCTTGACTGGGCACAAGACACAATGCTGTTTTCTTTGTTCCCTTCCGTGGGCCTAAGTGACAACAAAAGCTATTTTCCCTGATTCACAGCAACCCTACTTCCACTTGAAGGAAAATTCCCAAATAGTGGCTGTTCAGTGAGGGCTGCATTCACCCTACAAAGATACATTGAATATATATGCAAAAAATCCTGTTTACATTAAAAAGCATCCTGTAAGCTAAGCCATTTGCTACAAAGCAAATTTCAGGACCTACCATTTCAGTTACTTTGTGAGAGAATTATTGGAATGGGGGGATCATTATATCCCAAGCATTCAGAAAGCTCCAATTACCTATTTTTTTGAAAGTTCATGTAAAATTGTTATGATCTTTATAATTACTTTTCAGTTATATTTTATTTCTTATGCCTAAAGTAGCAATTTACTCAATAATGCCCTGGCACCTGGAAGACATTAATGAGCATGTTTGAAGGTTCAGCGCGGTGCTTACGGCATCCTGCGTGGGAGACCTCATGACTCCCCTCTGCGGGTCCTGCTTAATTGTTTTGGGCATGTGGCCAAGAGTGCCCCTTCCTATGTGGCTTCCTTCCCGTGATCTCTACCTCACAACTGGAGAAGCAAAACCGAAGGAGCCGAATGGCTTTGCCCGGGATCAGGAAACCGAACACCTGCATCGACAAACGAAGTGGACTATTTGAGAACGTTGTTGAAAGAAGACAAAAGAATTCAACATCTACTCGAGCAGGAGTCAATAAAACATTATGTTTACTATTTTTTTTTCAAATTGCCTATATTTTTACGGATTTTAGTACTACTGTAGAAATGATTATTTATTTCTCTAAATGTGGAAGATTATGCTTTAGTATCAATACTTCCATGTTCCTAAATTTCTTGATTATATTGTTCTATTCTGATGGGAGTAAAATATTACAAATGATTTATCATACATGTTAATTTAAAATGTGTCATTTTGGTATGTTTTTTCAGTTGCATTTTGCATTACCTTGTGAATATTCAATAGTCTGATAAATATAACCAGCATGCAATATATTACCTAATGACACCAATATAATCAGTACTTCTAGAATTCTTGGGTTCCATAAAATCTTCTCATTAAATATGATTTAACAAATAAAAAAAATGCAGTGGATGTTCTCTTGTTCTTTCGGCCAGTCCAATGTCCATACAGATGGCTTCTTAACATGGTGGGGACCATGACAATCCATCCCTTTTATTCCTCCAATGTCAAGAGGACAGAGAAGCCGCATGGACAAGGTCTTTGGAGACATCACCGCTCTTTAGGCTGTGACTCTGGACAATAGACAGTCCCTTCCGAAGAGTGGTAGACATGAGTCAACCACCCGAATTATTCATTTTTTTTCTTTCTGAGTCTTGCCAATTCCCGATGAAAGCTAAAGAGTGTTGTTATAAAACATCAGTGTTTTAGCTAGACTGCTTAATTTCAGTGTTGGTCCCATCTCCACCCCCGTCCACACACAGAAACACAGGGAATCTTTTATGCCGCTGACATGAATCACAGCTGTGGGTCCGTGTGGGTCTGGGCTGGAGGAATCTGGTGTTTACAGTTCTGATGGCAACAGCTTGGGGACCAACTTGCTGTGGAGCCATCTCTTGGGCAAGTTACCTTATTCCTAAAGACCATCACCCTTTTCAAATTTTGTTTCTTTATCCCTACAAACAAAAACATGTGAGGGCTACAAACTCAACCTCAAAATCCCAAGGTCAGATAATTTTTACTATTTCCTAAGACTTTACGTTCTTGTAATAGAGCTTCTGAAAGCTGAGCAGCCCAATGAGTCCAGGTGAGGATACAGAGTGTGCCCTGGGTGAAACCGTGTCCCTCAGCAGGACGTGCTGAGGTCCTGAGGTGCCTGTGAATGGGACCTTATTTGGAAATGGGGTTTTTGCAGATGTAAGCAAGTTAAGATTAGGTCATACTGGATTAGGGTGGGCCCTAAATTCGATGACTGCATCCTTCTAAGAAAAGGGAAATTTGAGCACATAGACACACGTGAGCAGTGCACATGTGAAGACAGGCGAAGATCCGAGTGACGCAGCTGCAGACCGAGGAGCGCTGAGAATGACGGCCACCGCCCGCAGCTGGAAGAGGCAAGGAGGGATCCCCCCAGAGTCTCGGGGAAGCACCGCCCTCTTGATACCTTGACTTCCGACTTCCAGCTTCCAGAACCATCAAATAAATTTCTACTGTTTACCGCAGCCCTAGAAAACTAATACAGGTTCCAGCTTTTTCTGTTTGTTTTCAGTGTTGCTCATTAGAATGCACAGATTTCAAAGGTGGTGAAGCTCACTGACATTTCCATTTCTCCCTTGCTGATGCTCATAAATGGCAGTGAAAAGTCTATCCCCTCAACCCTTCCTTGCAGCCCCTTATTTTATCTTTTCCAGCTCAAGGATGCGATAGGACTCGTCTAGAAGGATGAAGCACACCTGGACCCACGGAGCCCACCACACACCTGGATCCTGGCCACTCGATGTCCCCGGCATCTGCTCCGCCAACAGCAGAGCCATCCAAAAACGTCAGGGATTTGCAAACCAGTATGTACTTCAGGACAGCAATAGGTAATAAAAAGCACGTCAAACAAAATTACCTGGAGCCTTTGCAGAAGAGCGCATCAGGGCATATGCACTGGCACAGCAGTGACAGTGTCTCAAAGCTGCTCGGCCTTGGTAGAGTGTGGTTAAAGTGGGAACCCGGGGCCAGGTGCCTAGATGTTGGCCTTGCTTCTGTCTCCTGGCCAAGCTGTGGTGCCTCTACAGTACATCGTCTTTGCCTGTCCCCACTCCAGGAACCTCAGGGTAACGACATCCAATTCCCCAAGTTATCAAATGACCACAGTGTCACGAAGAGCTTGTGAAAAGCAAGGAGCCGCATTAGTGCTAACAACAAAGTGATCTGAGCTCCTCAGAAGTGGGAAGAGAAGAAAGGCGTATTCTGAGTATTTGGTTCCTTAGAAACCCCATGCAAATATGTCAAGGGAGCAGGCGCTGACTCCGAGTCACCCTGTGATAATTATCAAAGTCATGCTGCATCTCCAGCCCGCCAGCACCCTCCGCATGGCCAGATTCCGGCCCGCTGTGCACATTTGAGCATCCAAAAACCTCTTCCGGAAAGCCAAGTTTTAGCTGTGGTCCGGCGAGACAAGGGAAAAGTAAATCAATTAAAACAAAACCACTCTGTGATGAGCTCATAACTGGAAGCACAGCTCTCCTGTGAAAACCTGTGAGAAGATGCTGGGTCCTTTTAGGATTCTAAACCCCAGGAGACCAAGGTGATCAGAGCACAGAGGAAAACGTAAACCATCCACGTTGGACAAGGAAGAGGAGGCGGAAATAAACGCCCTTCCGGGGCTGACGGCTGACAGCTGGGGATGATTGCAGGAACCGAGAGAATGATCCGGTGCTGTGATGGGTTGAAAGGTTCCCCCCAGAAAACGTATGTTGGGGTCCGAACTCCTGGCACCTCAGAATGTGACCTTATTTTGAGAGAGGGTCTTGACAGCGGTAATCGAGTTAAAGGGAGGTCATTAGGGTGGACTTTCATCCAATATGATGGGTGTCCTTACAAAGGAGAATTTGGGGCACGACATACGCGCAGAGGGAAGACAATCGTCTCTACCCCTTTGTGCTGCTATAACAGAACACCAAAGACTGGGTAATTTATAAAGAAAAGAAATTTATTTCTCGTGGTTCTGGAGCACGGGAAGTTCAAGATCAAGGCGCCAGCAGGTCCGCTGTCTGGTGAGGGTCCAGTCTCTGCTTCCTTGAACGCCGCGTCCTGCAGAGAGGAGGAATCCTGTGTCCTCACATGGCAGGAGGCAGAAGGGCAGAAAGGGACCAAACGGCCTCCATCAAACCCGTTTATAGCAGAATTGACTCATTCATGAGGGTGGAGCCCTCATGCCCTGAACACCTCCCCAAAGGCCCAGCTCCCAACACTGTTACGTCAAGGATTAAGTTTCCCACACATGGATTTGGGGGGACCTGTTCAAACCACAGAAATGCTATAAAAAGACAGAGACAAAAGATGACCATCTACAAGCCACGGAGAGAGGCCTGGAGTAGATAGGTCCTTCCCTCCCAGCCCTGAGCAAGAAGAGCCTTGATCGTGAACTTCCACCCTCCAGAACCGTGAGACCATAAATTCCAGTTTTTTAAGCCACGCAGTCTGTGGCAGCTTGCTCATGTAGGCCTAGCAAACTAATGCAGATGTCATCTCCAAACCTTTGGTTAATTCCATTAACCAGGATGATCCTTCTGTCTACGCTTTGGGGAGAAAAAAAATCATAAGAAAACAAATCAACATCGTCCCGTTGTTCTTTTTTATCTTTCACACTTACCTGGTGCTTGTTCTGCCAGGCATGTTGCAAGCATGTTGTGAATATTAAGTCATGTGTTCCATGTAAAATCACTGTGAGGGAGGTATTGTCATCACCTCTAGTCTACAGATTAGAAAGCCAAGGCCTAGAAGGATCAAGCAACTTGCTCGGGGACACAGAGATGTGATTCAAATCACCAGCAGCTCCAGGGTCAACGCCCCTAGCCACTGGGACACCCTGCCTCCCTTAAACCCCAGCTTTGTGGCCTGTGGGCTTGTGGAGTCTAACAGCTCCTGTCTGTTCCACATTCAACTTGGGGGTTCGCAGGGAATGCAAGACCCCCTGTCACTCACACAAAAGCCCCTCAGGGGAGGAGCATTTACTCAAATCAAATAGCCCAGTTAAATTGATAGCTTCCGGGTTTCAAAATTAAAACAATAACAAAACCAGTGCCCAATGCTGGGCAGGCCTTGTCTGTGCCCCTTTGCCCAGCATGGCGGGAAGACAACGTCACGGCGGGTCAGGAACTTGAGACTCCAAGTCTGCTCCTTTCCTGGCCACAAACTGCAGGGTGGGCTGAGGACTGCCACAGCCTCCGATGGGAGGCACAGCTGGGCCATCTCCCCGCCGAGCCACACTCGCCCCTCCAGTCCTGAACGCTGACCCACACCTGGCCAGGTGGCTTGGGGATTCCTCCTGCCCTGCAGTTGGTGAGGCAGCTCTACGATGGTGGGACCATTCATAGACGTGGCAAAAAGAAAAGCACACATCTGACTTGCTTTCCGTCACGGCCAGATCAAAGGCCTCTCCCTCCTGCCAGATAAATTGTTGAAAGGGGTGTGTTCAGCATCCCCGGCAGTCTGGTGTTTAGAAGCTGGAACTTCTGGAGCAATTGCAAAATGCCAACTGACTCACCATAAGATTCCTACCTGACACTCACCTGGGAACATGAAAGCACATGTCCCAAGGCATTAAGGGCTTCCATCAATTAAAATTAATTTCAGAACCCAAATTAAAATCTGGTTGCTGAGGGGAAGTAAAAATGTTTGTTGCACAGGCAGGCTTTAGGAATGACTATGGAAGAATGAGCACCATGGGAAGTGGTGCGATGGGGCAGGAAGGGGCAGGCCAGGTACTGCCAGAGCCAGGGCTACCCCTCCACAGGAGCGGTCCCTGGCAGCCACTGGGCAGAGCAGGGTTGTCCCTGCTCACCATGAAGCCGACCCCTTTAGGAACCTGGATTCCTCTCAGCCATCTCTTGGCAGAGGGTTTAAACCTGGCATTTGGGTTCAGCGCGTGTCAGACTTGAGTTCATCAGACCCCCTGGAGTCCTCGGGGAAAGGGATTTCTGGGCCCTGCCCCAGAGCGTCTGATTGAGAAGGGCCCGGGGAGCCTGAGAACCTGCGTTGCTAACGAGTCCTCAGGGGCTGCCGCTGCTGCTGGCCCAGGCACCCCACTTTGAGAAGCACTGCTTTGGGTAGTAGTGGCAGAAGAGAGAGGAGGGTGGGCACAGAATCACCCGGGCAGTGGGGCGAGGATACCAGCGAGGGCACCTGAGGGCAGGTGTGCAGGTGAGGGTGGGAGAGAGGCCGATCCCAGGTCTCGTTTCTCACGTGCAACTCCGCCGCCCCCCACCCCCTCCCATGAGTCTCGTCCTCATACTAGGGCGCAACAGGTGCCCGGTGCATGGGGGGGCCACAGAGCCAGGGAGCCGGGGTCACACTCCTTGGACATGTGTCCCAGCCTTTCTGAGCCTGTTTCCACATCTAATGTAAGTGAAATAGCACATGTAAAATGCATAGCCCGATGCCTGGCACATAGGAAGCCCTAATAAGTGTTGGGGTCATTTTAATTATTATTATCACTTATCACTATTAACAAATGCTGACAAAACACGCCAACCGTGGAGGCTACCTGGGCCTGCAGTCAGCCTGCGACCTCCAAAGCACTGCACACACTCCAGAGAAGCAGGCAGCCCTGCCGGGGAATGCTGGGTGACCCAACAGCACCTGTTCTGTCTGCTTCAGAGAACTCCGACCTTTAAAGAGGCTTCCAGGGACTTGTTTCATTATAAAAGCCAGGAGCCCTGTTTGGGCCCAGGGACTTTAGGCCACCATTAGAAATCTCTGGCCTCTGACATTGCCCATGTGCAGGGACAGTTGGGATTCCAAGACTTATTCCGTGGAGAGGGAGTTGGAAAATCTATGAAACTGCAAGGACAGCATAAGGGTGGTATCCTTATTAAAAGGGGAAATTTAGAGATAGACATGTGTACAGGAAGAGTATCGTGTGAGCATGAAGGCAGAGATGGGGTCATTCATCTAGAAGTCAGGGAACAGCAAAGTCGGCCGGCAAACCAGCAGAAGTGAGGGCGACACCTGGAACAGAGTCTCCCCCACAGTCTCAGAAGGAACCAACCCTGCTGACAGCTTGATCTTGGACTTCGAGCCTCCAGAGCTGTGACACAATTCGTTTCTGCTGTGTGAGCCATGCGGTCTACAGCACTTTGTCACAGCGGCCCCAGCAAACCAACGCATTTATCTGAGAAACGGCAGCCCTTCTTTTTCTCAATGTGTTACGTGTTCAGTGTTCACCGACGGGAGCGATGGGTGAAAGGAGGAGGGTGGGAGATAGGAACAGGCCGGATGTCTTTATCTGGAGAAGACGGAAAGCACCAGAAAGACTAGGGGGAGGGGCGGAGAGGCGAGGAGAAGAGAGGTGAACAGGGAGGAAGAAAGGGGTGCAGAAATGTTCATGGAGAGGCACTCAGGGGAAGAGGAAGACGCTGGCAGAGGATTGCAAGGAAGAATCGCTGTGCTGTATGCAACGTAATTTCCTTCTCCCTCCAAGAAAGCCTCAGTAAAGACACAGGTCTCCAAACTTACCCAGGCAGGAGTACCTGTGTCAGGTGTGAGCTCGTGAGAGTGTGTGTGTGCATGTGAACATCACGGAGTGGGAGACTAGCCCTACCCCAAGCACATGCCAAGAACACAGCTACGAAAATAGTTCCCTCTACCTTCTCTGTGCATGGACCCAGTTTCCTGCACGTCCAGCCCTCACCTGGGTACAACAGCTACAGAAGTCAACGTCTTCGATGGGAATACTGGTAAAAAGAATGGGGAACGTTTAAAAATGTTTAAGGGACAAAATAGAAGGAATGGGGTGGGGGTGAAGGAGAGAGAAATTTAGTACCTCAGGTTTGCCAAAAGAACGATGGCTCCATGAAATGATATATTGCTAGGGGTGGGCGTATTTTAGCAAGAGAACATTTGTGTTTGGTCATATTTGTTCGAGGGGCCCAGGTGCCTCTAGATCCAGAAGGCAGCTGGAGTTTGCACCACAGTTTGGAGCAGAGGGGAGAGGTCCAGGCTGGAGACGGAGCTTGGGTGTCAACAACGTAGAGGCAGCATCTGAAGCCACAGCAATGGATGGCATTGTCCTGAGAAGCAGGTGGAATGGAAGAGAACAGGTAACACTTTAACAGGTGATGGGGAAAAGGATGGAGGGCTGGAGAGAGAGAGAAAATGGGATGTGAGGAGACCCAGGAGAGTCAAGTGTCCCCATAGCCAGGGGAGAGAGTTTCCAAAGGAAGGCACCAAAAGAGAGTGAAAGTCAACACAGAGGCCAAGAGGGAAAAAGGAGGGAAAGTATCGTCTGGATATAGCAGTGTTTGGACCACGGGGAAGCCTGACTTCGGTCAGGTGGGGATTCAGGAGCCAGATGACAGCAGGCTGAGACACATGTGTGGTGGGACTGAAATCTGTGGAGGGGCCCAAATATTGTGGGAGTGCTAGGCTTTCATTTCATGTCTAAATGAAAATTCAGATCAAATTAGATCCAGATTCGTGTTTCATAATCTCCATGGACTATTTGAGGAGTTTGACACACGACTGCCGAACTCCCAGCTGTGACTGTTTTTGTTTGTCTGGTTTTTAATTTGTCTGTTGGTTTGTTGGAAGAGACACCCCCCAAAATACACAGAGTCCTTTTTAGCCACAGCTGTTCTTGTTGTTAAGAGGAGTTCCAATGTCAAAGTGAAGTAGTTGTCTTAGTCCATTTTCTGTAGCTTATAGCAGAATACCAGAAACCGGGCAATTTACAAGAAACAAAATTTATTTCTTTCCATCATGGAGGCTGCTAAGTCCAAGGTCGAGAGAGTGCATCTGGTGGTGGTCTTCTTGCTGGTGGGGACCCTCAGCCGATTTCCAAGGTGGCACAGGCTATCCCGTGATGAGGGGGCTGAGCATGTTAGTTCAGGTCTGTCTTTCTCCCCTTATGAACACTCTAATGCCACTCCCACGGTAACCCCTTAATCTGTCAATCTAGGAACGGATTAGTCCATTTGTGAGGGCTGAGCCCTCATGACCCACTCACCTCTGAGTACTTCCACACTGTGGAGTAAGCCTCAGCATGAGTGCTAGAGGGAGCAAACATGCAACCACCGCAGCAGTGAAGCCAGGAAGCACAAATTACCATGGAAGAAAGTCCGGATGAGAAGGGAAGAGTAGAAGTTGGACACAGAGGCATGGGTGTTAAGGAAAGAGTTTTAAGGTGTAAAAGTCTTGATCTTGCAAATAGACCTTTGGAATGCAGGCATGGGGGAGGAGCGTGGGTGGATAGGCTGAGAATAGGTCAACACTTCATGTCCACAGAACAGACCATATTGTAACCCTCGACATGTGCTGAGAATATCACTCTTCCATTCCATCGATGCTGGGAAAAACAAAGTGCAGTCCATCTGCCATACCTGGATGAATTAACAAATCACGGAGAATGGAGGACATTGTGTGGCACCCAGCCCCCTAAGAACCAAAGCTGAGGCTCCCAGCTGAGATGCTCTCCAGGACTGGCCCAGCTGGCATCCAAGGACTGGTCACTGCAGGGTACAGAGGCCTCACCTTTAGCCTTAATCCTGAAGACACCCCAGTTCCAGAGGTTCCCATGCGACTGGCTGAGGCATCTCTTGCAACTGCATCTCAGCTCAATATCTCCCTCTGCCCAGACCTGCCTCCTTCCCTTCCTTGCAGGTGTTCCCAAGAATACGCCCCAACAAGCCTCCTGCACTCTACCCCCTCTCAGGCCTTGCTATGGTCTGAATGTTTGTGTCCCGCAAAAATTCATATGTTGAAACCTAATCCCCATTGTCATGGTGTTAGGAGGTGGGACTTTGTGGAGGTGATTAGGTGATGAGGATGAAGCCCTCGTGAATGGCATTAGTGCCCTTGTGAGAGAGAACCCAGAGAGCTCCCTCTCCCCATCTGCCGTGTGAGGACACAGCAAGAGGGCACTATCTGTAAACCAGGAAGCAGCCCTTGCCAGACACCGAATCTGTGGGTACCTTGATCTTGGACTTCCCAGCCTCCAGAACTATGAGAAATAAATGTTCATTGTTCAGAAGCTACCCAGTTGATGGCACTTGGTTATAGCAGCCCAAATGGACTAAGGCAGGCCAGGTTCCTGTGACTTCTTTAGATGCTAAATCACAATGATCCCCGTAGGAAGAGAGAAGATTGGTGAATTGTAGAAGAATGGAATCAGGACATTCATTTTATAGCACTTTTTTTTTTCAAAAGTTCAGATATAAATAAGAATTGAGAAGATAATGCTAATTCCCAAGGGAACTCTGAAGAAGGAATGCCTGTGTTAGCAGGTTGGAGGAGCAAGCTATCGGCTATGCAAATAGTTAATTTGTCCAAAAAGCATTCGGTGTGCCAGGTCTGCGCTGGGTGCTGCAGGTGGGCCCAGGGTTGGGTCAGGGGCCGCCCTCCAGGATTCACAGGCTACTGGGCATCCTGGTCAGAGAGGCTGTGGGGAAGCTCAATACTTCTAGAGCCTTCTGCATACCCTGCACAGTCTCCAGCCTGTCCTGATGCTCCCATGAGGGAAGCTGTTCTCCCTTGGCAGAGACAGAGGGAGGATCTTGCAAGGTGACCACGGGTGGTTTGTCGCACACTCATTACCCAACACTAGCCAGAGGCGATGGAGGTGCCACTCTGGGCACTCTGGGAGTGGGTGTCTGTTATTACACACTGAAGAAAGCACTGGGCCAAGAAGTCAACCAGAAGGGCTCTAGCCCTGGCTCAGCCACCGAGGACTGTGTCCCCCCACACCAAGGCAGACATTGTACCTCTCTTGAGACTTTGCTTTCGTGACTGACGGCATGAGGCATCTGGGCTAGAGAATCATTCCTTTCCTTACTGATTGTATGTGGGGTTTCAAAGGGTTTTAACTGAGGAGGTGTAGGGGTTCCCTGGTGGTCTCCCAGAACCCCTTTAGCGCCTGGGACTGCTGGCGCTGCTAGTCTCAGAGAAGTCGGCTCACCAGCGCCCCTCACCCAAGTCGGATCCTCCTGGGCAGCCTGCACCTGGCGCTGGGCCTACGCAGGGTGGGGTGGACCCACCTGCTTTGCCTCAAGGGGCCATCTCCAGGGCCACCCAGCCAGGGCTCACCGTCAGCCTCCACCTGGGTCGCCCCACAGGTGTTCGTCTCTGCCTCAGCGTCTGGACTCCTGGACCTGCCACCCCAAGGAAGACACCTCTCCGATGGGAATGGCGTTCTGTGGAGAGTGGAAAGGAGGGAGACGGGACAGGGCTGGTGGGGGAGAGGAGAGGTGGGGGCACGGCCAGGTGGTGCGAGCCTCTCCCACAGGGAGGAAGGGAGACAGCAACACCATCGCCCACTGTCGCCCACGAGCAAGAGCAGGTGGCGCAAGGTGACATTTTCTGCAGAAGCAGGATGCTTGTGGGAGCTCGAGGCTCTCCTGCCTGGGCGTGCCGTGAGCCGCCGCAGCTTCCTGGGCTGGAGCTCGGGGACGTGTCGTCACTGCCTGGACGTGGGAGGAAGGAAGCCGGGGTGGGGGCACTTTGCGCGTGGGCCTCCAAGGCCCCTGGCCCCAGCCCCTCTGCCCCTTCCTTTCCCTCAGAGCTGACCCCTTCCTCCGTGAGGGACTCAGGGCCCACCGACTCCACCTGCCAGGCTCGGGACCAGGTGGGACTGCAGGGTCACAGCTCTGCCAGGGGAGTTCCCGGACTTTCTTCAGCACAGCCCTCCTCAGTACTGCCTTCCCACCGCACCCAAGCACAGGGTCGCTGCCTAGCAGGGCTGGCCACGGCAACCAGAGGCTCCCTCCAGACCCAGACGGCAAGAAAGGGCCACATCAGGTGTCTGCCAGCACGTGGGGGACTCAGACGCGGCAATCTCCGGGGCCCACACCTGTCCACCGCAGAGGCCCGCGTTAGAAGCGGGTGGGACCGCGTCCTCATCTGTGGATGGCCATCTCTGCCTGCACGGGGGCAGCTCCACGCCGAAAGGCAAGCAAAGCTGCCGCAAAGCCTTCTCTGCCACACCAATTCCTTCTCCAATAGTCCAGTTGTACCTCATCCTTCAAGCTCAAGGTCGATAAAATTGTACTGGACGCCCGTGGGCTGTCTCAGTGAATCCTAATGATGTTCTAGGTATCTGCGGTGTGAGTGTGTGTGTGTGTGTGTGCGCGTGTGCAGAGTGTGGGGGTGGGGGTGTGTAGTGCATGAGTCTGTAATGTGTGTGTGCGCGCGTGTGTGGAGGGAGTATCTGATGTGTGTTGTATGTGTTGCTGTGTGTGTGTGGTATATGGTGTGTGGTGTATGGTGTGTGTGTATGTGTTGCTGTGTGTGTGAGGGGGGAATGTCTGTTGTATTTGTATCTGCTATTGAGTGTAAGTATGTGTGTGGTGTGTATGGTGTGGGGTGTCAAGCGTGTGTGGGTGTGTGTGCATTTGGTGTGTGGTGTATGAGTGTGTGTGTCTGTGATGTGTATAGTGTCAGGGGTGTGGGGGGTGTCTAATGTGTGTGTATTTGGTGTGTGATGTGTGAGTGTGTAAGCGCGTGTGTGTGTGGTGTGCACAGTGTGGGGTGTCTAGTGTGTGAGTGTGCATGTGTGTGTAACTGTGTGTGTGGTGTGTGTAGTGTGGGGGTGTGCGGGGTGTATCTAGTGTGCGAGGGTCTGAGCAGAGGCCTGTGGCCCCACAGATGCTTAGAGACCCTGTGGCAGCAGGTCGGCGGTGGGGGAGGACACGTGGCGATGGTCCTGTCTGGAGACGGGCGGAGCCTGGTCCAATGCCCGGCTCAAGGTAGGCCCTCCTGGAACGTCAGCTGCTGTCGCGGGACAGGAGCACCGAGGAGGCCTCCAAAACCTGATACAAATCTACATGCTCTCCCCGGAAAAGTGCACCGTGCACATGCACCCCATGCAGGCATGCGCACCGCACAGACACACACGCTCAATATTGCATAAAACTGCCTGGGACCTGTGGGCTCCCTGTGGCCATCCCTGGATTCCATTAAAGGCCCCTAAATGCAGGCGACAAAGTTCTAGTCTCCGTGGAGGGGTCCTACGGGTATTTGGAAATGTGGGTGTGGGTTTCCAGGGAATAGTCAGGGCCAGAGAAGTGAACTTGGGCGTCTCCGGCATGTTTCCGTCCAAGCTTGTGAGCACGGAAGACATCTCCCAGGGAAGCGGGGATGGGGGGGGCACAGGAGGCTGGGGAGGGCACCTGGGAGGCCACGTGCAGTCCACAGGCCAGGGGGACAGGGCCCGCAGAGCAAAGAAGCCCCCAACACCAGAGAACTAGATCCAGCCCTGGACCACTGAAATTTTAATCCTAGTCGTGTGACGTCTTAGGAACACAAACCAACACGATGCAAGTCCATATGCAGTCGTTTTAAATTTCATTGAGCTACGTTTCACCATAAAATCCTTCTGTTTTATTTAGAGGCAGGGTTTTTTTTCTAGCTTGCTTCTCCAGCTGTTCAATTTAAATTTGTCCCTTTGTGTAAAACTGTATTTCCCAAACCAAAATCATGCTACACATTTAGGAATAAGATTATTTTTATGGCTTATGAATTTATGTATGAGAAGTTTTACAAGCATACCAAAAAAAAATAACATTTAGTTATGTGCATTCCACAAATTCACTTTATTGAAAAGAAAAAAATTAGATGAAACCACAGGGATTCTGGAAAATCCCATCCTCAGATTTGAGAGCTTCAGGTGGGTACCACTGGTGGGCAGAGAGCAGCGGCCTAATACGTGTCAGCTTCTCTTACTGCCTCAGTTTCAGAGAACAAAGGGGAAGGAAGGAAGGAAGGAAGGAAGGAAGGGAGGGAGGGAGGGAGGGAGGGAGGGAGGGAGGGAGATGTGGGAGGGAGGGGAGGAGGGGGAAGGGAGGTGATGGTGGAGGTTGATGGGCAGGACGTGATTAACAGAAGGTGTGAGGTGGTGGCATCTGGTGACCTGGGTTTCTACTCTTTTAGATGTTGGGATTTACAGGGCTCCCTCTCGCCGAGTCTCACGGTAGCTAGTGTACGTGGGCATTTAGTTTTGTTATCCTAGTTGCTCTAGGTGTTTTTTTAGGGGAATTTAGGGAGTTTCCGAAGCCATGCTGCTGCTTCCTTTTTTCTCTTGGATGTTTTCATCCTCAGACATTTTAAGCATCATTTAGTGATGGAAGCAAGTACCACTGTCAATGAGAAATCTCATGTGGCTCGTCCTGGTAAGCACCGCATTAAAACTTGCAGAAAATCTGGGGAAGACTGCTGACCACTCTTTGCAGAAATGCTACATCACCAGTGGCATGGAGAACATGGTGTTGATAATCAGACACAGACAACTAAGTACAATGTGATTTCGGTCCTGGGTCTGAATCCGAGATTGAGGATAAACTCCCCCAATACAGTCTGTGAGTCTGTGTCATGACTCCTCAGACAACGGTGAGCAATGACTGGCCTCCCATCCTTGGGAAGAGGAATCCTATCTTAAGCATCTTTTAATCCTCGGCATAAAACAGAGTTCCTGACACATAGATCCCTTTTTATAAGAGACAGGGTCTCACTATACTGTCCAGGCTGTACTTGAACTCCTAGGCTCAAGCAATCCTTCCACCTCCGCCTCCTGAGTAGCTGGCCTTTTTCTGAAAAATGTGTTAATTAAGGGAAGAAATGATGCTTTAAGTATCCTGACTTTCAGTCCCGATGGTCTTATTTAAGATTGCAACACTTGGTTAGAAAGACAAAAAAAGCAGAGAAACTCTCAGGAAAATCACTGTCTTCAGGCAGGCTCTGTAAGGAGAGACTGTGACATGTAACACACTGATTTTGAGGGAAGATGCTGAGTCATGACCAGTTTCTTATGATCTTGATAGAAAATAAATGTGCTGTCCTTTTCCTCCTCGAAAATCCTTTACTATTGCCCTGTCCGAGTGCGCAAAAACTGCGGCTGTCGCCTCGTCCACCCGGCTTTGACGTCTACACACTTAATAGAGTCAGGAGCAATTGTTCTGCTCTACACAATCGTGACCCACTGGAGATTTACTGTGACATCCGCAAGGCCTCGTTCTCATCGGAAAGACCTAGTTAAAGGTGTTGTAAGTATTCAACTATTTACACTTAATCTAAGCTTTCCATATTGTTAACTGAAACACAGTAAATGGGAAACAGAGCACCTACTGGTTGAACGAAACTGGTAAATGCATTTGGAAGGCGTTTGAATGCTCAGCAGATGTAGATGCCCGCTGGCTGGTGCAGGCGAAGGAAAAAAGACAGCTTTCTTTAATTTCCTTAATTTGGTGGCAATTGACGTGCTTTTTCTAGTCAAGAATCAACACAAATTAGTTGCCTATAACAATAGCCAGCCATTGGAATTAATTCCTGGTTACTGTGTAGTTAATTTCCTAAATGGAAAATACCTATTAGTATGAATATTCAGATGGCACCACAGCCATTAAAACTCCATTTGTTCTACAAATAGAGCACTTGATGATTTTGCAACCAGCTTCTTTCAAGTAGCATCGGTAACAGACACTTCTAGATTCTTCAGAGTCAGTCTTTTGAGCTCAAAATAAGACACAAGATTGTGTCCGTTGACTGGAAGAGTTATGCTGTGGAGCTGCAATTTCATCTCTATTTCTTCTTCATTTCCCAGGGTCATTAGACTTCTGAACTGTATAATAAATTTCAACTTAATGATAGAAGTCAATGGAGTCTGGACCAAACTATTATTTGTCTCCTAGGATTTAATGGAGTGATCACCTGGAGATGGGCTGGGACCACCAGCATGTTTCTCAAACTCCGCCAAGATTTTTATAGCTCTGAAACATTATTTCTGCCAGCAGAAGCTCCATGCTGCAGCAGGCTTAAAAGAAATTCACTGCCTGCCAGAGAGTTCAGAACGTAAAAAGACTGAACAAGAAAAATTAAACTTGGAAACCCTGGAGAAAGGACATAGATTTCCCAAGTGAACCATAAGGCCATAACCATTCGTTTCTTTTCATCTTCCCTCGGACTAATGTAACCTGGTTATTTTGTTCTTGGAGGACACTGACTAGGAGAAGTGGGAAGAAAGAAGAAAGAAGAGGGGCTTAGACCAACAGAATATGAACATGGGTTAACTCAAGGCACTCCTGCCTGGGACCCTGTAAGGAGAACTTGCCCCGTCCTTTATGGCCAATATGTGGACTAAAAAAATGTATGGCACGTTAGCCTTCCCCATCAAGCAATCGCGAAGGTACACATGAGTGTGAAGGAAGGAGTAGCGCCTGCAACTCCTTTTTCAAAGGAGCACAGCATCACAGTTCAGAATGCGGCATGGTACCTGCTCCCGCCACTTGAGCAGCCTTTCATCTTCTAAACCACATGCAAATAAACTAGAGTTTTCTCAAAAATGCTGTATAGATGTTTCATGCTGAGATACTTCAAAGGAACCAGCCACATAATCATCACTATTGTGGAATATCTGGTGCATCAGGCTACTTCCCAACATTGAGTCCATGTTGTTGATCTGACTGTCCACACATGACAGATGAGAAACTGAGGCTAAGAGAAGCAGCTTTCCCCAGTTCAAGAAAATGAGCTGTGTTGGAGCTCTACCCAGTCCGACTCCAAAGACAAGGGTCTCTTTTCTTGGCAAATATAATCCATTGTCCTGAATAAAAGAAAATAATGATATTGTTGAATGGTTATTTGGTTGTTTTCTCACTAGGGAAGATGGCACCCAAGTTAATGAGCATCTAACACGTGAACTGCATGGGTAACATGAGCCTAAAGGATTTGTTGGGAGAGCTCCACTTACTAGATGTCTCCTGCTCAGAGTCATCCAACTCTGCCTGTCCAACAGGGAGCCTCGAACCTGCCCACACTACTCCCCATGCAGCTGGCCTGCCCTCCCCATCCCTGACTTTTGCCAAGGCTGCCTCCTTGTCCCCGCCACCATGTACATCACTAAGTTCTGTGGAGCCTGCCTCCAAAATACTACAGAATTCCCTACAGCACTACTTCAGGTTCAGACCCATGGACCACAGAATTTGATTGTAAAATCTGAAATTAAGGATTCAGAAAGGAAAGGACACTTGAAAGCAAATGTAAATATATTTATATTCACTTATGTAAAACAACAAAACTTCCCATAGTCAATGGCATTTAGACGTTTTAAATTAGCAATTTTGTTTACAGGGAGATTTGCTTCCATTTATTTTCCCTTGCTTGCTAGGGAATTCTTAAGCTCTCCATCTGGCGCAGGTCCCATGAGCTGCTTTTAAGCTCACCTTGCTTTGCTGCAGCTCTTCTTCCAGCAATTCATTCTGATGTCCTGTCCAGCTGCTCAGGGACTTCTGACCACAGGGCTCAGTTCTAACCTTGACATGGCTCCGCAGTCCCAGTGACACTAAATGACATGAGTATTTGAGACACTTTGGAATATTTCCTTGATAATAGCAGAACAGGTGTCTCTCAAGCCCTCCATGTTTCCAGGCCACAGCCCCTGCCCTCAGACCCTCTCAGCCACACCCTGACACCTGCCCCACGAGAGTGGATTGAAGGTCCTTTCCATCTCCCAAGGCTTTCAGTGCAAAACTATGTGTTTTCACTTTAACTTGTTTTCAAAAATTACTCACAGGAGCAACTTCTATTTTACAGGTCCCAGAAGTGAGATTCTCCCAGACAGCAGAGCAAAGGTGTCTGCACTTGTATTCACACAGGGAAACACAGGTTTTGAAGGAGCCCTGAAGTCATAAGTCCTTTTCCTCCTCTCCTTGGTGGCCTCACCCATGACATCCCTCCCTAATGTGGTCACATCATCCCTCTCATCCTTGTTCCCTGTCTCTGGTCCTGCTCAGCTGCAATCCCTTCCCAGCAGGGCATCCGGATACTCACTCTATGCCAACCCAGCCCTATTCCTCCCTGCTCAAACCTTCGCGTGGCTCTGCATCCCTCCCTGGCATAGCTCTCCACATTGTCTCCATCCCAAGACCCTCGAGGGATGTACCCACAGCAGAGAGTCTCACCAAGCCAAATCCAGAGCCTTGGGGAGGGGAGGAAGGATGTGCACATTTTCCAATGGCAGGAGTGGTCAAATCTCTAGGATTCATGTGAATTTTGACCTTCCCCCTGCAGTAATTTCTACATTCTTTTCTCATCCCATAACTCCAGGACCCAGGCTCACAACCACTGGACTAGGACATATTTCAAATTCTTCCTAGTGGTCTACAATATCCTTCGTGCTCTGACCTGTCCTAGCTCTCCAGTCCGCACCATCCCAAGGCCTTGGCCCCCTGCGCCAGTGCCTGGGTCGGCACCCAGCACAAAGTAGGCATTTGGTGAGTGAGACCATTTCTGCCATGAATAGAATGACCCCTGCAAAAGTGAGTGGATGCCTATGCGGGGCCAGGTGCCATGCGAAGTGTTTCGTGTCCATTAACTGCCAATAGCCTTGCATAGGTCCAATTACTCCCACATTACAGATGGAGAAACTGAGGGCCAAAGAAGAGAAATTGACTTAGTGGCAGAGACAGCTTCAGATCTGAGTCCGTCTGCTTCCACATCCATGTTCCTTCTGTCACGGTGAGAATTAACATTGACTGGGGGCTTTGTTCATCTCAGGCAGGGTTTGCATGTCTTTTATGCATCAGCTTATTTGTGACACCACCTTATAAAATGGATGCTATTATCATCCCTCTTTAATAAGGAGGGAAAGGCAGAGAGAAGGTTCATAACTTCAGGACACACAACTGGGCAAGTGATTTGACCACATCCAGACTGACTCTGGAGCCTGCCCTTGAAACTAGGTGTGGTCTAAGGTTTAAATTAAGGCCAAATATTATGTGCTTCCTTGACAGCTGGCAAAATCAGAAGGGCCTCAGTGGCATAACCATAAGCTCCCCTCCCCACTCTGCCCCTGCAGATAAGGTTCCCTAGCCAAACAGCCCTCCTTATCAAGGGACCAGGCACGCTGCCGTTTCTCCCTGAGTAGGGACTTACAGTCCTGCCAGCCTGAGGAATTACTCAAACGACCCAGTCTCATCCTCCCACAGAAACTGGGAGACACTGCACCCTCTTGTTACTACACAGCCTGCCTCCCATGGCCCCTGGTCATTCACTCTGCCCTTGAGTGTCCCTGTATGGCAGCATCCTCCTCTCCTGGGCTGTGAGTACATGTGACTAATAGAGATGGCTGTCAATCTCCAGTGTCCAGTGAGGTGTCTTTAGCCATATCCATAATCCTAAGGTGGGCATCCCTCCTTCACCAACAGGGTGAACAGGAGTCAATTAAAGCCCTAGGGACAACTAAGTAATAAGAGTCAAAAAAAGATCAAAGATTCACTTTTGAACAAAACACACATAAACTGAGCCTGATGGTTACCGTTCACTCCTTGACTTATCACATATTTACTGAGCACCTGCTATACATCAAACACAGCAGTAGGGACTGGAGTCCCACAGTGAACATGGCAGACATGGCCCCTGACCTCACAGAGCATCACTCTGGCGAGGGAAAGGGTGAGCAAGGAAAGAAATGAATATGTACCTTGACGGCAGGTTGTGCCCTCCCCCCACCAAGCCCAGGTTCCAACTGAAGATTCCCAATCGGAATTATAGGTCCCCAGAAGATGGATGTGATTCCAGATGGGCTGCCATCTTCATTGACTTCCAGAAGCAGGAAAATTCTGGAAGGCGGCATGAACAAGAGCAAGTTTGCCTTCCTCACTGCGCTTTGTTCCAGAGCCTCCGTTTGCTTCCTTAGCTCTATGTCCCCCTTGGTCGGACCCATTCCCTGTGCTCTGCCACACTGTGGCCCCTGCATATCCTCTGTGCCTCTCCCAACCTCCCCTGTGCTGCAGCCACTGTTGTCTCCTTGTCATTCCCCGGCTGGCCCTCCCGGTTGGCCTGCAGTGGGGGGTCCACACATGTGGCTTGAAGAGCAAGAACTCACTTCTGACCACAGAGATCTTCCCCCAGCAACTCTTTAGGGAGCCAAAATTCTGTTATTGGGGCTAATTCTTTTGGATTTTTACTTTAAAAATCTCTTAAGTGTGAAATTGTCTGAGTAGTACTGTCTAATTCAAGGATTTATCCTTAAGTCCCAATTTTTATAGGCAAATATGGAGCATTCCAGAGGGCCACCCTCTAGCCACCATGCAGGAAATTCCAAAGCATTATCCCGGGGGCAAGAAAAGGTCAGGTCAACACAGAGTGATGCTCTTGCTGATATAGGCTTTGACTTTCTAACAAATATCTCCTGGAAATTGAGTTACAACAATGTAGCAGCACTTCTCTGTTGTGTATTGTGGTTGGAGGGTTGAATTGTGCCCTCCCCTGTTAGGGTGGGTTTTGAGAGAGAGAGAGCTGTCCTGGTTCTTTGGCTCCTTGCTTGGAAGAATCACAAGCAGGGCCAGTGGGACGAAGTGATGACAGACACGAAGCACTCCCACAGAAGCAGCTTTTGCTGCAAAGTGAAAGTTAGTTCCAGAGAGAGGAACGGGTCTGTCTCCATGGGTGGAGAAGACCCTGAAGACAGAGTATAGAAAGTATAGCACACTTGCCAAGGTCAGTAAAGAGCAGACCGCTCCAATAAGGAGCAGTGTCATCCCAGGGTTAGGTTCTAGCCTTTAAACTAATCCCTAATAATATGCTAAACTGGGGGTGGGATATTCATGTATTTTGGGGGAAGTAGATGGAGATCCCCAGAATCGTGTACCCTCCCATTTTCTGTCCTCATATAGCTGGCTCTGGAACTGTCATGGCTCTAGTGGGTGTGAGTTTTACTATGCTAATGAGGGAAAGTAGGCAAAAAGTTCACCTTAGGTCATAATCTCCACTTTCTGCACATGCTCCCAGTCAGGACAGTCTCTAATCTCAAGTCACTGCTGTTGTGTTTTCTACTCCTTATCCTCATTGGTCCATGCCACCTGCATACCCTCATCCCTAACTAATACCCCCAAAAGATATGTTACTTGGAACCTGTGAGTGGGACCTTATTTGGGAAAAGGGTCTTTGCAGATGTAATTAAGATGAATATCTGGAGATGGTATCATCCCAGATTATCCAGGTAGGCCCTAAATCCAATGACACCTTTCCTTGTAAGAGAAAGTTTGAGGGAAATTTAAGACACAGACAGAGGAGAAGGAGATGTGAAAACAGAGGCAGAGGTTGGAATGATGTGTCTACAAACCAAGGAACACCAAGAACTGCAGCAACACCAGAAGTCAGGGGACAGGCGTGGTGCAGACCCTCCCATACAGCCTCTGCAGGGAGCATGGCCCTGCCAACACCGTGATTTTGGACTTCTGGCCCCCAGAACCGTGAGAGTAACTCTGTGTTGTCTCACTCCACCCAGTTTGTGGTCATTTGTATGCAGCCCCAGAAAACTCAAACAGGGAGTCAGGACAACCACCACCATCCTCCCGTGAACTCTTTAGGAACCCCACATGCCATTCCTTGACACAAATCTTTGTGGATCTTGAAAGTTTTTCCATTTTCACAAGATGCATATTAAAATCTGGCAACAAATTATTAAAAAGCTGAGTGGATATTAATTTTCTAAACATGACAACTAGCAAAATATGAAGAAGCTACAGGCATGGGACTCCATGTAGATGTCTGTAGGGGAGCCCCAGAACCCAGGGTGGAGGTCAGGGGCCTGACAAGGAGGGGGGAGGGATCAGCGGAGGTCACCTGCTGAGCTTTTATGTATCTCACAAACACACATGCACACTCACGCACACACACTCTTAATAGAGCAAATTATTTTAAACCCCAAACTGTGCCTTCCATTTTCCCTAAGAGCCGCGTGCGTCTTTATTGATTCACACGAGCTGTGAATCTTTAATACGCAGCTGATGCATGGAGCGCAGCTGCAGCTCCCAGGAGACACATGCGGAGGCCGTGGACCACTGTTAGGCTTCCCTAATTAGATGCTCTGGAACACGGATCTCCTGCTTACGGCTGCGGCTGCCTCTCTTCTGTGAAACCACCCTACAAATTCAGTTCAGCGGGCACTTTTGTTTATCCACAGACCATCAACAGAAGTTAGCTGAAATAATTTAAAGAGGCAGTTATGTGCTTCTGGCAAAAAGTGAAAAATTTAAAAAATCTGCATTTCATGGCTCTTAGCTAGCTGGAGCCAAAAATATGCTGGGCTGAAGTCTGGAGTCTGGCTTCCTTCCTTCTGAAGTTGACTGTGCGTGCTTTCAAGTGACGGCAGGACCCCGGGGAGGCCTCTTGGGTCAGGAGAGCTTTGGGTGGAGGGCCAGGCACCGAGAGCAGCTCCTGCACCTGCCTCAGTGGGCCACTCCAAGCTGGGGTGATGCAGGGCTGAGGAGAAGCCAACTCTCTCCTGGGAAAGGTAGTACAGGTGTCTGGGCCTTTTTGAACAGGGTGGCTCCAGGCTAGAGGCGACCATGAACAGGGAATATTCCATAGTCTGTGCCTTTGGCCAGGTGTGGGATGACAGAGCAAACCTCAGGCCATCTGCATTCATATGCCTGGTGTGTTCTGGACTCCCCGAAAGCAGAGGCAGGCAACAGACCCATCAGTAAGTGGAACATTCTAGAAGCCCCAATGTGGCCAAATATACTATTGGATAAAAACACATACACTAAACCAAAAAAAAAAAAAATTTGAATATTTGCATAGATATTGATGGCTCCCCACCTGCCAATCAAAATAGATGCTTGGAAATGAGCTCTCAGGCTGGGCTGCAGAGGAGAGGGGCTGCCCAGGGCAGTCGAGAACCAAGACAGTGTGTGCGACCGAAGGACTGCCGGGCTGGCACGGGTAGTTTGAGTCTACTTGGAGTCCCCTGAAACCCCTGCAGACCACACCTGCTACCGGTTCTTCTGCTCGCCTTGGAAAGGCCAGAGGGCAAGCGTTGCGTGAAGACTCGGCACAAGACTCCACAGCAACACGATTTTCAGGGACTGGCAGAGTCGAGCCCAGCGTTATCTTCCTGCATCTCTGAGAACTCTTTGTAAACCTTTGTGTGTCTCGAAAGCTAATCTGTTTCCCAGGGCAGAGGCCCTGACCCACAGAGACTCAACTTCCATGTCAAAGCCTCAGAGGTGCTGGGTGGGAGGGATGTTAAAAGACGGGGCAAAAACTCTGCTACAGAAGAAAAGTAGAAAAACCCTGTTGCTATGAGAAAGAAAGAAATCACGGCTTCCAGCTCCTTAAATGAAGGTTCATTTGACAAATTAACTTTGAACTTGATTCTTCAGAGGCGCTCGGTGCCCGTTAATTAAAAGGTAATCAGCCCTGGTTGTGCCAGGCCTCAGCAAAGGTCTCCACTTAAAAGCCTTGCTCAGCATTGCGAATATTTTGTTTGCACCAGATAAAAGCTGCTTTAGAACACAAAGGTCATAATTTCCGTCATTTATCTTTTCAAGGGATGCATGCTGGGTGTCTTTTAAAGGAAGCCATCGAGAACAGAATGTGAAAAAAACCTATAATGGCCAAACTGATGACGGTGACTTTGAGAGGACCCTCTCCTTAAATTATCAATAAAACGCTACCATCTTTGATGACAGCCAGGAAAATCTACTTCGGTTTCCTCCTCTGCTAAGTGTAACAGCAGCCGTTTGTGGTGGGCCTGCTAAGTGCTAGGCACTTTCCCCGCGTACTCTCCAAACTTTACCGCAAATCTAGGAGATAAACATTGTCTTCCCCTAATCTACAAAGGAAACAATGAGACTTAGAGATGGTGATTTATTAACTTAGTTGCAGAGGCAAGACCAGACACCAGACTCCTCCAGCTCCCACACTCTGGGCGTGTTGGGCACAGGGTTCCTCATTAAAGCCACTGGGATTATCCCAAGGTGCTGAAGTTAGGCCTGGTGCAAAGTCATTCAACTCAACTCAGCTAGTGAGGCACTGAATATTAGCAAATAACAACACAGTTTTTAAAAGAATAAAAATTAGTCTTTGGCCGCAATGAGCTCAGAGCACTTTGTAAGATTAGGGCTCCTCATTGCTCCTGAGTTACTTTCAGTATCATTTGGGCAGACAGTGGTGTCAGGAACCAGCGCTGGGAACATGTGAAGGTAGGTGGAAGTGAGGTAGTCAGTTCCCAGTGCCCAGCACGAGCTGTGGAGTCAGAAAGCACTGGGTGCAAGTCTTAACTCCGAGCCTCAATTTTCCCATCTGAAAATTGGCATGATAATAACAGTAACTATCTCAAAGAGTTATGAGTATTAAATGCATTAATGCCTGGGGCATAATGCACTTAAAGCATTGAGTTCGGTGCTCAACACGTAAGTGTTTATTTAAGGAATGCCAGTTATTCCTACTGTGGTCAGGGGTCATCATTAAAGATTCATCCATTCAGCCTTGCAAACTTCAGGATCTGTGTGAGTATGAGTGGTACAAACACAAATAGCTCTGCGGAGCTGGCATTTAAGCCACTCTCAGCCTTAACTACTTTAGTAAACATCAGTTGATCACCACCCCAGAAGTCGGTGGCGCTGGAAGATAGCAGGTGACACAGGAGCGAAAGCGGGTAGAGGAGGAGGCAGATGGATAGAGTGTGGAAACCGCAAGGAGGTGGCTGTCCAGGCTCAACTCCCCTGCTCCGAAATTTTACCAAGGGCCAGCCCATGGACAGTCAGTCTTTGACTATTATTTTAAACATTGAGCTAATTCCATACTATTCATAATGATCATACTAAAATAATAATAATGGCGATAATAACCAATATTCATCAAGTGCTTATTACAAGCTCAGCTCTGAGCTAGGAACACTCATGTACACGTCGTTTTGCTTGGCATGGTGTTATGCCGATTTCTTTCCAGTAAAACTACATCTGTTCAGAACTCAGTTGCAACACGGCAGTGAAAAGCAGTGGGGGTTTTGCTCACTCTGATTCGGAACCCCCCAGTGTGTGATCTGTGGTAGGCGGCACAGCGGCTGTGCCACCCCGACGGCTGCCCTGTGGACCTGGGACTTCTACTCAGCCATCGAGAAGCTCCTGCCCCGGCTGCACAGTCAGGAGAGTGACCCAGGGATGCTGGGATGGTGGAGACAGTTGCTCACGGTGGCTGACACACGGAGGCAGATGTCCGGCAGTAACACTGGGCACCCAGTGGTAGCCACAGTGCCAACATCAAGGTCCAGACAGGCAGGCCCTTGGCTCCATCCCTGCTGCCGTAACTGCCATGGTCACTGCTCTTCCTCTGAGTCAGGTTTTCCAGTCATCCTTTCAATTCTGGAACCTTCCAGTGTATTCCTCTCTGCTTCCGTGCGTAGAGGTGGCTTCTGCATTACCCTGGAGCTTTGGACAATGCATTCACCTACCGTATGGTTTCCAAGATCAGGAATCAGATGGATGTGGTAATATCTGGGCCAACAATGCCAAGCGGTTTAAATCACATGGACAGTGTCCCTCCTTGGCACGGTGACTATTCGCCATTTTATATGGGCGTCGATATTGTTGACATGTATTCATTCATTCAACAATCACTACGTCTTTGAACAAAGAAACAGAGGGTGGGATCTACGTGGGTCTCAATCAGCAATGGAAACGTGTGCCAGATTTCACAGAAGCGGCTTTTTCTGGGACAGACTAGAAGCTCACTCAAGGACGCACAAGACTCACTATAATTATCATGTAGCCAGATCCTCATTCTATGTCTGTGCTTCGAAAGCCTAATTTTTCAAAACATAATTATAATAATTGATCTAAGTGACAAAATAGATGGGCTTTGGCTTTACGATCAAACCACAGAAAAGGGCGGATAAACAGAGGGGTGCAAATTCATTAAGCCTTGGCTTTCATAGATGCGAAAACATTCAACTTCCTTACAGAACAGTGCCAGCCAGGGATTACCAAGAAATTTCTGCTCATATTGACGAAATTAATACTTGAGATATTCCCTCTCCTGTCTCAGGTTTGAGGAAAAGTTGGAAGTTTCCTTCAGTTCCGTTCAACTTTTTTTTTTTTAGTGAAAGCAAACGACGTGGTAGACACTGACCCCGCAACTGCAATATACTGAATGTTTATACCCCCTACCCCAGACTCATCTGCTGAACTCCTAACCCCAGGGTACGCGGAGGCGCGGTTGGCAGGAGGGGATTGGGTCATGGAGCCCCTGTGATGGGATTAGTGTCCTTATAAAATAGGCCTAGAGAGGCTCCTTGTCCCTTCCGCCATGTGCGGACACAGCAAGAAGGTGCCATCTACGAACCAGGAAATGGGCCCAGACGCCAGATCTGCCAGAGTGTTGATCTCAGACCTCCCTGCCTCCAGAATTGAGAGAAATTAATTTCTGCTGTTTATAAGCCACCCAGTGTACAGTATTTTTTATAGCAGCCCAAGCAGATAAAGCCCCAGCAGAAGCAAGATGAGTAGGATACAGAGACAGCGATGGAGGTTGTTCTGGTGCCAGTGGACACAGGGCACAGGAGACCTCACCCACGCACAGCAGTAACTGTGCGACATCCTGGAAACGCACCCGTCAACGCGGCAAAGAACTGACCTCGGCATTTCATTCCCAGTGACTTTTCTGGGGCCCTGGGGGCTCCCCCTGTGTAGGGCCAGCAGCTAAGACACTGCAGGATCCTCCCCGGAGAAAAGACGACATGCAAAACCAGGGCATCAAGGCTCAGCTTCTGAGTTTACCAATAACCTTTGAAACTCACTGGAGAAACCATAGTTTTTAAAAAAAGCAGTTTGAGTCACAAAAGCTACAAACCTGAAGGGCTGGGGGAATACATTTTACACCCGAAACAATAAATTTGGGAGAACACAGGATAAGGTGAGAGCCAGGTTTTCCTGCCCCATGGGTGAACTTCTAAATGTCCCCAGCCTATGCGAAAGAGCACAAGAAGGAAGCCTAAGAGTTGGGGGCCTGTGGGTGTCCTGTGAGGGGACCCTGCCCCCAGGTGGGTTCCAGTCCTCTGGAGCCAGGTCACGCAGGGAGGGGTGAGATGGTTGAGGTTAAGCATCCTCTGGGCTGGGCCATGGTTTCTGGGCCTGGTTACACAGTATCCTCAATGTCGCTGCAGAGGTATCTTTAGATGTGCTCAGCATTTAAACCAGTGTATCTTGAGTAAATCAGATAACCCTCCATCACGCGGGCAGGCCTCCTCCACTCAGTTGAGGCCCTTATTAGGAAAGACTGAAGTTTCCCAAAGAGGAAGGAATTCTCCCCAAGACTGAGACATAGAGATCCTGCCTGCGTTCCCAGCCTGCTGCCCCAAGGAATCCAATCTCAGAACCATAACGTGAGCACTCACCTGAATTCCTGGCAATTTCAGACCTGCCAGTCCCCACTATCAAATGAGCCAATTCCTTAAAATAAATTGCTCCGTACATATCTGTACGTAGATACAGATACATACAGAGGTAGAAAGAGATACAGTTAGAGACAGAGATATAAACATAAATACGGATGTAGACATAGACACAGCTGGCTGGATGGATGCTGTTGGCTCTGCTTCTCTGAAGAACCCTGGCAAATATAAGGGAGAAGTGACAGATACAACCCCCCCACCAGCTGCAGAAGTTTGGAGATCCAGGAACAGAGGTGACCTGTGCCCTACTTGCCTCCTTTCCAACCCCCGGGTGGTGTGAGGCAGGAGAGTAGAAGTGACAGCTGGGACAGCCCCACGCAGTCCCCAGCAGCCCGGAAAGTGTCCCTTCCAGGCTGAGAATCGCTCAGTGGATGCTGAAGGGAAGCGCAAGGAGATCTGCTGAGGGTTCAAGCTCGGGACAAAGCAGACATAGAAAGAGCTGGGTGGACCAGCGACCCCTGATCCAGTGGGAACAAGGATGTCTCAGAAGCTCACAGAAACAGACCGTGACATACAAGGACAAGATGCCCCCTCCCACCCGGGATGTGGCATTCTCTAAACCCACCACCCTTGAACTCATACACCACTCTAGGGAGAAGAGAAAGAAACTGTGCATTGGCTGGGTTTATGTTTAATTCACGAGGACTGCTCCACCTTCAGGTGGGGGCTTGGGATACAAACATGAAAACCAGGTTGCATTTCCGGTTGCTTGGGTTTGAGGACTGCGACGCATCTTCTCTGAAGAATACTGAGCATTGAGATGGTAGATTGTCCATCTTCACTCAGAAAAGTTAAAAAATATTCTTTGTCCTAAGTTCATTGTGTTTTTTAATCTGGAGTCCCCAAATTTGCAGGGATCCCTCAAATCCTATAATGTTATATACTAACATAGTTTGCATTATGTGTTTTTGCTTGGATGATAACCTTTCAAAGCCTGGTTCTGAATGGCTGGATGCTCACGTAACCTCTGGATTTATGTTATTAGTCCAGGCAATCACCAAAAGTGGCAGCATTTAACTCCAGTGTTTCTCTCAGGGATCCTACAAAGGCTTTTCCCTTCCAAAGGAGACTCTACAGCACTTGAGTTTGAGAAACACTCTTGTGATGCAGAAGGCCTGGGTCGAAAGACTTGGGCTTGATTCCTGGCCACTCTCTGGCCTCTTTTCTAGGGCAACACAAACAAATGAGCGCCCCCTATTTTGTCCATTGAGGACAAATCGGTTTGTATCAACTGGAATTGCTGTTTTGGAAAAGATAATTCCTTAATTTTGGAATCCAAATGCAAGTGAGTTCAAACAGCTGGGAGGGGTGTGGGGGCGGGGGCGGGGAATCTGTTTTCTCTCTCTTCCCCCACAAAAAGCTGGTGACTTTCCTCCATGGGATCTTGATTCTGGCTCATGGCCTGGGGCACTGAGCGTATCATAGCCACTCAGGAACAAGATGATTACTCTATTAAGCTGAGTGTAAAGTCAATCAACAGTATATCATTAAAATAAAAATGCAGCTTCTAAATGTAATTTAGCTCCTTAATGATATGCTTATGTTGGAAGCACAGAAAACCTAATCTAAAATGCCTGGAAGATTCCTAGCCAGCGGCAGAAAGGAGACCTGTCATTTAGAGCAACAGAAATCTTTAAGAGGCCATTCACAACAAGGATGTTGAATGTTCTTTTCCCCCATTGCCTTCCTCACAAGGGGTTCATACATACTTTCAAAGCAAGGCATGAATAAGAGATGATGAGACTAGGACAGAATTTATGTATCAAAATGAGTTTGACTGCGAAAGTCATGTTTCAGTGACGCTGAAACATAAAAAGCCATTTTGAAAATGGCTTTCTGAATGTCTCGATAAATAATCAAAGAAAAAAAATACGGGCTTAATTATTTATTTAAACCCTGTCTCTAACTAGCAGAGGAGACCTAGGAAAATCCCCTTCACTTGCTGTTCTCAACTCAGACTGATTTTGGACAATTTCAAAAATTCAAATCCACCATGAAAGAATTTGCAAACAGTGAAAAGAAGGTGCTGTCTTTGAAAGAATTTTTTATTTACCACCCTATGTCTAATGCCAGCTCATAGTATTTGTTAAATAAACAACCATACTTCAGAACTTCTTTATAATGGTTTGGGTGTGTACCTTAAGCCAAATGTGTCAATTTAGCAATATGCTTGATTTTTTTAATAAATATACTGACATTTGCACATTGAAATAAAAATTGTGCATCATTATATGCATTAATATGCACTAATGCCAGTGATGTGTTGTTGCATAAGATGCTTTTGGGAGTCATTTTGTTGAAATTTGTTTAATAAATATTATAGGACCTTGTCAGCCCCTTAGAAGTTCTCAATCAGACATTTAGCGTCAGATAACAAACAATAGCAAAGAGGAGGTCCAAATAATCCACTGGGTTCTGCATCACTTGAGGGGGTACAGTCTGGAAAGTGCTCTGAACTGAGAGACCAGGGACCATTTGGTAACAGAAGCCAATTCATCAGCAATGGAATAAATAATCTCTGATCCTGAGGCACCTACTGGCCTGAGAAGCATTTGTAAAGAGCATTTGGCCAACAGGGCTCCCGAGGGACTTACGAATTACTTAGCGAGGTGGCCATGGATGGAAACGAGCACATGACTCCAGGAGAGGCAATGAACTCTGCGGGCAGATTGCCGAGGGGTACGGACGAGAGAGAGAGGGGCTCCGGAGGAACTTTGAAAGACCTCAGGAAGGTGCTAGTGTTTGAGCTGGATTATAAAGAATGGATAAGATTTTAGAAAACAAAAAGGCAGTAAGATAGCACAGAATCTAAAAAAGTAGGTAAGGCGGGAGGAGGTATGCCATGAGGTTCTTTTCTTTCAGACATTTAATAGACACTTACTGAGTGCATATGACGTGCCAGGCACCCCAAGTGCACGGATCAGGAAACCACACTTCTGCTCTCTGAGAGGCTCACAGCCTAGCGCGTTTCTCAGCCTCGGCACTGCTGGCATCCGGGACAAAATCACCCTTGACTGTGGAGGTTGTGCTGTGGATTGTACAAGGTGTAGCTGCATCCTTGGCCTCTGCCCCCTAGGTGCCGGTGACAGCCCCAAATCGTCAGAGCAGACAATGTCTCCGCACATTGTCAGATGGCCCTCAGAGAGCAGAATCCCCCCGGTTGAGACAGTTGACAGAAAATGCCATGTCCAGGGATGAATGTTGCGATGTCGTGATGAAGATACACAGGGGGCCAGAGCCCCCCACCGCCCCCTGCAGACTGAGTGGCTGGGGAAGGTGCCGGGTGGAAGAGCAACGGGACTTGAGTCTTGAAGAATGAATGGAGGTTACGGAAATTCAAATTTCAGGTCAAAATATTGTGCTTAGGGTGATAACGAGCCAATTCTGCGAAGGTGTCTGATGAGCACTTGAAATCAGGTTTGTTGCCCTAGGGAAAGGTAAGAGACTACTGGAAGTAGAAGCCCTGGGTTGTAGTGAAATTAGGAGAGAATTTCCAGGAACAAGAGAAAAGAGCAGAGCAAGTGGAAAAAGATGTGCCAAAAAAAGGGCGGGGGCATCGCAAAAAAAATGCCAAAGAAACGAGCAGAGTGGAAGAACTTTAACAGCAAAAGCAGCTGGATGTTCGGGTGTGAGGCAAACTGAGAAGAAGCCTTGGGATTTTGTCACCAAGAGGTCACATGAGGACCTGACCGAGAGCTTTCAGAAGCCCAGGTGTGAAGGGGCCTCCGCGGGAGGTCAGGAGGCAAAGGCCACCCAAACACTAGAGTAAGGGGGAGGGGCTTAAAGAGGTGTCAGGATTTTAAGAAACATGTTTAGAAGAGAAAAGGCATAAAGATGTTTGCAAGCTAAAGGAAAAGAACAAAAAGAAAGGAAGATTCAAGGGAAAGAGCATATACTTTGCGGAGCAGGACCTCAGAGGATTCAGAAACAAGACAAAGAATGGAGACATTTTCCTTAAAAAGGGAGAGAGACAGGCTTCTGCTTCAGGGTGGGATGTGGCAGTCATGGCGGGTCAATGCCTCTATTGCACAACTACAAAAAGGTGGATGAATTACAAAATTATTTCTTTAAAGCCTCAGAGAACTATGAGAACTGGATGAGCTAAAATTCCAGATGTGGGAAAACCATTCTGAGTTGAAATGATCATGGCATCCATTTTTTTTCCCCTGGGGGATTTTCTATTTCTACATGGGGGCTCAGGATGAGGACACGCAGAGAACTCCTGTTCGGAGAACAGAGAACCATAAACGCTTCTAGCAGCCAACGAGGCTGGCGTGACAAACTGGGACGACACAGGCTTCAGAATATCTGCTGAGTTCTGCAATTATGCGGGAGACGGGGGAGCTCGGCCAGACTCTCTGCAGGAAGTGAATTCTCCTGCATTCTCCTGGTATCTGAGAGACAGAACGTACAGGGGGTTTACCTCAAACACAAGGCAGGTCTCCCTTGAAGATATTTGCCAGATTTTGAAAGATACAGGCAAAACTGTGATGATTTTAAAATAATGTTCACAAATTCTTTGACACTCTCCCCTTCAGTAAAGCTAATTTCCTTCCTGTTGAATGTGGACCCTACATAGTGACTCACTTCTGACGAACAAAGTGTGGCAGGGATCGTGCAGGGTGACCTCTGAGCCCAAATCAGGAAGGCACGGTGACTTGCCTTCTCGGATCACTCATGCAGGGGAAAACCACCTGCCATGTCCTAAGGACACACAGGAAGCCTACAGAGAGGCTTCATGGTGAGGAAACGAGGCCTTTGACCAGCAGCCAAAAAGGAAGACAGGCTCCATCCACTCCAGTGACTAAGCCCAGACGCAGGTCCTCCAGCCTCCGTCCAGTTTTCGTGTTGGCAGCATCTTCAGCCAAGAGCTTGACTTCATGAGACCTTCAGCCAAAATCCGTCATCTAAGCTGCTTTCGAATTCTGGACCCACAGAATCCATGAGACAGTAAGTGTTTGCTATCTTAAGCTTCTAAACTCAGGTGATTTGTTGTTATGCAGAAATAGATCACTAACACAGGCGTGAAGTCAAAGAGCTGAGCTGGGAAACTCTGAAGAGCAGAACTAAACCTTCTGCAGTCTTGCAGGGCTGAGATGAAGCTTGGGTGGGCTCTCAGTGGAAAGGCCGGAGGAGTCGTGAACCAGATGTAAACTGAGACTGATGAAAACCTCAGCTCTACACCGAGCCCAGCTCAATCTTTGTATTAAGATGGTTCGTCTCCTACACTCTCCGCCTAACGAAATGGAACAATCTCTTTGGCAGAAGAGAACAACAACTGGAGTCTCTGCTGCACATGAAGAAGAAGATGCTTAGACAAGCAAAGAGGGGAGACCATATACCAACAATCAGGAGAAAAAACATTCAATAGAAGTATAAACGCAGATAAGCTGGGCATTAGAAATAGCAAACGAGGACTTCAACTTGATTAATGTTTCCTTAAATGAAGGAAACGAATCATAAAATAGACCAAAATATAATTTGACAAGTAATTTGAGTTTATAAATAATCAAACGGACATCCAGAATTGAAAAAGTATAATATTGACGGTGGAGACGATAGCGAATAGGTTTAACAGCAGATCAGACATAGCAGGACACAGTATCAGCCAGTTGGAAGAAAAGTTAATACAAACCACCCAAATGTCAGCAAGAGAAAAACATGGGAAGAACAGTTAAGATCATAAACGATACACAGGGTCCTCATGGAAGGTCTTACATGCATGTATTTGGTGTCCCAAAAAGAAGACAAAAGGAAAATTGGGCAGAAGTAATATTCAGGGGGATAATGGCTGAGAATTTTCCAGTGATAAAAAGGGAAGAGAGATACTTCATCTTCTGAAATGTTAGTAAAAGAGACAGAGCAGGGGCTGCAGATAATTCTGATACTGAGGTGTAAGAGGCCAAGAGAATTTAAACAGTCATATCTCCTCAGAGAATCGGGACATAAGTTGACTTTCAGAGACGGAGGAGGTTTAAGGAAGGAAGTTTGAAACTCGGAGAGAACAGAAAAGGGCTGGCTTAGCCCCTGTGGGCAACTCGCCAGGGAATTAACTGGGAAAATTGATAAGAAACGTCACGTAGGAAGGAGGCCCCAGCTGAGGCTATACACAGTAAGTCTGTGGTGAGAGTGATGAACATTACTGAGTATCTTTCCCTAGTAGCATCTAGAAGCTCAACATCAAGACTAGAGAAACATGTGCATGTACACACACACGCACACACACACACACACACACACACACGACTTTAATCAACGTTAGGCAAAAGCAAGGTGAGTGGTGAGGAAATTCAAGGAAATACTGAACATTACAATGCTGGTAAAAGAATAGTTGAGATGGCAGATCATCTGATCCAGGGTAAACGGAGAGAATAAGACAAGAGAGGCCGACAGGATGGAAACACTAAGGTAAGGCTATGGGATGTTTTGGTAGAAGAAAAAAAAGCAGTCAGTGGAGGTGAGCGAATGGATGAAACCCAAGGTCATAGCCAAGGTGAGGAATGAGCCCTCCTTGTAGGCGGAGTAACTCTGGGTGACTATAAGATCCGGAAAAAGACCATGAATGACAGTTTCTGAAATGAAATGGAAGGGAAGACTATTGATGCCAAAAAGGTTGGAAAACTGTGAAGCCACAGGGTCCCTCACTTCCTGAGATGCGAGGTAGGACCCAGGAGAGACCCACACTCTTTCTACTACATTTCCTCTCCTCTCCTACTTTAAGCTAAAATGAAATGCTTTGTGGGATTGTTGGTTAAATTCCAATTTTTAAGAAAAGTCTCATACTGTAAGCTTCCATGCTAACATAAAGCAGCCTTTGAAAATTTCTATTCAACCTATTAAAAATAAAAATATAGAAATAACATTTTTTGAAAAGTCACTCTATTTTATAAATGCCTGCCTATTTTCTTTTTCAGCCCCAGCTAAAAATAACAGACAAACTGACAGAATTTGAACTTCTGAACAACAACAAAAAATCCACCTGGCTCTTGAAAACATCAGGTCAGTTCATTTCAAAAAAAGCAGCAAGTAGGAACATTCAATTTAACTGGATGGTTCAGCTTATTCATAAAACATCAACACTGATAGAAGCATATTTGGGGGACAACTTAGAGGAAATGTGACTCAGACACTACAACAAGGACACCTGTGCAATGCCAATGACCCCAAAGCCCCCCTTCCACCCCGTCGTAACAGTTAGAAATGTCGTGTATTTGCTTAATGGTGTTCTGTGTCTTGTGCGTTGAAGTGTTCAGTAAACACACAGCCATATGTCACTTTGAGAGTCAGTTAACAGAAGGTATATTAGATGCCCCTCAAAAATGGAGTTCCATAATTTAGCCATGTGTTCATAGAAATATCTTTATCCTCAGATAAACTTAACTCTTCCTTAGAAATGCTACTTCTTTTTATAAAACTTAGTTTGTTACCTTTAAGTTTCTTTAAATTGAATACTTAAAAGCCAATATCTACCTTTAAAACCAAGCCATTAGCAGGCTCATGTAATATTTTTGAAATACCATTTCTATTTTGTTTTATTCTGCCATGTACCATAACCTCCCAAGATCAGAAATTATTTAAAAACCAACTGCACTGCAGTGTTTATTGAGAGTGCTAGAACTAGAAAGAAATTGATTTTTCATAAGCTTACTTTATTTACATGACATTGGCTTGAGCTTCTAAGTTTTAAAGACATTCATAAACTTCTATAAATAATTCCCTAGAACAATAGCTAAGAGAACACAGTCAGTTTTTGTCAGCAAGAAGCCTGACTATCCTTGAATATACTGTTTTTTTTGGGTTTTGGATTTTTTTTTTTTTTTGGTGGGGGGAAGTTGGGGTGAGAAACACAATAAATTCATTTAACAAAATTCACTTCGGATTTGGGACTGAGTAATAAAGGGCCATAACAAATCCAGTTGAAATTTGCAAGGAGCCAACATAAACATTTTCCTAATTTTGTACCAAAGTGATTGACATAAAAGTTTTAGTATTTTAAATTATTATCTTTTCATTCATGGGAGGTTTTCTATTTTCTGTTTAAGCTCTTCTTTCTCCAATTTAGAGCTTTTGCATAGCATAACTTCAACAATATTCAGAAACAGTCACTCTCTCTTCCCCATACTGCAAAGTCCCAAAGAAATTAGTAAATAAATCCCAAAGAAGCCATCATCTAAATTATTGATAGGAAATCATTTTTTATGTCAGCCTTTACAAATTAAAAGTTTCAGTGATAAACTTGTATATTAAAATCCCACAGCATTTTAGCTTACTGGCAATTCTACCTTTTGGAGAAAAGGTTGCAGAGCCTGTTACAGTAGCCAATTGCATCTTAACAGGTTGCTTCTATTTTTAGCAATAATCACTTTAGGTTTTCTCTAAGATCATCCTCCATAGCTGGCTGTAGAGGTGGCTGAGAGAACTAAGTGTTGGATCTTACATCTTTACATTTTATAAACTATGTTAGACACTCCCTTTTTAAAATCACTATTTTAACAAAATTCCTTACAATTGTTCTAGGAGCCAGTCACGTTTGAGAGCTATGCATGAGAACCCTGAAACTCAGGGTACCTAGCAGTGAAGACGTAAGAAACAAAATCACAAAACAAACATGGCGCATTTTCCCGAAATATTGATTTCATTCCCTGGTGAGTAATATACAATGCTAGTACTAGAGAATAGAATGCAACATCCATTTTAGGCTACAACAATGGTCCCCAACCTTTTTAGCACCAGGGACCCATTTCACGGAAGACAATTTTTTTACAGACCCAGGGTGGGGTGAGGATGGTTTCAGGATGATACAAGTGCATTACATTTATTGTGCAGTCAGACCTCTCTGCTAATGATAATCTGTATTTGCAGCCGCTCCCTAAGGCTAGCATCACTGCCTCAGTTCCACCTCAGATCATTAGGCATTAGATTCTCATAAGGAGCACACAGCCCAGATTCCTTGCATGCACAGTTTCAGTAGGGTTCGCGCTCCTATGAGAATCTAATGTTGCTGCTGGTCTGATAGGAGGCGGAGCTCAGGCGGTGATGTGAGTGACGGGGGTGGCTGTAAATACAGATGAAGTTTCTCTCTCTCTCCTGCTGCTCAGCCCACTGCTCACCTCCTGCTGTGCGGCCCAGTTCCTAACACGACTGACTGGTAGAGGTCCGTCACCCGGAGTTTGGGGACCACAGGGCTAGAGCACCAGATTTCAAACACGTTTGAGGCCTTTGGCTCAGTCGTGTCCTGGGCTGGACATGACATTAAACATTACTTAGAGTTTCTCCTCTACGATCTCAGAAACTGAATCCGATACCAACAGTCACTGGAAAAGTTGAGTTTCCCAAAATGGATTCTCTCTGTGATGCAAAAACATCCCTATATATTCTTCGTACTACAAGACGCTGGGTACCGCTGGTTCCTGTGGGCTACAGTCATTCAGCAAACAGTCACCGAGTGTCTGCAAGAGCGCCAGGTACTGAGCTTTGCCTGTGGCTCCACCGCCCTCTCCCATGTGTGTGCGTGGGTCCTCTTGCCTCACGTTCTAGAACATTCAGCCAGCGTTTGAGACCCATTTAGATGGCCCCATTCAATTCAAAGCTGAACCAAGTTTTAAAAATATTAGTATTTAGATTCAGTAGTAATTTTTAATGATGGGGAACTGTGAATAAGCTTGTGCCGGATAAGATCTACTACATGCCAATGACGGGCCTGGTTGTTTTCAAAGTGAGAAAAAGCAGACTGCCTGATTCTCTCCTTAAATAATTTGTAGGAGATTCTGCCATTTGCAACAACATGGATGAATCTAGAGGACATTATGCTAAGTGAAATAAGACAGAGAAAGAAAAATACTACATGATCTCACTTCTATGTGGAAGAAAGAAAGAGAAAGAAAAGAAAGGAAAGAAAGAAAGGAAAAAGGAAAAGAAAAGAAAGAGTATAAAGTCAGTTACCAGGGCTGGGGTTTGGCAGAAATGGGGAAATGGGAGACCGAGGTCAGCATGTACAAAGAGTCAGTGAGCTGGATGAATGTGTCTAGAGATCTAATATACAACATGAGGACTACAGTTAATAATATTGTATATTTAAAATTTTCTAAGAGTGTAGATTTTTGGTACTCTTAACCACAAAAAGAAAAAGAAAAAAGAAAGATAACTGTGCAAGATGATGGATATGTTAATTTATGTGACTGTAGTAATCACTATGTATATGTGCATCAAAACATCATGTTGTACACCTTAAATCATACTGTAAAAATAAATTTTAAAGAGAAAAAATAATTTGTAATCTCTGTATGCAATAAAATGTTCATATCAGACATCTGATGAACAATCTTAAAAAAAACAGGAAAAAGGTACAATACGTAACAGCATGTGCTGGACATATGCTAAGTACAGGCAACCTGGGCAGGCTGGTTCACACAGTGGCACATCAGCAAATAGTCCAGAAGATGAGGGTTAAGAGGAAACCAAGACTCAAACCTCAGCAAATGTGTAAGAGTCAGAAAACCGTCGGAAGCAATCGGGTGAACAGCCAGAAGAAATGTAGAAAATAGAGCGAACTCCTCAGGGGCTCCAAATAGGCCCACATCTGGTTGTAGGATGGCTATCTGCCAATTCTGGAGTTTTTCATGTGTATCTTGTCCTTCCTCTTCCAAGCTTTTTGGCCACAGGATCTGGGAGTGAGCGGGGGTTGACAGGGCAGGCCCTGGCCATGGCCCAGCCTTTCCAAGTGTGTGAAGGTGCCAGCCCCTTCCGAGAGCACAGAAAGCCCATTGACACCTGTCTCTAGGATTGAAGTACCTTCCCAGGGGTCAAGGATGCTCGACTAACCCTCTCCAGGTCTCCACATGGTCTCTTTTCATACCCAGGGCATAATTACTCTACAACATTTCCAACAGGTCGCCTACGATTGTCAGCTTGCCATACTCTGCATAACAAAGTGACACACTTAATATTAATAGATTTTTTATTTACATCATTTGCTGCTTAACCACCTACCATAGATAATGTTCAGCACTTGTGATACATCAGATTAGCTGTACTCCATTGATTCCCAGCCCGCTCTATCTGGAAAGTGTGTTTATAGACTCATTAGCCAATCAGCCAGTCTCCATAAAGGCAATGTGTTTTTAGAATGTCTCACTTCTGATAGGCACAAGAGGTAGAAACACTCCGCAGCGTACCCTCTGTAACAGTTGTGGTTAGTTAGGGCGGCCGTATTAGTTTCCTGTAGCTGCTGTAACAGATCCTCTCACAGTTCCGGAGAAGAAATCCAAAATCAAGATGTCAGCAAGACCGTGCTCTCCCTACAGGATCCAGGGCAGAACTGAGTCCTTGCTTCTGCCGGCTTCTCCAGGCCTCCAGCGGCCGCCAGCGTTCCTCAGCTTGGCACACCCCTCCACTCTCTGCCGGGGGTTCATGGCCACCTCCTCTTCTGTCTGTGTAATCTCCCGCTGCTTCATTCTCATAAAAACACTTGTCATCGGACGTAGAGCCCACCCAGATAATCCGGGATGATCTCATCTCAAGATCCTTAACTTAATTGCATATGCAAGGCCCTTTTTCCAAACAAGGTCACATTTACAGCTTCTGGGAATTGGGATGTGGATGTACCTTTTTGGTGACAAATTTTCCCGGTTTTTCTTGGACTGAGGGGTTTCCCGGGACAGGATTTTTACCAGCCAAATGGAGACTAGTTGATTCCCCTAACTCCGAGAAGCAGATTCCAGAATCATGCCCTCGGCGGAGTTCGGCAGCTGTGCAAGTGTGTCCCCGGACCAGCAGCAGCTCTGCACCGCGGGGTCTTAGTTAGAAAGGCAACTTCTCAGACCCCGCCCCAGCCCTATTGCTCAGAAACACGAAGGGAGAGCGGCTTAGTAAGTTCTCCAGGTGATTCTAACATACGCTAAAGTTTGAGGACCACTTGAGTGAGATTTAAATCTTGGCAAAAAAAACCACAAAACAATAAAGCCAAGAAAAAAACCCAACTGGAACTACAGTGCTCAGCTCCAGCAGCTCATTTGAATCACATGAAAAGCTTTGTAAAAACAACACTGATGCCCAAGCCCTGCAATTGGTCTGGGGAGGAGCCCAAACACTGGTGTTTTTAAAAAGCTCCCCAGGTGATGATAACCATGCCAGGACCAGCCTAAGCCAGGGACCTCACCTGGGGGCAGCACAACAGGCGAGCGAGGGTGGGCTCAGGAGAGGTGTGCCGGCTCCTTTGTCTCTAAGTCACAGAATAAACACTGAGCTTTTATTTTGAACTTAAAAAGAATGAAAGGCCATATTTCTTTGGTCTACAGCTACAGATGGACTACAAAACATAATTTCAGGGTAACTTGAGAAACAGAAGTATGTGAATAGGTTAGGGGTAAAAAAAAAAAAAGGCCCCAAATTAAGACATAGCAAAGCCAAGATGTGATGCGGAAGAAGGGCAGAAACACCGAGTCTCTCTGCTGAGGTGAGAAGGGAGGCTATTTCCACAGGTGGTAATAATGTGAGCTCACCAGGAAGCTGCCGTGGGCTGATAGGATGCTGCCCTCTGCACACGTGAGCGTGTGTGTGTGCATGCATGTGTGTGTGTGCAAGCATGCATGTGTGTATGTAGCCATGGCAGCAATGTTTTCACCTTCATCTTTTCTTCCCCTGCTTCAGCTACACCCAGGATTTACTCACGTTCCTGAGAGAAGGGAGCACAGGACACCGCCCGGGGCCACATGAAGAAGTGCCAGGGCCAGTTACAGGGCTGAAGAAATGAGGGGGAACCATTGGTGATGCTGGGTAGACAAGTCTGAGCAAGGTTAGGATTGGATAGTTTAAATGATTCCGGCCTCTGTAGAGGTGGTCCCTAATTGTCCAGCACCTGGCCTTGCGTAATTCAGGCCAGGGGAAGTATTGGTTTGGTTACATAAAGGAGGTGGGTGGGCGGGCGTTTGGCCTTTGGATTAGTTGGTTTGCATGAGAAAGGCGTGTTTGCTTGGAAGGCATTTGCTGTCTCTAGGAACTAGCCAGCCCTGGGAGGGACAGGTCAGGCTGCCAGATATCAAAGCATCATAAAAGACAGAAAATAAAAATGCGATTCATAAACGCACATGATCTAAAATCGAAGGGCTCTTTCTCTCAGCTGGGCTTCCTATGGAGCCTAAGCATTTCCAACCAGGAGGCTGGCGAGGGAGATTTGGGGCCCACTGAGTACATGAGATTATCCTGGAGAGGAGCAATGGAGGTGCAGAGCCTGAGTCACCCCTGTTTGTTAGGGCGTGAGAGTGAGAGGAAGACCCAGCCAGGGGAGAGAAGACAGCGGCAGAGAGGAGGGAGAAAAGGGAGTGATAAAGCAGAGAATCGTCTGTCTGAGAGGGGCGAGCCAAGGTGGTGGCCAGTGGCCTTTGGAGGGATGGAAGTGAGGGTAGCCCACAAACGCCAGGTGGGTAAGTGCTTCCAGTGAATGCTGACAACTTCAAAACAAGACTGGCCGTGAAGAGAAGGATAATAATCTCTGGAAATGCCAGGATCATGGGATGATTTTGTTCTCAAAGACAGAGCAGACCTAAGCATATTCTTACAGGGAAAAAGAGGACTACAATAAGGAAGAAACTGAATGCTCAACGGAAGGAGTGAAGTCGCAGGGCCCCATTTGTTCCTGAAGGGCTGGAAGGGGTGAGACCCACACACAGGACAACAGGTGCCATTATAAGCGAGCAGGTATTTCTTCATAAACAGGAGCAAGAAAAGAGGTAGGGGCTAAGAAATGTTGTTCATAAGAGGGATGGAGTTAGTTATGTACGTTGGAAGGGCTTCAGTCTTCTCAACAAGACGGGAGGCAAGATGATCTGCTAAGATGTCAGGGGCAGCTGGCAGCCGGATGGGTGTGCGCTAGCTGGGGAAAAACAGCAGAGTCGAGTCTAAAGGAAGAAATGGGCCACAGAGAGGATGGGCAGAGACTACAGCTTGGGGAGTGCTGGGGGAGCAGGTGTCACCCAAAACAGGAGCATTGATTGAAAGTTCATGTAAAGTCAGTTACATTGTGAGCTACCCACCCCCACCTGGCACACAGCTAACGTTTATCCTCTGGACAGACTGAAACTGAGGCACAGCTGAGGTCAAGAGAATTCAATAAAAGTTTACACACTACAGGGTGAGACCCCTGGGCCCCTTTTCCTCCTCAGTTTGGAGCACATGGGCTGCCAGATTCGTACTCATCCCCCACACGTTCCCTCTAGGAGTTTGAAGATTTCTCTTGAGCCCTGGCGGTGATCTATACATAACAGTGGAAAGACCCAGCGAAACCGCCCTACCTTGAACCACCAGCCTACAGGCTTTGCCCATAAATGCTTTTTAATGCACTGCACTCTAAATATGAACCATTAATATCAGCAGACATTTAACAAAATCATCTATGAGCTCAGGGTTTCTCAACCTCAGCACTTTGACATTTTGGGCTAGATGATCCTTTGTTGGTGGGGGGCTATTCCGTGGGTTGTAAAATGCTTAGCAACATCCCTGGCCACTGCCCACTAGATGCCAGGAGAACCCCACCCCAGATGTGACAACCAAAAATATTTCTAGATATCACCAAATATCCCTTGAGGATAAAATATCTACATACACACACACTCCCACCCAGTTGAGAATCACCTATCTAGCATGAAAGAAAAGACAAATTCTAAAACAAAGACATAGAAAAAAAGGAGTGACACAGGGAGAATAATATATCTATGGGGGAAAAAACTTCAATTAATATTCTGATGGATGTGGGTAGATACTGTTTTAATAAAACAAGAATGAAGTACGATTACAATTACATTCAGGCAAAAAATATTAGAATTGGAAAACCAAAACTATGAGGTCAAAATGAAAAATACAACAGATATATTGAAAGGCAAAATTGAAAAAAATCTCCCAGCTAGCAAGACAAAGAAATAGAGAAATGAAAAATGGAAAAGAAAAATAAACAAAATGAAAGGACCACTCCAGGAAGCCACAATCCAAATAATAGATATTCTAGAAAATGAGTTCAGAGAAAAACAGCAGGGAATAAATTACCAAATAAATAATTTAAGAAACTTTCCAAGAACTGAAAAACATGAGACTTCAATTGGAAAGTTCTTATTAAACATCCAGTACAACTAGATGAGAGACACCTACCTCAATGCAATCAATGTAAATCGTCAGCAGACTGGAACTAAAGATAAGAATCTTAAAGATTCCAGAGCAGAAGCCAGGGCACAAAGGATTGGAAATCAGAATGGTGTTGGATTTCTCTTCAGCAATAATGGAGACTATAACATAAAAAAGAACATCTTCAAAGTCTTAAGAAACATGACCAAGTGTAGACAATGATGTGGACATACTACTAGAAATCTCATACATTCTTGGTGCAAATGCAAAGTGACACAGCCACTTTGGAAAACAGTTTGGCCATTTCTTATAAACTTGCCATATGACCCAGCAATCTCACTCATAGAGAAAGAAATAAAATAAAAACATACGTGCACACAAAGACATGTATGCAAATATTTATTGTAGAACAATTAATAAAATTCCAAAACAAATATAAACCAATTGTCTGTCGGTTGCTGAAGGGATAAATTGCAGTATATCCATACTAGAGGATACTACTCAGCCATAAAAAGGAATGAAATATTAATATGCACAACATAGATGAATCTCAAAAACATTACACTGTCTATAAGTCTATATACTGTATGATTCCTTTTATATGAAATTCTGGAAAAGGCAAAACTGTAGTGACACAAACCATAGCAGGGGTTGCCTAAGGTTCAAATATGGAGGGGCATGAGGAAACATTCTATGGTAATAGAACTGTCCTGCAGTAGTGATTATACAACTGTATATAGTTGTCAAAATCATAAAACTGTGCACTTTTTAATGAGCATTTTATTGTAAATAAATCTTGTATCAATAAAGCTGGTGAAAAGCAGTATAAAAAATCAAAAAATAATTGTTCACCACTTAGAATTTTATACCTAGTCAAACTATCATTCAATTAAAGAGTTAAGAAAAATATATCTTCAAAAATGCAAAAGTTCAATGTCTTCTAGGTGCCCTTTCTCAGTAGTATCCCAAGGATATCTTCCATGAACATGAAGAACAGAACCAAGAAAGAGGAACATATGAGGACCAGAAGACAGGAACTCCAACACAGGAGAAAGGTTGAGCAACTCCCTGACGGGTAACGAATGGACACTCCAGGATGAAAGCTGTGCCGTAGCCCTGTTGGAACAGGAAGAGGAAGGAATGCCTCTGAAACAAAATGGATAAAAGAAACTCCAGATTACTTGAGGCATTTGAATATATTAAGGAGAAATACCTTTTTGGTGGAAAGTCTAGCATTATAATAGTGGTAAGCACACAAAAACTAAGCAAAGGAAAAATTACACAATTATTAACTCCAGGAAAGAAAACCCAATGGCAGTATGTTAAATAACTCAGCTGTGGATTGTATTAACCTAGACATAAAAATAAAAAGACAAACCATAAAGTATACTGAGAGAATAGAAGGAGGAGGAGATGAGGAAAAGAGGTAAGTCTTCATGCTTCATGTAGGAAGTCATCATACAATGTCTGAAACTGAAAAATTAGGAAAGAGCTAGGCGAGTATATTTTAGAAATATGAAGGTAAACTCTTAAAGAAACAGCTGAAAAGGTTGAGAGATTTTTGCGGGGCAAAAGAAACAGGACTCGGAGATGAAAAGTGTCAGGCAGAGCATTGCTGTTTTTGTCATAATCTCTGTGGAACCATGTAACATTTTCAAAAGTGAAATTTAAAAAAAAAAAAAAACCAGGTAATGCGTCAAGAGAGAAGGGAAATGTGTGCTCTGATAAATTTGATAAATTAGTCTGAGTTGGAGGCAGAGGCTAAAAGGAAATGAAGGTGAAATGGGGGTCGTTGGGAGAAAAGAACAGAGAGGTCAGAGACACAGGTCACAGTGGCTGCAGAGCAAGGTTGGGGGTGTCAGTGGCTGCAGAGATGTGGCGAGAATTAATGGACACCACAGGGGACTGGGGGGGACTCAGCACTCAGATCAGAACGTGGTATTTTGAAACCACCTGCATCAATTTTCTGTTCTTCTGTAGGTCAGGTCTTTAAGCATTTTATAATATTTCTCGAACAACATGTCCCTTATGTTCCTTCTAAACAATTTTATCCAGAGCAAGAGTAATAACAACGACAAACAGTTATCAAGGCAGTCCTGTTGCCGCCCAAGTTTCCAAAACACACATGGCACTAAGAGCTTATGTACGGTAGCATGTTGCTGGGAACTCTGCCTTTGGCAGAGAAACCTGCTTGTCTTTACATATCCTGTCTGCAAGACTCGTGATGAACGTGATTAAGAAAACAGAGCCGAAATCATTACGTGAACACATCGTTAAGAATTGGCTTCAAAGAACTTCAAAAGCGTAGGTTAAGATCCTTAAATCCAGAACACAACCAATGGCATCAAATACATCTTCAAATGGAGATAATCATAGTGCCCACCCCGTGGGGTCAGTGTCAGGGTAAACGAGAAAGAACGTGAGAGCACTCAGCGTGACACCTGGCACAGCACGCGTGCTGGATACCTGTCCACAGTGGTGGCGGCGGCAGTGGTGGTGCTGCTGGTGGCGGTTGGCATGGCAGCAGGTGGCGGTGCAGTTGTTCAGGCTCACCTGCCACCCCCACACGGTGTCTGCTTCTCTTGTCCGGCAGATTTGCACCCTGCTGTGTAATGCACTTTAGTGTGATCTTGACTTTCTTCCTCGTTGGGCAGAAATGTTTTAAAGAGCAGGAACTCGATCTTATTTATCTTCGATCCTTCGACAACATGGTGGAGCCCAGACTTAAAATAGTAGGAGCTCAACACTTATGATGAAATAATGAATTTGCGAGATAATGAGCATAGCCCACCATCCAAGGATGTTTGTCCACCCCAGAGGGTGACAGAGAACTTGTTTTCCCAGGATCCACAGTAAGGAGCCTGTGGACTTCCCCTTTGTCTCCTCCGCAGGACTTGGGCTGACAGCAGGGCCTGTCTCAGACATGCCCCTCCCCGATGGGGGGCAGAAGTCAACTCCCTGCATCCCCACTGCCTGTTGACGAAATATAAACTCTCCACTTTCCATTTATAACTGTATGAGTTAGAGTGGTGCTGGCTACTGTAACAGATAAACCCCAAACCGCAGCCATTCACACAGTAGAAGTTTATTTATTATTCATGTTAAATCCAAAAGAAGTGTTCCTGAACGTCAGGCCGCCTTCCACACGATCACTCAAGGGCCCAGGTTCCTTCCATCCCGGGGCTCTGCCCTTGTCTCAGTCTGTTCAGCTGCTGTAACAAAACTGCCACAAACTAGGTGGCTCATAAACAGAATTTTTTTCTCACAGCTCTGGAGGCTGGAAGTCCAAGATCAAGGGAATGGCAGGTTCTGACCTGGTGAGGGCCCGTTTCCTGGTTCACAGATGGCACCTTCTCACTGTGTCCTCACGTGGTGGAAGGGGCAAGGGAGCTCTCTCGGGCCTCTTTTATATGGGCATGAATTCCATTCATAAAGGCTTCCCCTTCATGGTCTAATCACCCCGAAGACCCCGCCTCCTAATACCATCCCATGAGGGATTAGATTCCAACATAGGAATTTTGGGGGACACAAACATTCAGATACTGGCAGCCATCTTAAACCAGTTCCAAAGTCACCCTAGTGGACATCTCCATTACAGCTCTAAGGGGAAAAGAGAATGGAGGGCCACACAAAGATAGCCCCTTTTTTTGGTAGAGAAAGGGTCTCACTATGTTGCCCAGGCTGCTCTTGAACTCCCGGCCTCAAGTGATCCTCCTGCCTCAGCCTCCAAAGTGCTGGGATTACAGGCGTGAGCTGCCGTGCCCAGCTCTTTTTTTTTTTTCTTTTTAACGAGCATGGTTTGAAAGTGGCTCATGTGCTGCTTGCCCTGTGATTTCATTGGCCGGGACTCAGTCACATGTCCACATCTTACTGCCAGGAAAACTGGCAAGTGTCAGCAGGCTGTTTCCAAGACGAGGAGAAGACAGGCTGGAGGCTGTGAGCCAGCTCCGCCACAGTGGCCTCTGTGACCCGGCCTGCCCGGATCTGCCTCTCCAGGTTCGGTTTCCACCGCACCACTCCAAGCTCCCTACGCACTTGCTGCGTGGGAAGAGCGATTCCGTGCCTGCATATCTGCCCTTCCTGAAATGGCCTCTTCCCTATCTCCATACATTCAAGTTCTGTGCCGTCCTCGAGACCCTACTTCTTCATCGAGTAGTCCCTTAGGCACAGTCGATCTCTCCCCCCATCCTTCGTGTCTCTGCCTCTCAAAGAACGTGCGCTTTCACCTTCCTGGTGGGAACGTCTGTCACCTCTGCGAGAAGCAAACTCCTTGCAGACAGATGGTCACATCCTGACGTTGTGCTGGCTGAAGCAGACCCGCAAGAGCATCCCGCGCCTAACTGTGTCCTTCACGCTGAGCGCCTGTGCAGTTGGTACAGTACCATGGACGCGGTGGGTGCAGAGTGAACGAGCGCTCACCTCGCCCCCGTCACAGACTGGCCACAGCTATCCAGCTCCTGGAATGGAATCTGCTGCACCTGCAGACACGGGGGCCGGAGCTTTCAGCTGAGATGGTCAGCTGTCCCCTGACTGTGCACCCATCACGGGCACGGTGGGAGATGTTCTCTCCTGTCTCCAGACCAAGATGGAGGGACACTATTTTCTTTCCCACCTGCTCACTTTGTTCCTCTTCTCTCTTCCCTCCAGCCTCTCCTCCTGTCTTTGATTCTTTTTTCCCTTTGTCTTCCCCTTCCTCCAACCTCACCTTTCTCCTGCTCTTTATTTCTTTCAAACAAATATTTATTATTTTATCTGCTATGTGTCCAAGACAGATCTGAATCAATAATCAGTAATAAAGTACAAAATTACACAAGCTTATTTTTCCCTCTTTGGTCCTCCGCAAGCCAGCAGAAAATTTTCCAGAACAGAAGGCATAGCAGGGGGCAGGGAAGTGACCCTCGTTCCCTCCTCCCCACCCGCCAAGGACCTGGGGCCTTCCGCTTGCGGATATGCTGTGCGGCTCTGCTTGGACAAGGTAGTTTGGACCTGCTTCAAACAGGCTGCCAACTGATGTTTTGCAGCTCAGTGTAGATTATGCCGGAGCTGCTGAAATGCAGTTCTGGGAGAGCCAAAATAGAAATAAATTTGCTGCATCCTCGCATTCAGGAGTCGATATTTGTGCCTGAAGAACGCACATCAGGCTCCACCTATCTGCTTCGCCTCTCTGGCAGATGAACCTGTCAACATTTGCTTTCATCAACGTGAGACATCTGCATTGTCGTTCCTGTCAATTGGTGTCATCCAGTTTCTGGACCAGAAGGTGAGAACTTTGGCTGTGTCTTCAGTCTCTGGCGTGTCCTTGAACAAGGCACCGTGGGGAGAAGGAAGCTGAAACACCTGCCAGGAAGAGAGAAGGAGCAGGTCAGAGGAAAGGCAGCACCTAGTGAGCACCTAGCTCAGGCCAGCTCGGCCCCCATGATGAGCAAAAGAAGGCCTAAGGACAGGCTTGAGGACATGTGGGGAAAGTGACAACCATCCCACAAGGACAAGTGGCCAGGAGTCAGTGCAGTGAGAGGCAGCATCCTTTGGGGCAAAATGCACAGGCACTGAAAACAGTCTGCTCAGGTGGAAACGGTGGTTCCACTATTTACAAATGACCTTGGGAAATTCATGCAAGTATTCTGTGCCTCTGTTTACCTATCTGAAAATTGGATAACTGAGAGTGTCTACCTCAGAGGCTTCTTGTGAGGACTAAAATGAGGCAGTTCTTGAGCATGCCGTAGCAGGCCATCGAGCACAGAGGACGCACTCCTGAGCTTTGGCCACCGTGTCAGAGACTAGCCAGGTGCCCCCGCCTCCAATTCCTTTCCCTGCGCAGACAGGACGGCTGTCTTCCCAGCCGTCCTCAAAACCGGGGCTGTGCTGTGTGGCCTGATGTGACCGATGGAAGGTGGGTGGACGCGTGTGCCACTCCCAGGCCCGACAAACAAACGATGTGTAGCAGGTTAAATAGCAGCCCCCAGAGAGAAATATCCAAGTCCTAACCCAGCACCTGTGAAGGGGACCTTATCTGGAAAAAGGGGGTTTGCAGCTATAGATAAGTTAAGGATGGGAAGATGAGATCACCCTGGATTTAGGGTGCCCTAAATCCAACGACAGGTGTCACAGAGACCCGGTGAAGAGGGCCACGTGAAGATGGAGGCAGACATTGGAGCTACGTATCTACAAGCCAAGGAATGCCCAGGACTGCCAGTGACCATCGGGAGCTAAAAGAGGGACCAGGTGCTCCCTCAGAGCCTCAGAGGGATCCCCACCCGGTTGACACCTTGATCTTGGACTTCAAACCTCCAGAAGTGTGAGACAGTAAGTTTTCGTTGTTTAAGCCTCCTGGTTTGTGGCAATTTGTTACGGAAACCCTCGGGAACTGATACACCTGTGGTCATCCAAGCTCTTTCTCTCAGAAGAAAGTGACCCAAAGATGCAAAGTCACCTAAGCGATGGCGCCTGAGCCCTGAGTCCCTCCCTGGGCGGGAGCCGCCAGGGACGCTGCACCTGCTTGTCAGACCGTCTAGGAGTGAGAGCCACACTGCTCGTGTGTTCAGCCACTGGGATGTGGGGCTGTGTGTCACAGCAGCCAGCAGGATTGTCCTGAGCAACTCAGCTGGTCCTGTTAAGGGGTCTAAAGTAAGACCCAGACGAGACAGAAAGGAGAAGCCCGAGTGTCAGAAAGGGTAGAGAGAAGCAAAGTTAGGCAGTTCCAGCCCCTCATCCTCGGTGGTGCATCAAGTTCTGGACCTTTCTAGCAGATGTAGGGTCAGGATAGAGTGACCCAGACAAAGTGCTGGTAATCCCACCTTATCCCTGCAACCTACTGGAGTTACCATTGGCTCAGAGACAAAATCAGACGTCTTATTACAAAACGGAGTGGTGGCGTCCATGAACCCCATGGAGAGCCACTGTCCTGGGGAGACCTCGAACTGAGAAGAGTGTGGTCCCAGGGCAGAGGAAGCCAAGAGGCCCACCCCAGGGTTGACTGGATCCAGACTGGGCATCGAGTTTAAAGCAAGATAGAGATGATGGAATCCTTCTGGAAGATAACTCAGCTCGTTAAATTGCTCATTCGGGAAATTGAGAAATCGTAGCCTGGGGCTTAGAAACTACAGGCAAAGAGGAAAGACAGGACTCTTGAAAACTCTGAGGGGCCGCAGTGCAATCAATCTCACTCCAAGCAGAACTGATTCCAGCTGAAATAGCTTTTCACAGTCCTAGAATAGCACTGGGGCCAGGAGACAGATGCTGCTGTGTGCAGGGTCAAGCATCCCTGCAGCCGGGACCTCTAGCGTCCACCAGAGAAGTATTGGCACAAGGCATCAGGGAGCCCCCTGGCAAGCAGGTGTCTTGAGGGCAGAGAACTTTGAGGTGACTACTACCGGACCAACCACAAGGAGTTGTTCTTGGGGAGTGAGGACTATTTTGAGACTTCTCTGGAGGGTAGAGGCAGAGGGAGCTCCCACAAAGAACAAGGAAGCAGCACGTGGAAGACACAGGGACATGGTCACGGGGAGAGAGCACATCCCTGCTTTAACCCGAGATGCAGAAGCTGGCCCCCGATGCCATCGTGTCCCAGAGAGCAGAGCACCAAGTCCTAACACACAAATCAACGAAGAAAGCAACGTCCCTGAAGCCACCTGAAATTCACATTCCACCAACCTGAGAAAGCAGAGGGCAAGTTCATTTGCAATCCCCGAGACACCAGAAGGGAGGGTTTTGTGGCTGAATTTCCTGTGACGGAGGAGGAGGGTGTGCCACAGAAACACATGGTCTCATTATGGACGGTGAGACCCTCATTCCTGGACTGTCCTCTCTCCTCCTCCCCACTCCCTGGTCCTCCCCTGGAAGCTCAGGCTTCAGGCTGCTCACGGAGACATGTCCACTTCTTGAGGACCTACTCACTTCTTCGTGTCGCTCCATGCGACACAGCCTGCACTGCTGTCACGCTCTGAGGTGCCATCTCTTACACCGACATCGTAACTGTCCTGCTGGAACGCACCTTCAGGGGAAGTGGAGAGCACGGCTCCCCCGTCCTCGCGGCTCCAGGACTCAGATGAACGCTCACACGGAGCACGTTGATCACACCCTCCCACCCCACCCCACCCTCCTTCCCTTGCAAGGAAGGTTTTCCTTCAAGGAAAGGAAACAACTCTTGATAGGCAAAAACTATGTCAACTTTTGCCCATTTTAATCTTAAGAGGCTGATTTTTTAATAAAAGGAGATTGTGAAAAACTACATTATAAACAAAACAGATGGTGCATATGGTCCAGAAGCCTTGGAACCTGGAGTTTTAGCTAAAAATGCCTACACGTCTCCTTTGCCATATGTCTTGGGTTGGGTTTCCCCAGTAGCAAACCTTGAAGAAGGATGGGAGTGCAAGTGGCTTATTTGAGAGTTTACCCGGGGAAGCGTGGGGAGGGCAGTAGGGGTGTGAGACAGAGCAGGAAGCAAAGTCCCTAAAAAGTGCTCCCTCGAGCAGGTCCCGTGTGAGGTCTGGGGCTCGCCCCACTGGGAACTCCGGGAGGCAGCAGGGAGCAGCCTTGGAGCTGGCAGCTGCAATATTTACCCTCCAAGTGCCAGCAGGTGTGGGGCATGGACCGTGCTGAGCAGCGGGAACATGGTAACCTCCAGCCGCCCGGTGTGCAGCCCGGGAGAAGCGCCAGCACTAACCGGAAGGTGGGGGCGGGTATGGAGACACCTGCTGCCACACCCATCACACGGCCCCCGGCCACACAACACCAGAGAAGTGGACAAGTGCCAACTGTCCGTGGCACTGGGCCACATGCCTGCCCATCTACCTAGCTTAGGCCACAAAAGACGGGCCATGTGCCGGAGACTGTGCACGGCCCCTCTGTGTCCAACCTCCCAGTAGTCTGTCACCTTGTCCCCTTCCTGCAGCTGGACACGGACACAGGGGTGATCCGTCTCAGACCAGAACGGAAAGGCAGGAGCCTAAGGACAGCCAGATGAGGGGGAAGTTCTGTTCCTGATGCTACTAGCCCTGGACGCTTCATCCAGAACGTTTCGCATCAGACACGCACCCTCCCGTTGAAGCCACTGTTATCTGAGGTGCTGGTCGAACCAGTGCTGAGTGTAAAGCCTCATTGTCACACCCCTCCCCTCCACTCCGCTGTCCTAAATTCGGACTGAAACAGCGACGAAGTGCACCGCTGTCTGTTGGCTTCTGCTCCTTCCTCCACTGCCACTCGCAGGCACTTGGCGCAGACGCGTGGGCAGCCTGGCTAGCACGGGCCTCTCGCGGCCCTGGACCCCTGACGGAGACGGCGGGTGGCGTCAGCCTCGCTGTGGGTTAACCTTTGTCGGGAGATGCGCTGGCCCTGAAGAACGCTATGCCCGGGCCCTGCCGTGTGGTCGCGGACAAGCCACTCCATTCCTCCGAGCTTCGCTTTGGTTGTTTATAAAGCGCAGGAGTGGGTGAGATCTCCCAGGCAGCGAGCAGCGGTCACACTTTGATTTATGGCCACAGAGACACGTGAGGGCGAGAGCCAGGCAGCCCCAGGCCACTGCGGAGTGTGTGTGCGCACCTGGACCCGGCCCCACGCACGGCCTCTCCACGGGGCGCCCTCACCCCCGCCCTCCTCAGCGGTTCTCAGAGCTGGAAAACGCCTGCTCCTGCTCCGCCGCCCCTCTGCTCCTCCACAGCGGGGGGATGGGCAGAGCGGGACTGCGGTGGAGGTCGGGGCTGGGAAAGTCGGGGTGCTTTGGCAGGAACACGAATGGTGCAGGGCCCCGGGGCTCCGTCAGCCGCAGTTCTGCGATGCCAGTGCTGCGCACGCCGCGGTGTTTATGGGCTTGGCTCAGTGCCCTGGCGTTGCAGAGGCTGCTAACTTCGTTGCAAACAAATTGCACAAAAGAGCCTGAGCTACACCTGAGCAATGAGAAAGTCTGCGGTGACAGCAAATGCTGGCCACGGACCAGCCTCCAAAGCTCACCGGCGGTCGTCAGGTTACAGCGGCGGCTCACGCCATGCTGCTGCTGGCTTGTCTCAGCCCTCAGCACCTCCCCACCCCAGGCGGCCCCCTGAAGACTGTGCTGTGATCACGTTGCTGCAACTTCCGGCCCCTGACAGGGGCTGGTGACGCAGTGATCTGTGTGGGTCATCTCACTTGCATCCAGATATTTACCTGGCCCCTCTGACATATCTGCTCTGTCCTTACAGAGGGGGATACAACTGGGGTGTCTCCTCTCAAGGGGTTCCCCGTGGGCAGAGGCGATAATAACTTACACATGTAGAATAGGTAAGCTGCAAGACCACACCTAGAGTTCAGGTACAACAGACCTGGCACAGGAAATACCACTGTGTTACAGTTTTCTGCTGCTGCTATAAGCAATGACCACAAACCTAGCAGCTTCAAACCACACAAATGTACTGCGCTATGGTTCTGGGGCTCAGAAATCCAAAATGAGTCTTAGAAGGTAAAATCAAAGTTCTGGCAGGGCTGTGTTCCTTCTGCAGGCACCTGGGAGAATCTGTGTCCTCCCTTTTCCAGTGTCTGGAGGCCACCTTCCTTGGCTCAGGGCCCCTTCCTCCATCCTCTAAGCCAGGGGCGGGGAACATCTTCATGTTGGAAGCCACATTAACTCAGATGTAATCAAATAAGACCGCATTCAAGAAATTTCAGTTAGATATACTTAAAAATGTACATTATTTTGTAAAAATCTAACTACTATGTCCTTAATAACTTCAAAAAATGAAAACTGTTAATTTCAAAGTTAACTAACCTTTTAAGGACTTTGTTGTGTCTGCTCTTCGTTGGAAAGCAATTGAATATGTGGTTGCAGCATGGAGGTCTGCAGTTTTAGTTGATCCTCTAGATGGGTATCAGTCATTTGTGATCTTAAGGGCATCTTGATTTGGGTTAGGTAGGAGAATATAGATTCGCAGCCATAAGTGGTTGAAAAGCAGGAAAGCATTTTTTAGGCATGTTGCCGAAGGCGTGGATATTCTACTGCATTTTTCGATATTTCAGTTGGATCTTTCTTAGCATCAAACAGTGACTTTAAAATTTCATCTACTGAGAGCTCAATCAATTCCATCTGTAGTTCTTTAGGTGCCTTGGTGAGATCAACTAGCTGAAGCTGAAATGCTAATTTGAGTGTGATGTTATGATTCTCAAAATCAGTGAACCTTTTGTTGTATTCTCCAATTAATAGGTCTATAACAGCTGTGTATTCTTCAAATAATTCACATATGTCATTCTGCTCATCAATGATCTTTGCTAACTGGGGAAAATGTTCATCTGAAATTTATTTTTGAAAAGGAAGTGTTTTGAAAAAAGATAGCTTTTTTTGAAATGCTTGGATTTTTTGCCACATGTCATATATACACTTAGTTTTATCTTGCAAAGAAATATTTGAGTTGTTTTGATTTGACGTGAAAATGCTTTGACAGAAATGCTGCATTCCCATAGAAATCTTTTTTCAATAATTCATATTGGCGATTCTGTTCTTCATAAAATTTACCTCTCTGTTCTCACAGAGATAAAATTTTGGCTAACACATGCCCCTGCCGTAGCCAATGCATTTTAGAATGATACAGCAAATACCTTTTTGGTCAACTTTAGCATGTTACAAAACAGATGATACCATGTTACGTTTGCACGAATATAGTTAACAGTACTTACAACTTGTTGCAAAGTGTTACTTAAAATGGTAGCTTTAGCAGCACAGAGATTTTGCTGATGTAAGATACAGTGAAAAGAAATGAGAGCATCTGGACTTGTTAATAATTTTTTGATTTGTGTAATAAACCCTTCATGTTTTCCTGTCGTGGAATGTGCACCATCTGTACATACATTCACTAAATTTACCAAATTCAGTCCAACTTCACGAAATTTGTCTTGAAACTTGTTGAAGATATCTATTCCCTGGGTTCTGTTCATAAGAGTGCCCAAACCGAGTAACTCTTCATAGCAAAGAAAATCTTCAGTTATGACCTAAATGAAATCTAAAACCTGCACAGAGTTAGTAGTATTAGTTGATCCATCCAAAGTGATTGAATAATATATATGTTCCTTTTGAAATATTGCATGAATAATGTTAAGTTGAAGGCTAATTTATGCTGCCAATCAGTTATGGTTCTCCTTGAAAGAGGCAGTTGTTGGTATTAATACTTTGAAATGTTATTGGGGTCTAAGCATCCTACAACTTCGACAATGCATTCTTTCACAATTTCTACATCATTGAATGGCTTCACCTTTCCCCCAAGTATATAAACTACCTTATAAGTTGCTTCAGTGGCATTATTTCTAGGTCTTATTGCTGTTTGAAAAAATTGTCTTTTGCTTTTCATAATTTCTGCAATACAACTTTTCATGTCTCTCCCTCTGATTTAAAATATTTGTGGTCCTTATGAGTGTTATAATGCTGATGAACATTTAATTTCTTTAATGTTGATATTGCAGTATCACAAAGCAAGCAAATCATCCTATCTTTAGCAGAAATAAGATCGCAATTCCCAATCCTCATTAAAAAAAATCTGTTTTCTGCCTTCAGTGTTCTCTTGGTCTTCTTTGACAATTCTGGGCTGTTAAGCAGATAGAATTAAAAAATACTGTCTAGCGGCCGGGCGTGGTGGCTCACGCCTGTAATCCTAGCTCTCTGGGAGGCCGAGGCGGGTGGATTGTTTGAGCTCAGGAGTTCAAAACCAGCCTGAGCAAGAGCGAGACCCCGTCTCTACTAAAAATAGAAAGAAATTAATCGGACAACTAAAAATATATAGAAAAAAAAATTAGCCAGGCATGGTGGCGCATGCCTGTAGTCCCAGCTACTCGGGAGGCTGAGGCAGGAGGATCGCTTGAGCCCAGGAGTTTGAGGTTGTTGTGAGCTAGGCTGGTGCCACGGCACTAACTTCAGCCTGGGCAAAAGATTGAGACTCTGTCTCAAAAAAAAAAAAAAAAAAAATTACTGTCTAGCTGTGCAACTATTCACAAATTCTACTTCAAACAGAAACGCAGTGCACCATTGTGAAAAGCTGGTAACAGACTGACATATTCGACCCCCATCAACTCTCACCAACCAGCCTCCTACAGTAGTGGCGCCAGTCATGGGGGGAAGTTAGAACTAAATCATGAACATAGCAGCCGTCAATTTAGCCCTTATGGCTTACTAATGTTCTAGCTGTGCCGGTCAATCTGGAAAGATTATTTTGTTGAAACTTATTTTATTCTTTGGTGTTTTAAATATGTCATTTAAAAAATAAAATAAAAACATTAAAGATGAACAAAAATGTATTAATAAAAATAAAAAGATTTGTTCTGTAAAATTTGGATTCAGTCAAAAGGCTGCACCAAGGACCTAGAAGACCACATGTTCTCCACCCCTGATCTAAGCCCATCCGTCCAACCTCTGCTTCCATCTTCAAAGCTCCTTTTACTGACACGGATCCTCCTGCCTCCTTGTTATAAAGCTGGGCCAGCTCAGACAGTCCAGTACGACCTCTCCACCTCAAAATCCTGAAATTAGTCACATCTGCAAAGCCCCTGTGGACATAGAAGGCAACATGTTCACACATCTGGGGATTAGGACATCCTTGGCGGCCCTTTTTCTATCTACGATCACCCCTCTGGTATTCAGAGGCAGGAGAGTCCCCAAAGGACTTGAGTCACTGAGGGAGTCCTCATGTGAGTCACCAGAGATTGTGCCCCATGTGGACAGGAAGCATCGTAAGTTACAAACTACACTGGCATTCAATGCCTCCTCCTGGGAGACATGGGTGTCAGAGACTTCAGTTTCTCGAGTCAAACCCAGATGGGGAGTTCAACTTCCTCCTTCCCCGGCTGCACGGCCCCCAGTGTGTGCCTCACACTCTCTGAGCCTCAGTTTCCTCATCTATAGAATGGCGATAAAGTACATACTCTATACAACTGTTAAGATTAATGAAACAATATGTGTAAAGTGCTTAGTGGCTTGCCACAAACTGATACACTGGAAGGACTCCATGCAGGTGACTTTTAATCCCTCCCTGCCACCCTGGGAGCTTTATTATATCCATTGCATAGAGGAAGAGATTGAGGCTAGAGGAAGTTGTTGTTCTTTCCCAGGACAATCTCAGTGCTAGTGACCGAGTCGGGCGGATGCCTGGCTGGGCTGACCGCAAGTCCAGGGCGGTCCACTCCCCACAGTGAGGGTAGGTTAGAGGCAGAGCTATGTTCTACATGGAGAAAATGACAATAAAAAATATGATAAACAGGATCCTGGCCTTGCACTATTCAGGCACCTGTTGACCTTGAGGCCATCCTAAGCTTGAGGATTTGTCCAGCTTTTTGGGAGGGGGGATGCAGAAAGACCTAGGAATGTACCTTGGTGCCTGCCTGTCCTGAGTTCCATTCTGTGTCTATCCCTTAGAAACTGAGATGACCAAAAAATTCATAACACAGTTGGCTTTCTAAGACCCTCTTTAGAAAGGAAAACGAAACCTGAAGCATACAAGCCGACTTTGAACTCTGACCAACTCAAAGGCTCCCTTGGCTGTTTACCAAATGAAAACAGTAAACGGGGGTTTCCTTATGTCCGTCTGCCCGCAAATTCATCAGGGGAGAGGATTTCTGCAGCGTGCACACCGCGCACTTGGGCACGCTTTTATCCATTCACTCTTGCTGCAAGTATCTACACAGCACTCAGACTGCCAGCGAAACGGGCGTCCCTGACCTCATGGAGCTGGGTGGAGGAGAAAAGTGTTCATCAAAGAATCACAGTGATGCACGTGACATTAAAACAGAAATAATTGCCATCAAGAACAGGACCTGGCCAGGTGCTGTGGCTCACATCTGTAATCCTAGCACTCTGAGAGGCAGAGGTGGGAGGATCACTTGATGTCAGGAGTTTGGGACCAGCCTGAGCAAGAGCGAGACCCTGTGTCTATTAAAAAAAATAGACAAAATTAGTCAGGCTACTAAAAATAGAAAAAAATAACCAGGCATGGTGGTGTGCACCTGTAGTCTCAGCTACTCAGGAAGCTGAGGCAGGAGGATCGCTTGAGCCCAGGAGTTTGAGGTTGCTGTGAGCTAGGCTGACACCATGGCACTCTAGCCCAGGCAACAGAGTGAGACTGTCTCAGAAAAAAAACAGGACCTTATTGGGGGGATAGATGTGTGGGAGGAGACAGGGGGTGAAGGCAGGGGCCATGGCAGAAACTGCAATGAGTTTCCCCAAACCTGTTTCCTCTGCCCCAAGCACACAGGTAGACTGCATTTCCCAGCTTCCTTGCATAGATGCGAGGCCAGGTGCCTTCCTCTGCCAGTGGAGCTGATGTAAGTGCCCCTGGGTCTGGCCCATCACAAACCGTTGGCACCACCACCCACGCAGGGACTGGGGATGGCTCAGGAACTGCAGCATTGGACTCTGCTGTGAGTGAGAAAGAAAATCCAGCGTGCAGGCACTGGGATTTGGGGGTTTTTCTTTCCCAGCAGTTAGTTTTACCTCAACTACCCCAGAAAGTAATGCAGTGTTGGCTCAGAACTCAAAGATGAAAGGGATTAACCAGAGCGCAAAGATGGAGGGGCAGAGTGGAAGCCGGGGAGGCCGACTCACATGCCCCGATGCGGGAGGGCGAAGAGTACACGGAAGACGCATCCAGAACGTGAGGGGAGATGCAGTGCGGGTCCTCGCTGGCCACGTGAAGGAAACTGGCTTCGTCCTAAGAGCACAGTGAAACCACTGGAGGATTTTCAGTCTGGGGTCAGGGGGACGTGGAAAGGACGCCACGGTCAGATTTGCATTTTTTAAAGATTACTCTGGCTTCCACGGGAAATGTACTAGCAAATGGAAAGTGGGTACGAAGGGGCACAATCGGAGGGATGGCGCGGAAATTATCCAGCCGTGGGGTGGGTCAGCACTGTCCCCGAGATAACCACTGTCTGAGCCTCCGGACCGTCAGCCGCAAGCTCCTTTGTCTCGGGCAGCACATGGGCCACATGTGGCTCCCAAGACACAGCGATTGGTCAGAGGGCCTGGGCACAGCTGACCACGGCTGCACCAGAGGGAAGAGGACCGCCAGGGTGATACTGTTGGCATCGGTGAGGTGCTCGACACGGTGGGGCAGCAGGAGCTCCTCCCGGCGTCGTTGCACACCGTGCGGTTCCACCCGCGTCGGGGCGTTTCCGCGCAGGAATCCCTCTCACTGAGTCAGAGACTCAGCCTGGCTTTGGGGAGACAACCGCCGAGCCTGAGCCCTGCAGTCCGTTTCGCAGGTGGCCGAGGGAAGGATGCCTCAGCTGGGCGACTGTAAGAAAGACCCCAGCGGACACTTCGGAAGCGCTCACGGAGAAGCGCGTTTCCACCCTTTGTGAGCGGTCACGTGTGACGGCCGCTCCTTAAGCCCTCGGGTGCCAGAGAAGCCCCAAGCACAGGCACATAGAAATAATGACAGTGGTCACTCTTTGGGGTTTCGAAAATAACACATTCAAATCAGCTTTACCGGGCAGACAGCAGAGTGCAGGGGTTCCGCTTTGAAGGTGCCATGAAGCCTGACCGTGCCTGGCCTTTCCGCTGTCCCAGGACGCGCGGTCGGCGCAAGCCCGTCATCACCCCTGCTCGGCAGGCGTCTGGCTTCCGGGGAGGCCACACAAAGCATCGCATTGCTCTGCTCACCCTTCACTCCTGCTCAATTAAGTGACTGCTAACAAAAGAGCAAATGACTCTCAGGAGGGCGAGGTGGCACCGGAGGGAGCGCACTGTCACAGTCGCGAGGAAAACGGAGCCGACCTCCAAGCAGCAAGCAGAGGGAAAGTGTGGCAGGCAGTGAGTGTGACCCCAAGTCGTGCAGTAAATCACCTGGGCAGTGAATGAAGTCCAATTTATTAATCAGCCTGATTAAATTACAGAAAATGAAGCACAAAGGTAAACCGGATGTAATGGACTGAATGTTTGTGTCCCTTCAAAATTCATATGGTAAAGCCCTGAACCCCCATGACAACGGTGTTAGCAGGTGGGACTTTTGGGAGGTAATTAGGCTTAGATGAAGTCAAGAGGGTGGGGCCCCCATGATGGGGTTAGTGCCCTGCTAAGAAGAAGAAGAGGAGGCCGGGTACGGTGGCTCACGCCTGTAATCCCAGCACTCTGGGAGGCCAAGGCGGGTGGATTGTTTGAGCTCAGGAGTTCGAAACCAGCCTGAGCAAGAGCGAGACCCCATCTCTACTAAAAATAGAAAGAAATTAATTGGACAACTAAAAATATATAGAAAAAACTAGCTGGGCATGGTGGCGCATGCCTGTAGTCCCAGCTACTCGGGAGGCTGAGGCAGGAGGATCGCTTGAGCCCAGGAGTTTGAGGTTGCTGTGAGCTAGGATGACACCAGGGCACTCTAGCGCAGGCAACACAGTGAGACTCTGTCTCAAAAAAAAAAAAAAAGAAGAAGAAGAGGAGACATCAGAGTTCTCGCTCTCTCTGCCATGTGGGGACACAGCAGCAAGGTGGTCATCTGCACCCCAGGAAGAGAGCCCCCACCAGGAGCCAAGTCTGCCAGCACCTTGACCTGGGACTTCCCAGGCTCCAGAACTGTGAGAAACAAATGTCTATTGCTTAAGCCATCCAGCCTACGGTATTTTGTTGTGGCAGCCCTAGCTGCCTAAGACATTGCACATCGCAGAGTGGCCAAGAGACCCTACCTCGATCACCCATGATTAGAGCTGGAATCAAGTGAAGTCTCCTAACTATGACATTAATGTGAATCCTCACCTTAAACACAAATCCTAAATAAGCTCTAACCCTAAACTCTTTCTCCCTGCCCAGTCTCCCCTTACAATTACACTAACTTATCTAGGTTAATATTAATATTAATCTGTGCATTCAAAAGTACAATAAAAGGCCCACAAAACTTAAGAAAATATAACGCTATGAGTTTAAAATCAATCAGTTCAAAATAGATGGCCTATGCAAATGAACACCTCATGAAATGGTGTGTCACTATCACTGTTGCAACTGAAATAATGCCCAAGCCTCCCTCAGTACACAAGGATGAATGACAAGGAAAAAAGACAAGAATAAAGAAAGGAATTAAAAGTAGTGGAAAAGAAGAGACAAAATTATTGTTTGCAGATGGTAAGACTGTCTACCTGGAAATCCAAAAAAATCTACTGAGAAATGATCGGGTATTATGTAGTTCAGTGAGATGAATAGCTACAGAGTTCAACATGCAGAAATCGGTAGTTCTCTTAGATAACGGCAAAAACAACTAAAGATGCTTTGGAAAAAGACTCTACTTAGAAGGACAACAAAAACTATGAAATACCTAGAAATAGATCAAAAAAAAAGGTGCAAGACCTATATGAAGAAAACTATAAAACTTTACTGAACGTCATAAAATGCTATAAAGACAATATTATAAAGATGTCAATTCTTCCCCACTGTGCCCCAGTTTATTTATAAATCTAATGCAATTCTGCCTGCCTCTGGCATTCTATTCTTTTCTTGGGTGTCTTGGATGCTCTATTCTTGGATGTCTGTGAGACCTGAATAATTCTCTCTTTTTTTTAGCTAGCGTGAGTGGGTTTCTGTTCATTGCAACCAAACGACTAACTCAACCCTGGCTACCCCTGCGTCTCTCCTGGGCCCGTGTATCTTGGGTCTCAATTCATCTCCTGCATCTCCTTCCAGCTCTCCCCAGACAAGTTGTTGCAGCTTCTTACAAAGTCTTTTTAAAACTTTTTTTGCAGCTTCCACTTGTCACAATACCAACCTGGGCTCCAACTCAACATCTCCCTCCTGTTCTGGCTCAGTTCCCACGACCATGAGCTCAGACTGACAAGAGACTCTAGCTGGCTGAGCCCAGCCCTGGGGTCAGGTGCCCGCCACTGGGCCAAGCCCCTGCAGCCAAGGAAAGCAGAGTCCCGCAGCTTGGAGTGAGTCAGGAAAAAGGGTGTTGGTAACCGAGGCCAGGAGTGACTCTCTTCACGGCACTGATCTGTCAATAAATAATAGCAGCTTCCATTTATCGGACAGCTGCAACGATCCAGGCACTCATGCATTTGACCTCATTTCAAACTTCTAACATTCTGCCAGCCACCTTGCCAAGTAGCTTGTTATCACTTCGATGTTAAGGAAACTGGTTACTTGAGGAAGGTAACTTCTCGTGGTCACTTGCCCATCCTATAGTCAAAGAGGAATCCGGTTCCGAGTCTCGAGTGCTTGGGGCCTTGCCTCCTGGGCTGCCCAAGTTCGGGGAGCAGAGCCCCATCCCCCAGGTGGCCCTGTGCAGACACTGCAGCCTCCGAGACTGCCAAGCTGAGTGTGTCCTCCTCGAAGCTCCTGCCCAGACACGTCACCACCCCCAGCCCTTACTTACCTCATCCTTCAGTGCCCTGCCGAGGGCGGCAGCGCCTGGGGGAGGTTCGAGTGACTCTCCAGGCTGCCCGGCCCTGCCGCAGTGCTTCGCTCTGCCCCTCCTTCCATTCCAGCACCCGTGTGTCTGTGCCTCTCCCCCACCCGCCTGCCAGCCACTCCACGAGGACCATCCTGCCTTACGGCCACAGCACCAAGTCCACACACAATAGGAGTTTAAGAAACGTGAGTGAAGTGAAATTGGGTCGGTGATGCTCCAAATTACTGACACCTGTGTTGCCGCTGAGGCAGCTCTTCCTCCTCTCTGGGTGAGTGCTGCAGCCCGTGGAAAGGAAAAGCCTCTAAGCCTGCAGCCGTAATCACTTCTCATTCCCCTGGCTCTGCGGGGCCACAGACTGAAGGTGCCCGATTCCTATGCTGAGGGGGCACACAGGGGATCCCCCTTGCTGTCAGCTCGAGTTCTAGACTCTCGTGAGTCTAGCTGGGAAGTAAACAATGAAATTCATCTCTGAGGCTCAAAGTGAGCTAGTTATACCCTTGTCTGTACTGGGACAAGAGAGGCATATCACAGTCGCTGAGGGGCCTCTCCAAATTTCACAGCCCCCACCCCACTCTCACCCTTCTGTCCCCAACAGGCCACTGGCACTGTTGAAGACAGACAGGGTGTTTCTAGTCCCTCAACCCTCTGCTTTGCAAGGGAGCATTCTTGTTATAAACCAGTTAGCTCCCAGGGACCGGAGCAAGGCAAGCCCCAGCAGAGGTACACCCTGTAGGGAGAGCCCCCCACTTGCTTTATGTGAAATAGAGGATGAGGGGACAACGAGGTGCTTGGAGGACAAGGTGTGGAGGAATTAAAACGAACTATGTAAGTGTTCGTTTTGTTCCTGGCTTTACTTTGGTAGCTTCAGGAAACTCCAAAGAAGGCTACATCACAGCCCATCTGATTTCATGGTATTTGTATCCCCACTGTCTCAGCAAGGTTTTCCCCGAGTGTGCCCTCAATCTGTGGTCCCCTTTTCAGTAGGGACCACACCACGGGGAGCCCTGTCTGGCTGTCAGGGCCAGAGCGATCCTACTGAGCTCTCCGTTGATTGGAAATCAGTCAGAGGAACCCAGATGCTTCCCTGCTCCTAGCAGCTGCAGGAATCACCTGGCAGGAGGGATTTCCTTGCAATAGACAATGTGCACATTTTCAGAGGGATGTTTTATAGCAGTAAATCCCCAAGTGTGCCAATCTTTCTCACTCTCTGCCCTCGTGGAACAAACGGGGCCTCCAAAGGAACAGTGTCACACCCACCCCAGTCACTGCCCCGCTCGCGCCTCACTCCCACCGCACCGCCCACCTGCACACCCAGGCACATGCGTGTGCGCGTGCGCACAGCACCATCCCTTCCTCGTCTCCCTAGGCTTCACGCTGCACCGGATCCCGTGTTAAGGAGCTGGCAAAGGGAAGATATGTGACAGCCCGTGGTGTACATAGTGCTGCCATGGAGCATCTAGGGATGACGAAGAGATGTGACTTCCACATCAGGTTCTCACGTGGCAAAGCTCAAACGAAAGTCACACCGTGACCCAGAGGCTGGGGGCCACCACCACAAGCGGCCCAAGGCAGGCACGCACCCACCCGCCTGGCTCCTGACTGGGTGGCGTGGTCCATGTGATGGACCTCTCCTCGCTGTCTGCCAAACCACTCTGGGGTGTGCAGAGCTGTTTCCCTTCGAGGTTTGCAGGGGAGGAGGTGGGTGAGAGCTTCTCCGAATCACGGGCTGCAGTCAGTAACCCTAACAGGTAGCAAAGCACAGTGTGGGGCACAGAGGAGGTGGGGAGCCTGGAGAAGGCACCCACCCTGGGGGCTGCACAGGTGCAGGGGACTGCAGGCAGGCGGCAGAATGGCCCTCAACAGGGCGGCGCGTCCCCTTCGGAGATGGGAAATGGTCCTGCTGGGCAAATCCGGGGACGCTGCAAACCCAGATACCCGCCCCCCTCTTCGTTCTCCTGGATCAGTCGTAATTCCCCAGGGAAACTTCTGACTCTTCAGCTCCCCGGGATACAGGGTTCTACTCCCATGATAAGAAGAAATACTGCCGTCAGCAGTCGGCAGTCAGCACTCTCCAAATGAGACCGGCACGGCTGAGAACGGATCGCTCGCTCTCAGCACAAAAGCTCCTAACAGAAGGCTCCGTATCACATCTCTAACTCTTAAGGAGAAAATAGACTTCGGGTTTGCAGTCACCTCTAACACTGTAACTTCCCAGATTAATAGAAAGAAAGAGGCAAAGGCAGACACTTAAATCACTCATCTTAACTCCATTTTATTACAACGTCAAGGAAAATAGTTGCAGGAGGAATGATAATGGAGAGGAACATAGAGATTAAGCTACTCACAACTTCATCGTCTACACCTTCTTACCAGGGTATAAATATCACAGGTTTCTGTACATGCATTGTAGGTTTGCTGTGCGTGTGTGTATCGTGTGCGGATGACTTCTCTCTAGGGCGTTGTTCTCTTAATTTCTTGACAGATGATGGTTGAGTTCGGTGTCTTCGGGAGACTAGGAAGGGGCTCTCCCACTAGGACTGAGATCCTGCCTTTTTCTTCTGGAATTTTCTGAACTGAGACTGAATGGCCACCGCCGCACGTTCTGTCTCTGGTGCATCCATGTCGATGTCAAATTCCTCTTGAACTTTCTTCTGCCCATCTGTAGCGAGAAACACACAAACACAAGGCAGTCACTGAGCTGACAATCGGAAAGCAGACAGAGCACGGGGAAAGGGGAGCCGGGTGGTGCGCAGGGCCGCGCCCGCCCAGGGCTTTGCTGCCGCCCCAGGACAAGCGCTCCGCTGCAAAGTGAACCCCAGGGGAGCGTTTAGACAGAGCTCAGAAGCCACCGCCTTCCGCTGCCTGAACTTCGCACCTGGGAGGGAGGATGAAACTCAAGGACACAGTCTCAACACTTCACATATTTCCTGCACACGATTTTCTGTTCCAAATGGCCACAGTCTACAGATAGCTTTCAAAATCTTAACCGTGCTGTTACTTTCTCCTGCTATCTCATGTATGTAAAATCTAAATGTTGCTGTAAGTATCAACCCTATGGTAGTGATACCCACAACGGCTCAGGGCTAACAAAGTAACGCGCTGGGTTTCTGGGTGTTCTTCTGTCACCCGTGAGAGTTGCTTACGGTAATCGGGCGTTCAGCGTCCATCATCGTCAAGACCGAACGACACCACCTGACCTTCACAGTCAGACTGAACTTTCGCAAGTTTTACATTTTGTTCCTACGGGCAGGCTTAGCGATTTGTTTGCTACGGCGGAAGGGTTTAACTAATCCACACTGGAATGATCCTTGAAGACGGGACGCCAGCCAGAGCGAAGTAAAGGCTGGAGCTGGGTGTCGCTGGTGCCGTGTACCTTGCTGAGCACTGGTCAGCGTGCAGCCAAGTAGTAAAAACAAATGCATGAATAACATGCTCCCGTCATAAAAGGGAAAAGGCTTTTAAAATCATCCAGTCCGGTGAAGACCGAACATCGGAATCATCAAAGGTATTTTTTTTCCTTTTCTTTCTTTTTTAAATACAGGCACTGGGGCCCCACCCCCAGACTCAGGGCCCCCCGTGCACAGCCCCAGCGGGAAGCGTGTTCCTGACAGCAAGATCGAGTTAGAGACACTGGCATTCCTGCGGGGAGGCCAGACGGCTACGCTTTTTACAAAGGCTCTCAGGTGCGGCCGGAGTTGCGATCCAAGGCCCTGTCTCGGGAGAAGTGACAAACAAGCCCCTGGAGTTAGCTCAAGCCAGAACTGGGGACAGGACCCACCTCTCCTGGGACCCAGGCCAAGAGCCTCGCTGGCACCCTGGGCTTGCACCTGGTGCAGAGGAGGCCATGCGAGGGGCCCATCCGGCTGGGGGACGGGAGAATCAGGGGCCCTTGGAGGCAGGAGAAAAAGCCCTGGCCAGGGAGCAGGGAGCGGGCTCTCTTCCTGTCGCCAGGCAGCCTGAGCTCATCATTCGGCCCAGACGTGGTCCATCCACTTCCTCTCCCAGCGGCTTTGCACAGTAACGCTCGGGCTCCAGCTCTGACAGAGGGAGTGGAAGCTGGGGTTGCTTGCAGTGAGGCAGCCTTCTCTCCTGCTTGCTCAGTCATCACTCCCTGCCTCCTCCCTCCCTCTGACCCGCCGTAGATGATAGATAGGTAGATGACGGACAGATACATAAATAGATAGATGGAGCGATAGGTGAGTGATGGAGTGATAGATAAATAGATAGGTGAGAATCAGCGCGTATTCCAGATGCACCTCGTTGTGTGACACGTCTTTGCAGATCCTTCGGCAAACTCCTCTCACTTTTCCCAGAGACTAAGCAGGTTCCACCCGAGGCCTCCAATCGCACCGTCATCTAGGAGGAGGGGACGCTGGCTCTGCCTTCGCAAGCCTTGTTGAGCTGATGGGGCCGTGACCTAAATCGAAGAACTGTCTTCTTCCACCTCAGATTTGCTGCCAGTGTTTGCACAAGCAGAGATTTCGAGGGCACCGATGTTCGGGGAATACTTGGGGCATCGTTTTTAATCCCTGAGAGCCCAGATGATACAGGAACAAGAGGAGCTGTTTCCTCCTGTGCTTGGTAGCCATCCACACGCTGGCCTCCTCGCAGGAGCCCTTCTTCAGGGCATGCTAAGGCGTAGGAGAACTGGGAGGGGTGGGAGTTTCCTGTGGCTCAAGTGGATGCTTTGAAAATGTTTAACGAATATTATCACACACGAGCCTGGACCTGGGGCAAGTGTTGAGCAGACCTGAAATGCGACTGGCCCCACTGCTCGTGCTAATAGCAATAGACCCATTAGTGCCGATAACACGTGCGGTTATGTAGCACCTACAGCACTAGGAGTTGTCATTTTTCATAAGTTGGTTTGCAGCCCCAAATCCTTTTACTCCCAGAGGAATGTTTGCATTAACTGTAAAGCGATTGTAAAGGGGAAAAATTCACTCTGATTCAAACTAGGACGGGAGGTTTCTCTTATAGATTTAAAATGTTGTTGCAGCCTGAAGTTTCTGAAAGGCCTGATTCATCTTTTCCCTTTTACAATAATGGAGGAAAGCAGCAATATTGTTTTCTGAGAAATGATAAATGAAGGCACAGAAAATTATGCATATTCAGGGAATATATAATGAGAGTGAGGGCGGGTCATAAAAATCAATTATACGTTAATATAACAATCATCTCTTAAGCTAATCTTGCCAAAAGTGATTTATTGATTCCTTCCTCGTTTGAAAAATATTACAGTGTTTAAGAAAGAAACCACCGATGTTTAAGGATTGGCTACTTCCTGTTTATTTCCGGGACATAGGTCTGCCGCTGTTACAGGAGTGACAAAGGGCTCCTCCAACTGAGCCAGCAGGGACGTGCCAGGCAGAGGAGGGACAGCTAAGCAGATTCCACGGCACAGGGCTCAGTGCAAATGACCTAAGGGTGAGGAGATGGCTCGATGAGGCCCTGGGAGCCAGGGAAGGCCAGCGCTGAACACTCAGACTCAGCAGGTGCCCGGGAATGTGGGAGGACAGTGTGGGGAGGGACCACAGCCGGGCACTCACCCCTAGGGCCGCTCTTCAGAGCCTTAGAGCCTGCAAGGTTTCCCTCGAGTGGCCGGAGGGACAGTGACAGGGGCACGGAGTCCAGGTGGCCCCATCACTCCAGGGCAGAGGTACAGGCCACCGGCAGTGCCAGGGGTCCGTTTCTGCTGCTGACACCCAGAGGGAACCCTGGGCCTCACCTGCAGCGGAGTCTGGAGGGCTCCAGGAGGGCACACCCGCCCTCAGCCTGTGTTGGGTTCTTCACGGAGCAATCACACCCTTCACTCTACTTCTCTGTCCTTCCCTGGTTTGTCCTCACTCTCCCCCACTAGAGTGTGAGCTCTGTGAGGGCAGGGACTTTGCCCATTCCAGCAGCTGGTACAGGGCCCAGCACATAGTAGGTGTTCAATTAAATCCATTAACTAACATGGCAGACAGCAGTGAGCACCTACTCTCACCTGGAGGACTAAACAAATATGTGACCCTCTGCAGCGACCCCCAAATTCCACTCTGTGGGGTGTTTCTCACCCTCACTTCCCCCACCGTTGTCACAGAGAGCCTAAAAACAGGCCTCTGTGGAATGCGGTGGGGTGTCGTGGCAAAGCCACTGTGGCGCCAGCCAGAGGGGCACAGCCCACAGATGACACCGTGAAGAAGACAGAAGAGGTGACACTGCGAAGACATCAGGAGGCGTTGCGTGACGGGGCAGAGGCTCAGGAAGTGGTCGGGGCTCAGGTGGAGAGAGGAGTCACACAGGCTCAGGCGTCCAGAGGCCCTCGGGGAGGCACAGATGTGCCCCCACCGAGCCCAGGGCCGTGACCCCGTGGGAGCCTGTGGGGACCCAGCAGAGCTGGAGAAGCCCTGGGTGGGCGCAGGCTGCTGTGCCGCCCCCGCTGACGTTGGCTGTCACACAGGCAGCCCCGGCAACGCCTCCCACGGCGCCTGCCATCGACACCTGGCCACGGAGTCGACGAATGCAGGCCCCACGTCCCAGCAGAGCCCTCGCTGACTCCTCCTAACACTGAGGTCTGAGATCCTGCCCGCACCAAGCGAGGCAAGCTGCAGGAGCCGGGGCGTGGTGTCCAGGCGACGGCTGCACCTGGGGCTTGCCCCCAGCGGCTCTACGACTCTGAGAAAGGTTCTTTGCTTCTCTGGTGTTCAGTTTCCTTATCTACAAAATGGGGATGTAAAATCCCTTGTTGAAAAGCATGTTCTACCTGGCTCCCAGCATGACGTGAAGATCAACGCCTTATCGTAGGTTAAGCCACAGGCCAAGCTGTATGAGGCAGGACGTGGCCAGAGTTGCAGAGGGGGCGGGTGTGGTAATGTGGTTCCTCGGGCTCGGGGTCCCTGCGCCTGCTCAGTGGTGAGATTCACGGATCACTGGGCCCTAATTCAGGGAGGAGGGGGCACTTTCCATCACGGCTGGCTACACGGTCAGCGTGGACAGCTGCTCTGGCCGGCTGGTCACAGCGACAGCCCCAGCTCAGCAATATGAGGCATAGAGAACACACTTGAAAAGACCAGTGCAGTTCACGGCTCACAAGTCCTGTGAATACAAAGCTCGAACAGTGCAGAGGAGTCTCCCTGTCCCCAGTGACCACGCCAGGGACCTTGGCACCGCTCCTCTACCCAGGAGAGAGCGGTGCATCTAAACTAGCGAAACCGATAAAACCTGAGTCATTGTCATTTCCAGACTGCAGTCAACCCTTTATCTTATATTTCCATGTGTTCCTTCCTAAAGATGTCTGAGGGTTTATGTCTGGGCTGGGTGGCCTCTCCCTGACATTTTTATGTAGGATTCTGCTGCCCGAATTGAAAGAACACATTGGCCACCTGGTCCCGATGGTGGCTTTACTCAGTCTGAGCAAGCAGTGTATTAAACTAAACCGAATTTGGCCGGAGTATGACTCCGTACTCGAGTTCTTACTTAACGAACTGCAGCCCAACTTAGTACAAAAACTAACCAGAAGCGAAATTTAGAGTCCTGCACTGGAGCATCCGAGTGACAAACAGCTGAGTCTCCGTCAATTACAGCAGCCACCTGTGAGTCGCGGGCAGCCACCTGATTGAAACAGGACGAAGCACCGGCCCCACCCAGTCAGGTTGTCTCTGTACCTCACTGCTGTCCTCTGTCTATACCCACCACCTGCCCACGTCGCAGGCCGGGGTTCTTAGAATCGTTCCGGTTCTGAGGGCTGCCCAATTCTCAAATCGTTCTTTGCTAAATTTAACTTATCTAAGCCTTCTCCTTTTAACAAAAATATTTCACCAAAACCCTTGGTACACCGTCCAGGACTATGCAGTTAGTATGTGTGTCTGTCGGGGTTCTGGAATTCGACCATTTTCCCCTCTGCACGGTCACTCTGAAGCTCTCCCACCAACCACAAGGACAGTCAAGAGGACACTCACGCCAGTGAGCTGGTTCGATGTAGGAAGATAGCGATTCCAGCCCACTGGCGGATGAAGGGAAACCCCACTGCTTGGCCAGTACAGCTCAGGACAGCCCCGTAACTGCAGCGTCCTGTGTGTTCCTGGGTGGGCCAGGATCCCCCAGAAGCCTTTTGGACTTCACCCTACGCTGCCAACTCCATCACCTGGAAGACCTCGTCTCAAAGGAAATGAAAATCAAAGTCTGCCAGGCTGGGAAGTTGACGTGAAGTTGACGTGAACTGCTACATTATGAATCTATTATCCACCCATCTATGTATCTCCTGCTTATTGTCCATCTACCTGTTATGCTGTGCTCTCTCTCTCCCTCTAAAGAGCACTGCTACGAAATGGCCCCAAGCAACGAGGCTTCTCCCCTGAGCAGAAACTTCATAGACCCGCAGGGCCTGACACAGAGCTCTGCCAGCGGCCCGGCATAATGAAGAAATGATGCTTCCCGAGGCTTGGCTGTCTCCTGACTCGGTTCTGCCATGACCTCCCCTAGGAAGCAACACGGCACTCTTCAGGTTTGTGCTTTGCCCTCGTCTAGCTATTCCTTATGCCACTTTTCTGAAATACAGCCTTTTCCTTACAGAAACTGGTGCAGAAAGTGGCCTCTGCTGTTATGCGCTTTATTATGTCATAAGGCAAACGTTCAGATGACCCGTCTTAAAGGTGGGATTGTAATAAGAACCATTCTTCACTGAGCATTAAATAGATCCTCCCTCGTATACTTAAGCGAATTTTCTTTTACAGATCATTTAGTGGGCAAATGTAAGGTAGAGAACCATAAATATAAAAGTAATGAATGCTACCAGGTGAAGGCAATCCCTAATGAATGTTACCAGTCTCTGATACTGTCGTGAAAATCCAAAGGGTAGAAAAATGGTTTGACATATTAACACTAAAATTCCCCTTGCATTTATCTGTTCTGATAAACACAGAGTCCGGTGCCGGAGTGAAGCTTCTCAAACCAGCCTTGAGTCCATCAGCAGATACTTACTGAGAACCAGTATCTGCTTGCTCGGGCTGCCATCACAAAACACCACAGACTGGGCGGCTTAAACAACAGAAATTTGTGCTTGCACAGTTCTGGAGGCTGGAAGCTAGAGAGCAAGGTGCTGGCGGGGCTGGTTTCTCCTGAAGCTTCTCTGCTCACCTTGCAGACGGCCACCTCGCTGCGTCCTCGCATGGCGAGGCCTTGTGTCTCTCTGTGTCCACATTTCCTCTTTATTAGACACTAGTGCTATTGGATTAAGACTCACCATAGTGGCCTCTTTTAACGTTAATCACCTCTTTAAAGATGCTGTCTCCAAACACGGTCACATTCTGCGTACTGGAGGTGAGGACTTCCACGTATACATTTGGCAGGGGAGGGCACAATTCAGCCTGTAAGAGCACTTAACCTAACTTCTGGGGTTTGCAGGCTTTAAAACAGCTTTGTATTCTCTGCCTTGCTCCACGTCTGCACCGGTTATGAGAACTGCGGGAAGCGTTCATTGTGCGTTTTGCAGGGGCCTCGCCCAAGATCACTTCATGAACACCAGCTGACAAAATCCAGGTCTTGCCTGAATCTTGTTTGCATTCTGCATGTTGCACTACTTCCTGCTCCTTAGATGGAGGCCAAGTTGACAGGCTTCTGTACAGACCAGCTAATGTCGCTCTGGGGAAAAACATCTCTTAAATGGCCCAAGTCTAAACATGTAATACAGTCAACCAGCCTGCAAAATCTCTCATTCACCAGCTGTCCGGGAGAACTCACCAAATTCGTTCACTGGGCAAGTGGGCTGGATTGCCCTGGGTAGCCGGCACTGCTCGGGGGGCCGGAAGAGCACCCCCACGGCTCTGCTCGCAGAAGCAGAAAGGGAAACGCACCAATACGCAGTTGGATTTCCAGAGATTCCAAAAGCAAAGAGAGTGTGCCTGAGTCCGGGTGATCAGGCGGGGCCCGGGAAAGGAGACAGCAGGGGGGCAGCCCGTTCCCAGGGGGAGGCTAGAACCTGGCTCCGGCTCCGAGGAGGGAGGTGAGAAAACGCACTTTCTGAAAAATTATTCCTCAGCTGTGCGTTCACAATCTAAGTGGCAGACTTCGAATAATTAACATAAATTCCTCCGAAATTAACAGACGTGAGAAGTCATGCAGGGCATGACAGAGCTATTCAGGGATCCTGCAACAGCACAGATAGGATAAAACGTTCGCGAGGAAGCATAATTCAGAAATTTGCCTTATTAATCCCTGCGCTTGGGAAAGGAAATTCTTAAATATATTTGTTTCCAAGTTTATGGCAATGTCGGGTCATTGCCCAGAGGTGCTGGCAGTAAGTCCTGAGCACAGTAGCTTTTAGTTTTAACACACACACACACACGCAGACACACACACAACACACCAGATACGCACACCACACACATCACACCACACACACACACCACACATACACACACATCATAGACACATATACACCCACACACCACACACACACACACCTCACACCACATACATTCATACACTCCACACCACATACCCCCCACACACCACACACAAATCATACACCCTACACACACCCCACACATCACACCGCACACACATACCACACATACATATCATACCGCATACACAAACACACACAACACACCAAACCCCCCACACACACCGCACGAATGCATACCACACACAAATACACACTACACACATCATACCACACACACAAATACACACCACACACACATCATACCACACACACACAAATACATATCACACACACCACACACTCACACTCACACAAACCACATACACCACAGTACACACACTCATACACACTACACCACACACACACGAGAGACGCATACCCAACACAGTACACACACACACACACACACACACCCCACACACCATACACACATACCACACACACCACAAACACACACAAACAGGTAAAGGCATTCGTTTACATATTAATGGCTTTCCATATTTGAAGATTTATTTGATAGAAACAAATCACCTTCTAAGGCCTGATCCCGTGGATCAGAAATTTGTGCATAAGCAGTAAATTGGGATATAATTGTCCTGAGTGGGAGTTTTCCTTCATTAGGAGTCGAAGCACACAGCGTACTATAAAAGGACCTGAATTCCAGCACGCTGTAAAGAAATAACAGTCATTTAACTTAAGTGTGCCTTGCAAATGGGGCATTTTAATGCCAAGGTTCTTAGAATGTCCTACCTTCTCTCGCAGTGTAATATTAACTTCGGAAGAATTAACATCTATCAGTTGTGTTGGCCTTGATATAATTAAGCTAATTGACACGGAGCCCTGCGCGGCTGGGCCCTCTTAGCCGGGGTCCCTCCTCCACACCGGGGCCACCCCCTGGCCCAGGAGGGCCAGCGTGGGCTCCGGCAGAGGCACCCAGGCCCTTGCCCTTGGTCCCGGGAAGCCAAAGAGGCGGGTGGGAAAAGCAAGTCAGGATTGGAATTTTTATTCCTCACACCTCGAATAAAGCATCTAGTGTTGGAGAAAAGGTCAATTCCTCCAGAGACAAAAATAATAAAAATAAATTTATACACCTAGTACATAAGAATGCTGGCAGAGAGCATCACATTTTACGGAATGCCAACAAAGAAACAAAGAGAACACGTTCTTTAAAAAGCTGGGAACAGGCCTGCAGAGCGCCACAGAGCGCCTCCCCCCAGGCCCCAGGCCCGAGCCGGGGTCCCTCCACGCGGGGAGCGCGGGATCCAAGCGAGCCCCCTCCCGCTCCTGCCGCAGGCTCCACATTATTAAGCGGGGCCGCTGGTGCAGAGAATTGCAATTTTCCAGGTCTTGGCTAAGAGGCGGAGATTAATGGGCCAGGTCAGGCATTAGCAGCGCCAGGCAAGGGGACTCCGCATCTACCGTGTTCTCCAAATCAAACAAAAACACAATTCCCGTCTCTTCTGACTCTCCACCTGCCACATTAGCACCTTCTTTGGTACTTACGGCTTTTTCCAGGAGAGAGCAATTCTCTTTTGTCCTAAAATAGAGGTGCCCTGAAACCCACAATCTTCGCCTGTTCCGACTGGGTTCTGGTTAGTGCAGAGCCTAATTTGGTCAGCAGAAAGGGATGGTTTACTCGGTGCTCCTCTGGGCCATCTATTTCCAATTATTCTGTTTCTCTGGCTCTCACCTAGACGCATCCTTGCTTCTGTAAAATGACTGCCCAGCTGCAGCATTAGGTAATCAAATGAGCACAAATCCACGGGAATCGATCGCAAAGAATAAGCACTAATGAGATCAAGTCTCCCTCCAAGTTGAGAAAGCCGAGGAAGGGAACAAAAAAAGACATAAATGTCATGGAAAAAATAATAACTTTTCTATTGGAAAGGTAAAATTCGTTCCCAGCTGTAATAGTCTGCTCAGGCCTCTGTAAAATGTGCCATACGCGGGGCAGTTTGGAAGCAGGAATATGTCTCTCACGGTTCTGGAGGCTGGGAGTCGAGGCCAAGGTGTGGGCAGGGCTGGTTCCTCCGAGGCCTCTCTCCGTGGCTTGCAGACGGCACGTTCTGCTGTGTGCTCACGTGCTCGTCCCTCTGTGCATGTCAGTGTCCTGATCGCCTCTTCTTATAAGGACGCTGGTTATGTTGGGTTAGGGTCGCTCTAATGACCTCATTTCAATTTATAAGTAATTGCCCCTGCAAAGACCCTGTCTCCAAATAGGATCACATTCTGATGTAATGAATGTTAGGATTTCAACATGTGGATTGGGCGGTGGGGGATACACACCTCAGCCCATAACACTAGAAAAAAGAGCTACATTTTTAAGAAAAAAATAAAGACAGTGGGGTATGATGAGAAACAGCTTGACTAGGACAGCTAGACTCTTGCCTTTGGTCAAGTTTGCCTTCCTGAGGTTCAAATCTTTTCCCGGGCTTGCTTTTCTCTAGAGATCTTTCAGCGGGACAAGCAGAGCGTGCGCACTGCACGGCCGGCGTCGCAAGGTGTGAAGGGCCGTCCCGATGCAGGGGCTCTCCGCCCGGGCTGGCGGCAGGCAGTCGGCTCACCCACTGCCCTCCCCTTCCTGCTCCCCTGTCTACCACCGAGGCTGAGAAGCTGGAGGAAGTTCGTTCCCATGTGTCCTGGGCGTGGAAGTCTGCTGCCCGGGGTGGGTCTGGCCAGGCAGGTGCACCGGCAGCATCTGAGAAGGCAGCAGTGAGCACTGGGGCAGGTGGGGGGGCAAACACAGGAAGATCCCACCTTCTGGCGAGCGCCAAGGCACTGGGTTGGGTTTCTCTGGGGCAGCTGTGGTGACCCAGTGCCGTGTGCCAGGCAGCATTAGGAGCAGTCGGGGCTTCTGCTAGAAGGATCCATCCTGTGGTCAGGTATCTTCCATACCCATTGCTCCTGGCTGGGTGTCATCAGGCCAGGCTCTCTGCCTCGCGGAACTTCTTCAAGGCGCCGACGCCCTGTACTAAAGCCCTTTCTGCCGAATCTAGCAAGAGCGGAGGCTGGTGTCTGCCCCACTACCTCCTACGGCCATGCCCAGCTTACGTCAGGGCTGGGGGAGGAGGGGAGTGTTATATAAAGCAAAGGGGTGCTTCTGTGCTTTTAGGGATCCGATTGAAGCTTTCATGTCCTTGGCACAGAAGATACTTGAGCACTTGCTGGAGAATAAGTGGAAGGAAAGCGGGTGAATGAGAACCCTTCTAGGACTGAGGAGAGCACACCAGATATTTCCTTCCACTCTGAGCACGTGGGAAGAACTGAAATTTCTTCCCTGGAGTCAGCAGCTGCCTGCCCTAACTGCAAGCCACAGAAAAGCCACCGTGTGCCCTCCTTCACTCTCTGACAATGAGAACCTGCTCGGGCTGACGGGGAGAGAACAAATGAATCATCCAACTCTTCGGAAAAGCCCTCCATGCAGGCTAACCTGCTACGTACGTGCCCAGAAAACTCCATGAGCAGAAATGTGTTTGGCTGAGCCTACTCATTGCCTAATTTACCCCCTTTTTCTTAGTTATAAAACCACTGACTTGGGGCTTTATGGTTACCCAGAAAAAAAGTTTCCAGCCTCCTTGCTGTTCCATGGGGCCACACAACTAGGTTCTGTTCAATATGATGTGAGTGGAAAAACAGAAATCTTAAAATGAAGTGGACAGACACCCTTTGCTCATATCTGCTTTATGCTGCTGAAATATAGGTGAGATGGCTGGTGCTCAAGCAGCCATATTGGGCCATAAGGTGGAGGTCTTATGCCAAGGATGGCAAAACGGTAATACAGATGCTTGGTGCTCCTTGAAACCACCTTGACTACCCTCAATTATCTACCTCCAGACTCCTTTTATATGAAAGAGAAGTAAACTTCTCTATCGTTTAAGCTCTTGTTATCTGGGGGTTTCAGCTTCTTGTAAATGAGCTCCATCTACTTACATATATGTTACAATCAGTGTATAATTCACCTGGAAACATTTCATTTCAAGCCAATAATAGAAATTCAGATGCATATCACTGTGCATTGTATGGGTTCATTTTTTTCCGTGAACTACATGCTTTTTCTTCAGCTACACGCATCTGTCCAATTCCTGATAAGAATAGTCATTTCTTCACAGCATTTAATATACTTTAAAAACCTCAGATTCTTTGTTTGTTTGTTTTGTGGTTTTTTTGTTTGTTTGTCTTTTGAGACAGGGTCTCGCTCTGTCATCCTGGGCTAGAGTGCAGTGGCATCATCATAGCTCACGGCAACCTCAGACTCCTGGGCTCAAGTGATCCTCCTGCTTCAGTCTCCTAAGTAGCTGGGACCACAGGCGTGTGCCACCATGCCCGGCTAATTTTTTCTATTTTGGGTAGAGACAGGATCTTGCTCTTGCTCAGGCTGGTCTCTAACTCCTGACCTTAAGCTATCCTCCAGGCTTGGCCTCCCAGAGTGCTAAGATCACAAGCGTGAGCCACCACGCCTGGCCAGATTTTTTTGCAGAAATATTTCCTTTAGATTCAGTAACCTTTGCCAACTGTCACTGTCAGGCTCCCCTGCCCCGTGTTCTTTTTCTCCTTGTGGGGCATCTGCTTCCAGCTCCACACCCTTCCCCTTCCAGGTGACAACAGTGCGTAGCTTTGCAAGTGCCTGCCCACACGGGAATGAATGTGAGCGGACACAGCTCCTGGGAGAGCATTTTCCCTAATCGGGCTTTGCCCTACCCCCTTCATTCCCACTAGGCCTATTTATTCCTTCCTTTCGTAGCTTTGCAATCGCTGGGGTTTTCTCCTTTCTTTTGCATTACCTGCTTTCACCAGGCATCGAATTGCCCTTTTGAGGGTGTTCACTACCTTTCAGGATCCCCTTTTGCCCCTCGTTTCCAACATTCCCACTACCAGTTTGAAAGGATTAAACTCTAAGAATTTCACCCCTGTAGAGAATTGCATAAAGTCCCCAGTTTTAAATACAAAGAAAAGTCCAAATCAATCATAATTACAGGACATTTTTAAGTAGCCTCAAAGGAACATCAATCAGCCTAATTAATATAAAAACCTGACTTGAACCCATGGAGTTTCTTCTCAATCTCCTCGCCCCTTAACTCTGGGGAATTCGACTTGGAAGAGGAAGGGCGGAAGCGGAGCAAACGACCGGGTTCCCGGACTCGGTGCGGACGACAGCCCCAGCGCCTTGTGAACAGCGTGGAACGGAAACTGCGGCGTGGCGAGAAACATCGTCACATGCACGCCGGAAAGGGGCCAAGGCTGTTTTCAAAAGTCGGGACTTCGGGCCGGGCGCGGTGGCTCACGCCTGTAATCCTAGCTCTCTGGGAGGCCGAGGCAGGCGGATTGTTTGAGCTCAGGAGTTCGAGACCAGCCTGAGCAAGAGGGAGACCCTGTCTCTACTAAAAATAGAAAGAAATTAATTGGCCAACTAAAAATCTATAGAAGAAATTAGCCGGGCATGGTGGTGCATGCCTGTAGTCCCAGCTACTCGGGAGGCTGAGGCAGAAGGATTGCTTGAGGCCAGGAGTTTGAGGTTGCTGTGAGCTAGGCTGACGCCACGGCACTCACTCTAGCCCGGGCAACAAAAGCGAGACTCTGTCTCAAAAAAAAAAAAAAAAAAGTCGGGACTTTGGGCCTTTTTCCCTTCCCGTTGTTCTCTGTGGCGCTGCCTGATTTAAAATGCCTTCTCCGGCAGCGCGTGGGTGTCAGGCGTCCTCTGTGGCACGTGTTACTGTGCCCTTCTTGGCCCTGGCTGTCAACCACGCCGCTGGACCACGCAGTCACAGGACACCTTCCCACTCTGGCTTTCGGCCCTGGGCGTCTAATCCCGGCCGGCAGGTGTTGTCCTTTGAGTATTTGCAGGGATTATGAATTTTCCTAAATGCATAAGACTGTTTGGTAAATGGGTCTGCCGTGTATGGCATTTGGCGTTGGGTAAGAACCTCTGATGGGCACCTTGAAAGGGGGTCTGTGAAGCAAAGCCAGGGCCAAGTCTATCCCGGTCCAGCTGCAGCCAAGCTGACGAATGCCCGTTACTGCTCAAAATCTCAAACCTGGGACTGCCACCAGCCTAGACTCTCCACTCAGCCACGCATCGTGCACTGTTTCCCTCTCCGCACTCCTGTGTGTGGACAGGAAACAGAGGAGCAGAAACAGACATCATCATACGCACCTCTGGCTTCCCACGTTTCAGAACACCCTTCGAACATTGCGACAGGACCGAGCATTCTGTGTCGCAGTGTCCTAGGGGCAGGGAGGGATGCTGCCCAGAGGTGTGTGCCTGTGTTCGTCAACATTTGTTTATGGATAAACAAAGATGTGTGCTGAGCCCCAGGAACTGCCGGCCGGTGGCAGTTAAACTTCACACTCTCCGGTTTCCTGACCTACAGCCACAGTCCTCTGCATCCCCTCTCTTGGCGTGTTCGGAGGGAAGACATACCACTTCTATTGGTTTTTTAAATGGCACGATCTTAAGCGCTCATGGCCAGGTACTGGCTGATTTGTTGAAAACAGCTATTTAGAGACGGGTCGTCTTAAGCTTTGGGCCTTCCTCCCGGGAAGATGGGTTCACATATTTATAAAAAGAGAACAAAATTAAATACCCAAGGAGGAATAAAATTATGTGGTATTCTGGACTAGTAGCTGAACTACATAGAGTACCCTGGACTCAAAGAGATGATTAACTAAGAACAGAGTTGGATTTTAATTTTAAGCAGCAAATAATAACATCATGCAAATAAAAACATTCTTTCCAAAAAGAAATGGAAGAAGTCCCAGGTCGTGAAGCTTCAGACTTCCGTCCTGCAGGTGCACGTGGATGAATACCTGGGCAGAATCCAGATGTGGGCTGCTTAAATGACTGTTTAACCAAGACCTTTTTTATGTGACACTGTGACAAGAGAGCAAGGTCCCTGCCCTCTGTGGGTGCCATCGAAGCCTCCCCATCCCAAAAGATCTTACAGACCAAAAATAAAGTGGAGTAGTTTTATTTCTTTCAAGAATTCCAAAGACAGAAAGAAATTTCCGGTGTCAGGCGACATGATTGAAAATTATTCGGATTTGAAATAGTTAAAAAAAATAATTTTTTGAAGGACCAATGCAGAAATATCATCCCTTGAAGCAGTCTAATTACCCACAGAGGTAGTCGAAACATTTCTGTCTAGAGCAAAAATTTAAGCAGTGATAAAATATCCATTTTTGGCGGCAGTAGCTCAAGGGAGCATTAACAGAGGCTGATGTCAAGAAACTGATGGGGAAACCAATTTAGATAGAGTGTTAGAATAAAAAAAAAAGTCTAACATCAGTCTATTAGAGAAGGGAAGCGTCTCCCAGGGGCGGTAGCATCTGAGCTTTTCTAAAGTCGTTTTAAGCTGAACCAAGGAAATATACGACAGGGAGTCATATTTCGCCAGCCGTGAATGGCCGCCGCGAACTAATAGGCTGTTTCCAGCTCGGATATGTAATTGGCAAGATTTTATAGTTTTGTTCAAGCTTCGAGATGTGTGAGCAGAATAAGACCGAACATTTTATCTGCAGGTAGCTTATCATGTCTGCTAAGTCTCTGTTCTATTCTCCCACCAACTAATATGGCTCATAATTTCAAAATTACGGTTTGACTCCTCCGCACGTGCCGTAATTTAAGGTGCCAGTAGGTTCAATTTGCAGAAAAAGCGATGATTTTTAAAGTAGCTGTAACTCAATATTCAATTGCCATGGGCTGGAGAGAGTATACCTAGGCAACCTCAGGCACGATGTCAACAGTGCTGAGTACCAGATGGTATTGCCTAGGCCCAAAAGTGAAATGGTTACAAAGTTTCAGAGGAAAACTGAAATACCTTCTGATTGCAAAATTGCAGTCGCAGTTTAATTTCAGGGGTGCCAATTGCTGCCAAGAGAAGGCACCCACTTCTCTCGTGTTTCTATGATGAGTGGAGCATTGCTGTCTACACTCGCACTCACCTGGGGGCCAGTCCCTGGCCCAGCCGTCTCCTTGCAAAGCTGAATGCGCATTATGGTAATGTCCAGGAAATAAACCCTGTTTCCTGTTTGGCAGTCAGCTAGTTGGAAACGCAGTTTTTCCAGATAAAAGACTGAATTTTCCCATTTTCACCCATTTGGTTGAAATAATTATTTCAAAAAAAAAAATAACCGTTTGTTATCACGTGTTCACAGCCGGTGACAATCCTATTCAGATGCTGTCCATTGTACCTTCTTTCCCCTCCACTGCCTCCACCAAGAAAAATCATCTTATTTCTCCTCTGAACTCATAGGCAATATTTCTTTGACATGGTACAGAAAATAAAATGAAAAGTCAAACGTCCTATACTGTCCCAGGAAAGAGACAGCCACAGAATCACAAAGTGTCAGAATGAGAAAAGAGCCGAAAGACAGTATCGCCCCACAATAAAGACACTGGGACCCAAAGAGAGGAAACGACGATTCTCTGCAGGTGAACCAGGCACAGAATGGCAGAGACAGAAGAAACTCTGGGATCCACCCGAGTGCCACCCCTGCGTGAGCAAACCAAACATCAGACGTGGTTTACTGGCCAAGCCTGCAGGCCGAGCAGGCTCGAGGTGTTACAGTCAAGGAACAGCTAAAGAGAAAGAAAAAACCTAACAGTGATCAGCTAAAATGCCCAAGTGCTGGTGGTTAGGAGGCAGCACAGTGTCAGCTAATCCATGGGAAAACCCAGCAAAAGTTTGAGGCCAAACATCTCTCTATTTCCTTCTGAACTTTCTATGAAACAATTACTGAGCTCAGAACTAGCTGAGGGGAGCATTCAAAGCACATTTCCCAACGAGCAAATGCATTATCATCTACAACGAGCACCTTCATGGGCTGTTTCTGATGGCCTAGACAGCCCCTTTTCAAAGCACACTATAAAACCTCCCCACCCTTTTTTTTAATGGACTGGTGGGAAATTGAATTTTGGTGAGTGCGCATTGGTTCAGACTGCCAAAAGGTTTATGTTCGCATGGAAACATAAATCTAAGTGAGGTTGGAGGCAGGAAGAATCATCACCTAACTGTGATCAGCACCATTATTGAGGACTGTGCTGTGGGAAATGAGTTTGCCCTCCCACAAAGCTCAGCTCTGTCGCACTCGGATTCTGTAAGCTGTCTGCAACCGGAGAATCCGAAGTGGGAATTGCTTGGCTCACATTGTGCCTAGCCACTGCAGCATTACTCTGACATCCCAGGAGACTCTGCTTTCGAAATGAATGTCAGAGCATGGTTCAATTTTCAATTATCTTCAGGGTCCGGGATGGTAGAATGGTAGGGAGAGAAGAATTGCGCTTTAGAAACATTGAAGAAACCACTTGCCATGCACAAAAGCTGCAGCAAGCTTCCATTTAATGTCATCATAGACTGACTACTCATAGACTACTGGAAGAAGTGTTTTCATAGACATGGTGATGGGGGCCTTATCATCTTCCCATTCCCCTCCTTCCCTGGCCCTCCATCTGGGTCTATCCAGTCAATACATATTACAGCCGATCATTGGTCTACACATTTCCAGATCCCAAGAGGAAAAAGGAAGTGGCAGCTGGAAGTGTATGACCAGAACCCAAAAGAAGCCCAGTGGGTTGATAAGAGAAAACACCTACTATTTAGTTGTTCAGAAGAGGGGGTAACTTTCAAGGGAAGTATAATTTTTGAAATGTTGTATTAAGTTAAATCTAGTGATATGCAAATAATTAGCCTTCTTGATCACGATGAGAATGAGGGAAAGGACAGGACAGAGCAAGCGACCATGAAGAGAGGGCAGTGCTCAGCCAGAGCGGCTAATCTGCTCTTGGGGGAAGCAATAGTGAAAGGCCAGAACAAGAAGCCACAATTCCTGTAAAAAACAGTAATAATAATAATAATAATGATAAATATTCCTTCCAACTAACACTGGAAAAAGTCAAGTCTATAAGTTACTACATTTTAAATTCAATCATCCTATCATATTGCTTATTATTCTTCCTTCTTGAACTTTCAGAATACAGTTTACATGGAAGGAGCCCCAACCCTCATTTATTCCCCATGACGCAGGAAAGAACAATTCCCCTGGTTGTGTGGGGAAGCAGAGGGATAATATTAAAAGAAGGAGATGTGTTTGATTTAAAGGAGGAGGAGGTCATTTCTCGTATTTTTAAGCAGCTGATCTTGCAGTCACAAATTTGAAGTTTAAGGTTCTGAAGCTAAAGAATCCAAGAAGGACCTGAACTAAAGCAAATCAGCTCCTTAGTGCCTCTCCATGGGGGTGCAGGCAGATTTAGCCTCTCCTATCTGATACGCTGGCTGGGGAGGCTCAGTGCTGTGTGCCCCACCAGATCACACCTAAAGCCCCAGGCGGGGGCAGCAGCTATTCCAGCCTCCCAGGAAGCACCTAGAGCAGCTGGTGTTCCCTACTTCTCCCCACCTTTCCTGGGGGCCAGGGCAGCTGGAGGAGTCATCTAGAGACTCGCTCAGTAGGAGCAGAGTCTGGGCCTCCCGGTGGACCCCTGGGAAGACGGCCTTTCTGGAAGCCTATGGTACATGGGTGTGTGCCTTCCTGCCCCAGCCACTGAGGTGCCTAACCACACCACAGCCCTGTTTGGTTCCTGGTGGCCCCAAATCCCAGGAGGCTGGAAGCTGCTCTCCATCTCCCTCCTGCCCTGACAAACCTGACTTTCTGGAGAGAACTGCACCTGCTCTGCCCCCCTCCCCCTTCCAGGTGGCCTGGGATCCGGCAGGGTTTCATTCAGACTGGGCGGAGGTGTGTAGGGCTCTGTATCCACCTTCACCCCCTCTTTCCAGCTGCCTTCCTATTACTGTCCCTCCTCTTTGGCCACCTCCTTTTGTTCCCTTAATGACACCTGAGGAGGGATGAGGGGCTTGAACTGCAGGGAACACACATTAACCTTCATGAGGACAGCCTCATCACTCCCAGAGTGTCAAACATGTTGTCTTTAAAAAAGAGATCTGACAGCTTTCCTTCCTTTAGAAATATTAAGCCAGCCAGTGACACTGCACAGCTAAAATAAAAGGATACTGTCAATGGACCACTTTTCCTCCTTTTTCTTTTTGCTGAAGCAAATCCAGACTTTACATACAACACTCATCCCTACTTTGTTTTCACAAAGCTACAATCATGTATAGTATAGTGCATTTTTTTAATTATCAGGGACTAAGAGGGATACGGGGTGACCTGGCCCAAAGGCTCAGTGAGGGAAGTGCACTGGCAAGGTCTGAAAAAAGGGCCCTTGAGCCAACACAATGTTTCATCTTTCCCCTCTGCAGCTTCACTCTCTGCTCTTTTCCACGCTGCTCTGTGGTTTGGGTCGGATTCCCCCAGTGGTAGCCCTAGAGGTGATCGGAAGGCAGTAAGACAGAGGTCTGGGTATTTTATTTCCTTGCCTCCCTCTCTGCCAGGGTTTTCAGATAAAATGTGGGATGTCTAATTAAATTCAAATTTTATGTTAAAAAAAAATTTTAGCATAAGTACATCCCAAACACTTCATGGGATACACTCACATTAAAATTTTTTTATCTGAAACTGAAACTTAAGTGGGCATCTTGTATTTTTATTTGCTGAATCTAGCAATCCTATAAGTCTCAGTGAAGTCGCCACAGCTCAGCTGTGCCCTTCGACAGAAGGCCGCTGCCCACCAGGTAGCATCCTCTGGGGTTCTGGTTCCTCCCCTCCAGGCCCTGTCATCGTCAGCTGCAGATGCAAACCACCCCTTGTGAGTGTCCCCGCACCCTGCACGCACCTTTGCAAATAGTCCCTTTGTAGTAAATGCTCTTCAAATGACCCAGTTGGCTTGTGCCCCCTATTCTCTCCCAGGACCACGACTGACAGGCATGTCATCAGACTTCCTACCCCACGCTCCCAGCACTGCTCTCTCAAAAGAGTCCATCACCCGCTCTGATTACAGCGTCTAGCACATAGTAGGTGCTTAGTGAATATTTCTTGAATGAATGAAAGAGAGAAAAGAAATTAGAGTCTACACTGTGTTGCAATATCCTTTTTTGGTTATTACAAGTGCCTGAAGAGATCATATTCTAATCAGCAAAGAGTAGGAAACAGTCCAGGAGGAGCATGAGGGAGGGATGGAGTGAGAGGAGAACAGATGGGTTAGCAAGGATGAGAAATTTAGTTACGTTCCAGTTAACTATTGCTGTGGAACGAATTATCCCAAAATTTAACAGCAAGAACACAAGAACTCTCCCCAGTTCTGTGGGCTGACGGACTCAGCTGGGCACTTCTTGCTCGGAGAGCCCCTGCAGTTGCAGTCAGGTGTTCCTGGGGCCGGAGCCGTCTGAAAGATTCTTCACCCACACGTCTGGCACCCGGGCTGGGCCAGCTGGCACAGTTCGTGGCTAATTGGGCGTCTGTCCATGTGGCTACTGCACGTGGCTAGCTCGAGCTTCCTTGCAGCATGACGGGTCCAGGGCAGTCAGACTTCTTACATGGCAACTGGCTTCTGCCACGGTGAGCCTTCCAGAGAGGGGAAGTGGAAGCTGCCAGCTTCTTAAGGCCAGGCGCAGAGACTAACGCACACGCCTTCTGCTACGTTCTGCTAGTCCGAAGGGTTGCAGGGTCTGTGCAGATGCAAGAGGAGGGGGCTTAGAGCTCCCTCTCCACACGTCAAGGAATTTGTAGCAAGCTTTAATCCACTGCAAGGTATGATCCAGAAAGGAGATCATTTAAAATTATAACCAATATATAAAGTGATCGAGGAATTTTAGCCAAGCCTATGAAAAAGTAAGGAAAAATAAAAGGAGTAGGGAAGTTTTATGTCCCTTGTTTGGGAAATTAATTAAATTCAAATTGTCTATCTGCTTAAACCGGGGTAGTAGTTTAGAAGTGCTGGAAAGAAAATGTATTGTAAAATGAATGATACATACTTTATTTTTTTTTTAACTAAAAATAAAGTTTGCATGTGACACCCTTCACAGGCTGGCCTCACGGCCAGGCAACCCGGGCCCACACCTGCCCACGGGACACAAAGCCACAGTGACGCCGGCCAGTCTGCTAGGCAAGGCTCTAGCGCAGGGCCAAAAAAAATCCACTATCACATTTTGAAGTAACTCTTAAAAAGATGATTCAGAGCCAAATCTATTCTCAGCTTGCCTAAAGTTAATGAAAATTGGTCTTTCCCTGAAAACAGGGAGAGTCTCATTTAGGGGAGAATAAAATACCGTACTTAGAGCCAAACAGCACCCATTTCTTGATTGGATGGATAGTCCATAGAATAGAGCCAAATCTTCACGATTAATTAGTATTGATCAGAAACTCCAACTCATTACTGATTAAGAATGCTGGAAGAAACCAATCAATCGGTGAAATGGAATTTACATAAACTCAAAACAGTCCCCAGGCACTTGCCCCAAAAGGTATGTACTAGACTAGCTGGCAGAGAGCTTTCTTATGCGACCTCTGAAGACTTCTGCCCTGGGGTGTGAAGTAAGCTCTGCGGCTGCTCTTAGGATGTCCTGGAGACAGGCCCAGGGCAGGGGGCTTCCTCTCCCCAGTGGGATGTGGATGGGAGAACAGTTCTAGGCTAAGCAGGAGCTCTACTTGCTAAATACAATTCAGCCCACTCTATCTACCGAGAACACCCCTTCCCAGGGAGGAATATTAACATTTCTACATGCTTCGTAATCCCAGATGAACCTCACTAATATGAAACCTACAAATTTAAACCATCCTATCATTTAGTCCAAGCTGAAATTTGGGTTGGTTCTTGCCTCTGAAAAAACTGCCTGCTGTGCAAATTAATTCTGTAAATAAGATTATAAGTGTTTCACCTTCTTAAGAGAGCAAAATGCTTTCAAGCATGTGAAAAAATATTATTTCCATACAAATAATTGATAAGCAGAAGCTGAAACATTCCTATCTCTTAATTGGAGCAGGATTCCAAAGGCTAGAATGATCAGCATTTTCCTGGTTTAAGCTGCTTCATGGGCTTAAAAACATCTTGAAGGGCAATTCCTTTAGCATAATTTATAACTTCAGTTTTTCACTAAGGTACATTGGCCTTCTCCATATGGCGTGGAATAAAATTCTATTTCAGCTGCTCTCAAGTTATCCAGTGTTCAGTCTCAAAAAAAAAGGAAGGAAGGAAGGAAGGAAGGAAGGAAGGAAGGAAGGAAGGAAGGAAAAAGGGAAGGAAGGACAGAAGGGAAGAAGGAAGGAAGGAAAGGAGAGAAAGAGAAAGGAAAATGAAGGAAGGGGAGGAAGGAGAAGGGAGGGAAAATACGGTTAAGCCTGTAAAGGAGTACAATATTTTAACCTTTTGACTTTGAAAATGAACGTGGCTGTCACTGTCATTAGTCTGAGATCACATGTATTTGCCAGAGCCTAGTTAACCAAACTGCTGAGATAACAGTGCTATTGAGACGACACTTTCTGGCGTGGCCAAGGTGGAGACCTGTTAACCTCATTCTGTTTCATGCGCCCAGACCACACCCCACTGAAGTTGCCAGTTTACAAACTAGACCCTGGTCAAGAGGGAACTTGGGAGAAAAAGTAAATGGAGACAACCTGGTGTGTTTAGACAGTGGACCAGGTGACCAGACTATCCTTCTCGTCTATGTGACTTTGGGAAAATCCCCTAACTTCACGAGGAACCCCGCCTGACACAGTCTCCTGCCCCGCTGGCAAGGCTGGAGCAAAACCAAAGGGAAGATAGCGTGGGAGAGCGTTTTTAAACTATGTAAATCTACGGAGAGGCAAAGAATTATAACTAGGGGCGGGTACGAATCTCCGCTTCTGCGGACAATGCTTCAAGCATGTTTACGCCAGCGATCAGAAGCTTGTGTTCGTCCAAGGTGGTACTTGCTCAGTGAGGTTACTGTAACGCTCAGCCTGAAGGGCGAAACAAGCAAAGTCGCCCTTACAACTGAGATGGATGGCACCGAATTCCCTGTCAGCACTAATCCCTGAAATAACCTTCACACGGAATCAACTCTCCTGTCGAACAGCGTTACCCATCGACCAGGGTCGTTTGAAGACCCTGATGGTTTAAAGCCCTGGCTTAATAAGCAATTCCAATTTCATTCCTCCCCCATCTGGATCAATATCGGAAGCAACTGTGCGTATCCAGCCCTTCCTTCTGGAATATAGATTCTTCAGGGCTTTTGGAGCCAAAAGCACTAAGGACTCTCTCTCCTGAGCTTCAGCTGCTCTTGTTTCAATTTTTTTTTTCTGGTTACTTCAAATATAGAAAAGAAGAAGAGAAATGGCCAAGAGATCCCAGATGGAGAGCAGAGCCGTTTGATTTTCACCTTGAAAGCTTCATGCGTCTCTGGTATTCATAGCAGCACTCACAGTCCACCAGGACGGTGGATTCTGGGCTTTGTGCAGCTCGTGATTTTATTGCACTAGCAGGAAACAGATTTAGAGCCCTCTGGCCTGGGAAATGTTGCACACTTTAGAGACTGATGGCTTTAGGGATGTGCTTTTTCCATAGCCAGGTGCCTTCTGATACATGTCACAGCTCAATACTCTACGTTGTCATTGTCCCTTTTCAAAGAGACTTACTTGGCCCGGTAAGTTTCCATATGAACTATTGAGACTGATGCCAAATTGGCATATTTGATGTTTGGTGTAGATGCAAGAGTTTCACATCCACCCGGATTACACACACCTGGACACACCAGCCCACAGGAACAGCAAAAATTCGAATCACAGGCTGCTTGGTTTTCCCTCTATGCATCGTCAAGCGCTGATCTGACCGCATCCCAAATCCGAGGCAGAACAGGGCGGCATCAGTGCTGTCAGCAGGTGCAGACCACGCTCCCTCTGCAGCCTTTCTAGAGATTGCAGCTCTCCCTCTCGTCTTCCATCCCAGCCGTCCCGTGCCCAGGAACGAGATCAACCAAGCAGGGCCTTCCGCCAAAACTGACTTTCCCTCCTGGGGGTGACAATGAGTGCTCAATCACCCTCCCACCAAGGAGAGGTGACAGGTTAGCTGTATCCTAGGCAAAATCTGCCCAAGTCAGTGCGTAGGTCTTGAAAGATCATCGTACATCAAGAACACCAGAAACTAAAAACAAAAATTTCACGTCTACTGGGTGATACAGAGCTAACACGGGGCGGGTTAGGGAATGGTGACAGTGCTTTGGGAATAAGTATTTCCATTTTATTTTTTATTTCAAATGTCACATTCAGTGTAATGGCAGCGTACATAGCTGTCTGTCTATAAACACAGGTCTTTCTCAGTCAATCTCTCTACCTATTTGATAGCAGAAAAATAAGAAAATTACTGTGTGTGTGTGTACATGTACGTGTGTCCTCAAAATCAAAAGGTGAGATAAACTTCTATAGTTTGGGATTTTATTTAAAACTAGGAGAGGAGGGTACGCAGTACAACGTTTTATCTTACTCACTGTTAGCAATCATAGAATCATATGAAATCAGACTAAATCTTAAGTACTCCTAGAATATCCCCGCACCTACTAGAAACTTCTCAAGCCACAACCTCTCTCCCAAAGAAGGGGCGCACCTGTGCGAGCTTCGAGCCAGAGCTCGGACCAGGCTACTCCCAGGCCAGAAAAGCTCCACGACTGCAGAGAGGGTCACGGGTAGTTCAGAATAATACTTTCCTTCAGGGCAGTCAGCTACAATCCCGATTTGATGGGAGTCTTTTCTTAAAATCAGGTGTGTTCGTATGCTTCCACCCCCGAAGACAGAGCCTTCTGGAAACAAATGTATCACATCTCACTAAGTCAAGAGAAATCCATCCCAGTTTTAGAAATTCAATTTAGTCTGGGTAAGCCTCCAAGCTCTGAAAGTAAGCTCCATCAGGAGCTTTATTATTCATAAATCTTCCCTTCGGCTTGGAGGTCTCCCAGCAGCCGCTCTCCTTCCTCCCGGTACTTTTCTACTTTCGTGTGTCAATAAAGAAATTTAACCTTTGCAGTCTCTCTGAATAACTCATATCAAGATATGGATCAAGATATACAGGAACAAAATGGTTTCACAAAAACTTCTTTTGGTTGTGTCCAACCTGGTAATTTGTGGAGAACAATCTAAATTCAGATGGTCGGGTCTGTGTGTATAAGCATGATTGAATTTAATTAAGCCGGTTAAACCAGATGATGAGATTTGTAACTAGAGCTATAAGCTATTGTTTCACTCAAGTAGAAAGTTATATCAAGAAACAAATGAAATCCTTGGCCTAGCTAATCAAGTAACAAAGGACATTGTTCACTAGGAATGAAAATCTCTCAACCATACAGATGCTGATAAATTTATTTTTTTGATTAAAAAAAATTATAACCCTAATACTTTTGAAAAAAATGTATCTTCTTACAGCAGATGCTACCACAAAGTCTATAGCTGGGAAAACATCTGGTTTGCTGGCTTGTGTGTACATCTGGGGGGAATGAGGACTTCAAGGACATTCTGGGTGGTACAGAGTGTATATATATCGTATTTTACATCAATAAACACCATGACAGCAACAACAACAAAAATAAATCTTGGGATTACAAGAAACCTGATTTCCAGCCAATGGCAATCTCAAGATAATATTTAATGTAACAAAATTGCAGAAGAGCCCAACAATTTAAATACCTTTGGTGTGAAGTTTTAACGTCCTGACTTAGATCTTTTGTGATCCAAATAATTTCAAGGCACTCCTGCCATCCTTATTGCTTTTATGTTGAATGGAGACCTCAACTAAATTCATAATATTTGGAATGAGAACACTCTGCTTCATGTGAACAACTAATGAAATTTGGGGACATTCATTTTATGATTAAGTGACTACTATCCAAATCTCATAGCATTTTGATGTTTTATACTTCGTATTTCTATTCTCAGGGGTCCTTGCTCCTTCAACATGTGTAGACAGCTTCATTTGATATTAACAGGAAATATACATTACCATAATAGATCTCCCTAGGTCCCTGTGATGACAGAGTAAAATGATTTGAATTTCAATGAAATATAATATTAGGGTAAGACAGAAATTCCAAAATGATCTTCACATATCAGGAATTTAAGAATAAAAAATTAGGAGACTTGGATTCTTTAGGAAAAGGTCTTTTTGTCTATTTCTAGAAGTTTTTACCCTAATCTTTCTTGGGCTGTTCTGGCTTTCATCTTTGCTCATTTTTACAGGCAAAAGCACAAACCTAGTATTATAATAAAGTATCATGTACAAATATATAGAAGCAGTTTTACCTGAAATTAAAGTATAGCATGTTAATAATTTAGATTTATACAGTGCCATTATTCTATAACTATCAAATAATCTCTACTTCCTTTTTTCTACTCAGAAATAAATATCTTTTAATACCTAGAATTATATAATGAAAAGGCTTATTCATAGCATCTTGAATTTTTCCATACAATTACTTTTTATATCCCCATAAAAGCCTGTTTCCACTGGTGTGGACCAGTTTTCAGCTGAAAGAAATTCTATGCCTTTGAAGGGCAGAAAGTAGCATCGTCTGTAATAGCTGATAATTCCGTTTGGTGCAAATCGCCGAGCACACAGGCAGGCTTTGAAGGACCCATAGGCTGCCGGGATAAGGCTGAGGTGCAGAGTCATCAAGCTCATGAGACCTAGACCTGGTTCTGCCACCACCTTGCCTGATCTTTGGGCTGCAGGCTCCCCAGGGAATGACACGGGACTTGCACTGGAGCGGCAGTTCTCAAAGTTCAGACCAAGGACCCTAGCAGTACCCACCTCCACTGAGGGAGCCCGCGAGATCAAAAACGTTTTTGATCTTATAAAAGACATCATCATGAGTATTATTATTATTATAAAAGATACAGTTTGATCTTAAAAGATACCATTTGCTTTTTTTAACCCCATTCTCTCACGAGAGCACAGTGGAATTTTCCATAGGCTACACGTCTTGCGATACGGCAGCAGACTGGAAGCAGCAGCAGATGAGAAAACCCACCTGGCGTCTGTAAAGCCAGACATCCCGGAGATCCGCAAAAATGTAAATTACCCCTCTTCGCTAAATATTTTTCTGTTTTCTGTTTTGTAATTACTTTTCCTAAAAAAAAAATTGTTACGTTAACATGTAGTAGATTTATTACTTTGTTCTTAATGAATTGATAAATAAAACTTTTTTAGAGCTCTCCATTTTAATTTCTAATATGGGAACCCTCAGTAGACAGAACCAACATGAACAAAGTTCTTTGGGGTCTTCGAAAATCTTTGAGAATGGAAAGGCGTTGTGAGAGCGAAGCGTTCGAGACCTGCCATGGTACAGGGTCTCTGAGAAGGATTTCGACTGTAAACCTCTATGATTCTAAGGGTGAGGTTCCACGGAGACGAACTATGAATGTACAAACCAGGGAAATCAGTGGCGGCCCACAGCGCCCTACACGGGGAATGCTGCCCTGTGCACACGGTCACCTACCTCGTTTAAGCAGCTATAATTTTGCTCCTCCCTTTTAAGCTCCACCCTTTGCTCCCTCTTCTGCTTTCGGACCCCACCTGCCACACCGCACACCCACCCCAACTCACACACGGGAGCAGAAAAGGAAGCTCCATTCAGCTCCTGAAAGACCTTGTTTCCTTCCCCCGCCCCCAGCTCCGATTGAGACATTGTAGGGCACCAACCTCTCTACTTACTGATATGATGACCCCCCTACCCTAGGGGTCGCCACACTGACCCTGCCCTATAGGGTGGCCCCAAATGGGCAGGAGATGCAGAGGAACATTCTTTCACTCAAGTCTTGCTCAGGCCCCAGCTCAGACCCACTACAGAGGTGCCGAAGTGGCTTTTCGGCCCCAAAGGAATTGTGGCAGGTGGTATTTGAGGTTGGCACTACCCACAATTCGACTGGGGGACACCAGCATACATTCCATTCAGTTGGAAGCAAGAGTAGTTTTCCACAAGAGAAGAGTTCATTTTGAGTTAAAAAAAAAGTTAGAACACCCAGAGTCTAACCTCGCCAGAACTGCCCTGTAGCCCTTGGTGCATACAGCTGGGGACTGTTCGTTACTACGCTTTGTCCTCCATGGCAACTGCTAACTTTAGGGACCAGGGGTTTAAATGGGCTCTATTTCCTTCAGGATCCATGTTCTTCCTGCTCCAGGCCACATCCCAGCCCCAACACCAGTCCTGCTTCCTGACCCATAAAAATAGGATGATCTTTCCTACAATTTAGGGCCAGAGAGGCAGGACGCAATGCCGCATCACAGCCATCAGCTGTGTGTGTCGACACCCGCTGACCCAGCACCTCCCTGGGCCCAGCTCTGTTTCTGTGTGCTCTGGAGGGCTGAGGCGAGTTTTTCAACATCCTTTCAGGAGTTGAGCACTTCACAGTTTTCAAAGCACTTATCTCATTTGATCTCATTTTATCCTCACAACAACTTGGATGATTCTCACCAACCCTAATGAAGAAAGCAGAGAACTATATTTGCACTGTAATTATCATGTTGCCCAAAATGGGAGTCCTCCTCCGGGAGGGAAACTGCTCTTATCACTGCGTTTAGCTAGCTCGGTTTTCTTTGTGAAACCAGCCCTCGGTGCTCCCTGAGAATTGCTAAGCTCCACTGTAAACCGAAGCACAGACGTATACAATAAGCAGACTGGGATGGAAGGCATGACCCAGCCCTGCTGCGTGCCCAGGGCTCAGAGGGGAAAAATGTGACTGGACTAGTCACGTCCTCTTACCGTTTTCACCAGATGTCTTGTCTTTTCCATTGGTTGCCCCAGCACCTTGTCGCTAAACGCATAAAAAAAAAAGAAAGAAATTGTTATCAGGATGATTTTCGTCTCTTTCATTGTTTTAAATATCTCTTGCATTGTATCGAGTTCTCTGTTACTTTAGCTCAGATGGCTAAAGCATCATGCTCATGAGAGCAGGAAGGACCAACCAAGGCAAGGATCTACTGCAGTCACACAGATGGCCTTCCTGGTCCACATCGCTGCTGTGTAAACACAGTTCACTTAGTAGCAAAGGAAACCAGGACAAAGACTGTTGTTGATCAGGCCTAACCTCACCGAAAACGTGGGGGAAACAGCCAAGAGTTTGCGTCAACTACAAGATCAGAATTTAAACTTTCGTCAATGATGGCTGTTACACTGCTATGTTTTCATTCAAGTCACTATGTCCAATGTCTTCATTTTAAATTTTATTTATTTATCTATCTATTTTTTGAGACAGAGTCTTGCTCTGTCACCCCAGCTAGAGTGCAGTGGCATCATCATAGCTCACTGCAACCTCAAACTCCTGGGTTCAAGCAATCCTCCTGCCTCAGCCTCCCAAGTAGCTGGAACTAAAGGCATGAGCCACCACGCCCAGCTCATTTTTCTATTTTTAGTAGAGACAGGGTCTTGCTCTTGCTCAGGCTGGTCTCCAACTCCTGAGCTCAAGCAATCCTCCAGCCTTGGCCTCCTAGAGTGCTAGGATTACAGGCATGAGCCACTGCGCCAGGCCTTAAGTAAATTTTAATCAACTACAAGACTCTTATGTTGATAGAGTTTCTCCTACTGTTGAAACATTTTTTCTGCCATTGTTTATGCCTATACTGTGAATTTTTATTTTACCAGCTTGATGGAAGTATGAAGAATTCTATCAGTAGACTTGGATCTTTGGGCGAGATTCTCTGGGTGTGAGGTCTGGGGGACTGGGTGAAATGCGTTACATTACAAAGCGTGTTTCCTCAAAGCTTAACATGATGTTCAAACTATTCTAGCCCATGGAGAGAGAAGCATTCTGTCAATACAACTTTTTGGTCATTATCAGAAAATACACCTATAAAGTCTAGCTTTCAGGTGAAGAAAATGAGGCAGGTGGGAACATGATTTGTCCAAGACCTATATCATCTTGGCTAACGGGTGGCAGAGGCCTCCTTGCCTACAGGAATCACTATGGAAATGTAACCATCTGGGTGGGACCCCGGAAAGGGAGGCAGGGCACCAGGCAAGGAGAAAACCACTGCAGGTGACCACACAATGGGAGGAAGGTACCCTCAAAATTCATGTTTGGGTCCAGGACTAAGAACAATATTATAAAAATAATAATCAGTTCCCTTTGGTGTTCAGTGTTGTTGTGAGAAATTCCCACATCATTTGTCACCCCTTGATTAATGGTACACGGATTATCTGGGGAAACCTTGCTTCCACATTCTGGTTAATGTAAGCAAATAGGGTGAATGATAAAGACTTATGTTAACAAAGTTAACCTGAGTGTGCTTATTGCCTTTTGCAGATGATAACCCGAGAGAAGCGAAGTAAAGCCTTCTGCATCGTATCAACACCCCTCACCCTCCACCCTAGCTAACGTGAAATGATTTAAACCAGATAACGTATTTCTTAAATTTAGTAGATTTGCAAGTAAAAATGCCTCCTTCTTGCCTGTCCCTATTTTGATGGCTTCTATCTCAGCACAAAGCTGGCAGCTGGCTGTACCGGATGGGAATTTGACCTGGTCAGGAATGCAACAGCTGTCCTGGGTGACTCAACTCCTGCATTTGAACCCTGGATCCTTCCCTGCATAATTCATAGAAGGCTCAGAAAAAGAGAAAATTCCACGGAATAAAAGGACCGTGTTTTAGAGTAGAATAAAGTCAAATTAAATGCAATACAAGTACAAAATAGGCACACACACAGCCCCGCTGTCTTTAAATGCTTTAAACATGAACACCTTTCAAATGTCATGAATACCTCATTTCTTAAAAGATCACTTTCTAGAAACCAGAGGAAAACCAAAATGAAATGTGCTCGGGGAGAAAAGGAGTCATTCTTCAGGCTTTCTAAGACAGCGTTCTTGTGTCGGGTCTTATTTAACGGAGGCACGGTGAAGCTGATTGATGTCACAGGAGATGGTGTCTTGGATCAGAAATGATTCTGGTAAAAAAGAACTAGTCATCGAAAGCTCGTCGTTGCAGAATTCTTTGAGATCTTACGACATTTTCAAGGGAAGGCCGGGAGCAGAGGGAAATTGTCCAAGAGTTTCCCTGGGGTCTTGTCTCTGCACGTGACTGTTCCATCACCACACCAGGCCCGGCAGTTGATCATGGAGCGAGTCTGGGCCGGGCCGGGTGAGGGGGGATCGCAGCTCACACTGCGGAGCCCAGGATCTAAGGGCTCTGGAGCATCACTGACGCGTGAGTTCTGACGGCATCCTTGGCAGAGTAGAAACCCTCGGTATCCTCATCAGCCTGGCTGTCCCAATCGTATCCCAAGGCGCAGAGAGGAACTTGCTCGAGCACACAGTAGGGAAGAAGCAGAGCCAGGATTCAAACCCAAAGAACCGGGCTCTAACGTCTCCCCCCTTAACCACCATGCCAATGTCTCTCCGTCTTGTGTGCAGGGAGTAATGAGGCAGGGAGATAAGGGTTTGAAGGTTAATGTGGCTTCATTAGCACCACAGGCTGAGAGTTTTCAGAACACTTGGCTTACAGGAAGAAGCAGAGTCAAACAGCCAATGGCTCGATTGTAGAAATGCTACGAGATCTTTTTTTAGTGTTTAAATAACACAGGCACCCAGAGCCAGGCTACGCCAACATAAATGGCTGGCTGGATGGATGAATGGCTGAACGTAGATCACTCTCTAAAAGGCCATTAGGGGAAACATTCTTTTTCACGAGGAGATAGAGGTTAGCATTCTGGGGAAGAGGCTGCCTTTTCTCTCTGCCCCACTTTCTTCCAGAGCTGAGAAGATCTGACCTCTTCCCTCCACCCTAAATCAGCTCCAACCATGAGTTCATCGTCCTGAGAACCCATGTTGCTCACTGAACAGAAGTAGTCCCACCTCAAAGACATCATCTATTATAATTGGACTAATAAATAAAATCAAGTGTTGAAGGAAAAGGGCACGATAACTGGACTTCAGAACAAACCCTAACATGAGATTCTGGAATTCTGAGCACATTCCTAGGAATTCCATCAATGGCTCAATGGTGTCCTGAATACCACCACCGTGTTATTCAGTTTAGATATCCGTATAACTTAATATATGAGGGTATGCAGAAGGCAGGGAAAGTGTTCTTTGGCCAAATACAAACAGCCACAATTACCAGGTTAATGCAATGTAGAAAATATGTTGTCAGAATTCCCTAGAAAACCAAGCACTCATGTATTTGAGAGTTTCAGGAGTGTGGCATTCGATACCATTTTGTAGCAGATACCTGCTCGGGTGTTTTCTGGTGGATCTAGAGAGTGATCAATGGCTGTGGCTGTGAAGAACAGCAGAGATTGATAACACATGAGATTTCCTTATCTTCTCTTCTGGGGCAGGGGTGGTAATAGAGGCAAAAAATCAGCATCAGTTTCAGCCACAGCAAAACTGGAGCCATCAGGTGTCCTCCTAATTGCACTCCTGGGAGAATCCTGCCCGAGTCTTGTGGTCTGCCCCTTGTGATGGTGCTTGGCACAGAGGTCCTCATTCAGGTCCTCTCCTGGTCATCTCCACCCCAGCCCCTTCCTAACAAATTCCCTTTCATAAAATGCTCCTGTTTGGGACCCTCTGCATCACCTTGTCCCCTGCATACACGGCAGCCTCCTCCATGCTCACCTTAGTGTCTAGAAGGACAACCCCTTCCTCCTTTGGCTGTCTGAAATCAGTGTCCCTGGTGCCAGCTCTGTGTCTGTTCCCTCGGACTGGCCCTCCCTCTTCAAACATGTCAAAGCAATGTTCCTGTGGTCATCCTCAGAGACCTTTTCAAGGGACAGAGGTCCCTTTGTGGGACAGCGTATTCTACTCAGACTTGTCTTTATGATCACGACTAGGAAAACTACTTGACTCTTTAGAACACAGACACATCTTCCTCAAAATGGCCTCTTTCAATACTGTCCTTATTTCACTGTCTGGATGCACTTAATACCCATCAAAGGATGAAACACGAGTACTCAGAAAGGGAGGTTTCCTTTCTCGGCAATATTCACTAATAAAAATACAGCACGTCAGAATTTCATAAGACCATAATTAAAAGGAACTTAAATAACGAATGAGTATATGAAAGATCCTTGTGCCTTGAAATGTTTCTTCTGATAACTTAGGACTTGCCAAGCATCCATAAAAAGGCAGGGAGGCATTTAAGGTACAATTTTTGTAGTGATCTTTCCTGACAGTCCCGTTGCACCGAGGTCTGCAGGAAAATAACAAAGAATATGTCTTAGTCTGGCTTCCCAGAAAGCAAAGCCTGAGGCAAGTGCCGTTGTTCTAGAATTTTATTAGAGTAGCTGATGCCAGGAATGAGGGGGAGGAAGGAAGCAGGGCAGAGAGTGAGCTACCGTGAGGACTCCTCATCAAACCGGCGCTCTCATGGGGCAACCGAACGTTGCCCTTGTGGGGTGGCCCGTGAGAGCTGTGTAAACTGTGTCTGAGGACAGACCCTTGGGGGAGCCGCAAACGATTTATCCACCAGCTCCTGTCTCTCATTGATCCAAGATGCTCTGCAGAGCACTGGTCCCCGATGCGTCTGGGCTGTGCAAGGTCTTGCACCCGGCATCCGCCCGGGGCCGAGGAGGCAGCCCCGGGCTGGGGGAGGGAAGGTGGAGGTGTTCAGTATGGGCAGGATGATATGCTGTCCCTCTGCACCTGCCTGAAGTCTGTGGGGCCCAGGCTGAGCTGGCCACTCGCAGGGGTCCTCAGAGAGGGTCCGTAGTGACACGTGAGTGGTGTCTGACCCAGCACACAAACATGACTGGGTGACTTCTTTCTTCAACCACGTTGCAAAATCACAGAGAGCCCCTTCATATCAGATGTCTCCCTAGCTGAGCAGACCACACTAAGTTCCAGGTAAATAACTGGCTTTGGATCCATTTCTCTCTGTACTTTGAGTTTGGAATGGATGTAAAGATATGTCTGGCCGTGTTTATGTTACAGCTAAGAGCTGTACACACGTCATTAACAGCAGGGCTGGAATAGAAATGTGTTGGCATCCTGAATGTCGCTAACAGCCTCAAACACTCTCAGGACCTGTCTCTTACAAAGCCTCCTTATGCTTCCTCTGAAAGTAAGGGACTCGCCTATGTGTCAGTCTGTTATTCTTCCTTGTGAAATCTATTACAAAATCAAGTGTTCTTGGAATAGCCACCACCGGGTAAGGTGAACGAGGCATTTGCCACGGCCCAAAATATAAGGGGGCACCAAGAAACTCGATAATCAAATAATATTGTAAATCAAAAGTACTGCAAGAGGTCATGAACAAATATTAACATTGAAATACTAAATAAAGACAGGATTGAAATGACCGATACGTCCTTGTGCCTCAGTCTCCAGTGTGGTTCAACCCAACACTAGTGATCGTATTTCCCTAAAGTGAGGACACGACTGGAGCAACCCAGCAATCCCGGGACTAGAGAATTGTTCTAACGCAGTCACTGAAACCCTTTCACTACCTTACGGGCCGTGACTGTATGTTAAGAACTCACACCATCATTGTGTGAGTGTTTATGACGTGATTTCTAGAACACTGCGGTGGACGGTCCCATCTTTCACACGTTGCTGTCCACACTCACAAAATCGGTACTCTATTTGTACATCATGGAAGAAGCCAAATTACCAAAACCTGTCTCACCATTAATCCTAACCCGAAACATGAGGCAGATCGTGCCTGTTTGGAAAATCTCTCAGCGAAGTACCTATTGTAACATCTTGAGGATGAAACACAAGTTCCACAATTAAAAGACATTTATTTTCTATTCCAGAGGTTGAAGAGTGTGAAATGTGAAATGAACTGTAGCTGGTTAAATCTGGGATCCAAGCTGCAGTCCAAGAATATTTTCGGAATCTATGCCTGTGGCATTCCAGTGGGTAAATTCGCAGCCGCTCTAAGAACTTGACTTGATATTTCATTTGATGAGATATGGCTTGACTAAAGGGTCCCCACTTCCAAAGCCTCCTTAGGGTTAGGGGACAGGGAGCCTCCTGAATCAGCAGGACCCAGGCCACCCCAGATTCCTCAGGGGCCCCTGCACTCCACCTCTTCTTTCTCATCTCCCCAGTAGACTTGCCCATTTGGTCACCAAAGATTGGAAAGAGCGTAATACAAAAATTTGGCTTCAGCAACACTAGAGAAAAGAAGACAGTGTCCCCAAGCAACCAGGTCTGCAGGGGACAAGGGACACAGGGACTCACAGACCCTCTAGCTCTCAGCAACATTCCTCCTGAGCCCTTTGGGAACAGCGGTGAGACTGGCTCCTCCAGGCCTGGTGCCAGCCTTCGGTGCTGCTGCTCAGGGGCAATCCCCAGTGAGAGGACTGTGGTGCTCCCAGGTCAGGAAATAAAAGATCATTTTTCAGAGCAGATTATCAAAACGAGGTGCATTCACCAACGTGCAAAGCTATCAGCAGTGAAGGTCGTGGCCACGTGGTCGTGGCCGGGTGTCAAATATCCGAATGCGGCCGGGGGAGGGGACTTACTCCTGGACCATTTGCTTTTGTCTTTTCTGAGCCAGGCCCTGGGCGGGGCCCAAGGGTCCTGAGGGGAAGGGCATGTGCTCCCACCTTGGTCGGCTCCCAGGCTGGAGGGGCAGGCAGGGAATAAAGCCACTAGATCAACACGGTGGGTGGGGAGGAGCGACCCAAGAATGACCGAGGTGGGGGGCACAGGAGAGGGGCCCCGATCTCATGCCACGGGCAGGTCTGGAGGGATGCTGTGAGCCACTGGCTGTCCCCAGCTGTGGGGTATGGGGGACATCCCTGACCAGAGTCTCAGTCCCCTCCTTGCGAGAGAGAAACCGTCGTCCATGACCCACACTGGCCGCATCTAAGGGCCCCATCCCCACCCCTCCGTCCACTAACGACAGTGTTTTCCACAGAGTCATCACTCGGTGATGTAGTGGACGGCTTCTCTGGATGAAGAGCAGGGACACTATTTGTTCCAAAGTGCTCTTTAGCATTTTGTTCTCTGTTCCCGACGTCTGGCCTCTGTTGGCCCCTGTCTACCAAGTGGTTGCAGAGATTTCACACAAGAAGGAAGGAAAACTCCATCTCCTTCCCACGGCGGCTCGAAAGCTCTTGTTAGCAAGTGCTACTTAATGCCATCTATCCCCCAGTGATGCATTTTCTCTTAAGTTATCTTTCTCCGTGGTGCTGTCTTCTGTTCCTGTGGTAGCATCACGGTATTTTCATTTCTAATGGTTTTGGGGTTTCTAGCTCCCCTGAAATGGCAGCATCTCGACAAGCAGTTCCTCAGATGGGTCATAACTAGAGAAAATAACACAAATCTGCATCTCTTTTGCATATATTGCACTTGGGACCATGAAGTTTCAGATATTGCATATTCTTCGCAACACCCCACACGGGAGAGACATCAAACGGAGAACCGTCCCCAGTTACCCCAGTAAGTTTCTTTTGATCGCCGTGTTTATAAAGAAACAAAAAGATGGTTTCTATATTTAATGTTTTAATGCAAAGGATCATGAGTCTCTTGGACGATCAGTCTTTAAATGAACAGGAAGCAGAGCCGCAGCAACTGCAGTGAAACGGGAGGCAGGAGCAGCCGGGTGGGCCAGCAGGTAGTCGATGGCTCCTGGGCCACCACGGTCATTAAGCAAATGGCTTCTCTGGAGCATCAAAGGTGCATCATTAAAGGCACTTTCCAAATCAAAGCTGCTGAGTTTGTCCGAAGAGCAGAAGAGACTTTTATGCCAACATTTTATGATAAGGACAGAATAGATTTAATTTCTTGCCACTGATATTTTTAAATCATCTATAATTCTCCTACTAACATTCCAAAAATTGAGCATTAATTTAATCCCAAAAGGTGTAGAAATTAATGTCAAAAGAAAACTTCAGCTGGAAGGGTTTTTTTCTTTTTTTAAGTTGGTTTAAAAATAAAGTGATGGGATCTTCCAATGCATTAACCTTTCTAGTGCTCCCTCTGCACTCTTATTCTCACCTGTGAAAGATCCACGGGCTGAAATTCTGCCTCAAACTCTGTATTCTATTCCTAGCACTTTTTTCCTGATCTTTATGGTAAGAGAATTAATTAGCATCACTGCAGTTCAGGCAAACCGTTTAGGAAGGGACCATCATTTTCAGGGATTCATGATTTCCTTTACTGAAATCCATCTTCTTCTTTATCCCACAGACATATTTTTAAAATTAGTATTTTCTACCCTACAAAACCTTCTTTGTGCCAATTTTCATTTTAAAGAATACTGTTTTCTATTTGCAAAAGTAGAATATGTCATTATGAAATTTTTGGAAAATAAATGCACAAGAAAGAAAGCCAACTATAATTCAACTGATCACAGTCAATCCTTGTTAATAATACTGCAGGATATTTTCTGTGTGGACACAACATACACATAGTCTCTGTTTTATAAAAATTGCCATATGCCACACACATAATTTCATAATAGGTGTCTGTTGCAACTTAAAGGATAGTTGCTCTTTAGTGACCTATGTGTGCAGGTTTCCACCTGCACAGATTTGATGATGTGAAATGTCCACCCCAGTCTGTCGAGTTCATTTGGAGCTTTTCAAATCCTCCGTATCTCATCCAGGCCAAAATAGTCCCTTTGCTTTGTTTACTCAGCTCAACGAAGAGTCGCAGCAAGGTGTGTGTTGCTGTCGATTGTCTTTGAAAATGAAGGGTGCAGAAGGTTCTGAATGGTCCTTGCGTTGGGCAAACGCCACCACAATTCTTGCAGGGTTATGGACTGGATTGGGACCTCCCTCAAAGGATTCAAAGGATGTCCTAACCCTCAGGACCTCAGAATGTCATCTTACTTAGAGATGGGGTCTTTGCAGAAGTGATCAAATTAAGAAGAGGTCACTAGGGTGGCCCTAATCTGGTACAGCAGGTGTCCTTATAAACAGGGATGATTTGGACACAGACATGCACAGACGGAAGGGGCTGTGAAGAGACAGGGTGCAGATGGCCTGGAACAGACCTTCCCTCACAGCTCGTAGAAGGAACCAATCCTGCACATACCTCAATTTTCATATTTTTTTTTTCTTTTAGGAGACAATGTCTCATTATGTTGCCCAGGCTGATCTCAAATTCCTGGCCTCAAGCAATCCTCCAACCTCGGCCTCTCAAAGTGCTGGGATTGCAGGTGTGAGATGCCGTGCCCAGCCAGACACCCAGATTTGAAACTCCTGGTCTCCAGAACTAAGAGAGAACACGTTTCTGTGGCTTAAGCCTCCCAACTTGTGGTACTTCGTGACAGCAGCCATAGGAGACTAAGTGATAGGTACAGACAGCAGTATGCGAAGGGACAGACTTCTCCACCTGTGCTGATAAAAGGACACTCAGAGAAGAAAGCTGGACACAGGCTTGCTCTGGGGCCCCTGAGCCCTGCCCTGGCATCCCGGTCCAGAGGACAGGGAGGAGCCCCAGCCTCAGGGCCCAGAGCACATGGGGTATGTGCCCTCTGTAGGGGCTGATTCTATGGGCATGGGCTGAGTTCTCTCCTGAGCCCCCAGCCACATGGAGGCTGAACACTGACCCTGGGCTGGAAACAAGGGCACTATCCTGCTTAAACCACCCGCCAGGAATGCTTTCTCCAGCCCAGAGCCAGAGGTTTCCCCAGATGCCTGGTATGATGTCGCTCTCTGCCCCTTTGTGAGGCAGCACCTAGCAGGGGGACGAGCCGTGGGCAGAGCAGCCCAGTGGCAGCCAGGAGCTTGGCTGGGACTCACGCTCCGTTCCTGGCTGCCGCGTGGTTACACACCTCCCCACAACCCTGGCTCTGCTGGATGTGGCTGAGTAGCCCCTGGAGCAGGAGTGGGTGGTGGTGTTTGTTCTGCCAGTTTAAGAAAGATCAGGACAGAAACCCAATTAAAGTTTAGGGCTGAGGCTGCCCTGCAGAAGCAAACACAACACGCTCCTACCCAGTGAATGCCCTCTGCTGTCTGAGATCCTGGAATGAGCTACAAGGATCAGGAACTTGGGTCACTCTTATGTCCCTTCTGACACTTCCGCTATTCGTTACAAAGCACCATTTAGAAATTGTTGCTCTGCATGATTTAATTTATTTACAAGCCTATGTGATCATGCTATTCTCAAAACCGTGTGCAAACCTTGCATCGTAATTGGGCTTGTTTTTATTTAGGGTGTGCCGTGGAGGATGTGGGTCCTAGGGCTAAAGGTGGAAGGAAGGGATGGGCTCCACAGGCACACAGAAGAATTTTTCAGGGTGACAAGATACTCTATGTCTCAATTATAAGACTGTATTCGTGTCAATACTCATCAACAGTACAACTAAAAGAGGTACATTTTACTATATATAGATGACACTTTAATAATTCTGACTTTAAAAAAAAAAGTGTCTTGCAATCAGACTGCACAGGCTATCCCAGCCCTGTCATGTGGCAGTTGCATGACTGTATGCAGGTCACTTGAGTTCTCTGAGCCTCAGTTTCTGCTTCTATAAAATGGGAATAACGATATATCTACCTCATTAGGGTGTGAGAATTAAATGAAATAAAAATGCTCCATTGCATGAATCTGGTTCCTAAAAGAAATCAGACAGCAAAGTAATGGTAAAACAGGCTTAAAAAGAAATTCACCTCTTTCTTTTCCATTGTATTCAACTTGCAGTATAGTTAAGGAAATGAAAAAAGCACGTTGTGCTCAGCAGTTTGAAGACCAGGGGTAAAGCCCAGATCCCACGTGTGGCTGAGGGATCATTCACTCCTCAGCTTCTTCGTCTAGCCAGTCTCTTTTTCATGGTGAATTAAAACAAATTAAATAAAACAGAACATGTACCTCGCATGGCTGTTACGAGAATCCAAAGAAAGAATATTAATATTTGCAATCATTTTTCTCATAGAGGATGTAGCCTCTACCTATGTTATTAAGTTGTTAATTTTCATTAGTTTCTCAGGCCTCTGATTCTGGTGGATACATTTCGTGTGTTTGGTAAAAATTACAGCTTGCGTTTTTTCTAGAAAGGGAAGATACAAGAGGAGGGTACACTGATGGTCAAAGAACCAACTGGATGGAAGTGGGGGGAAGCTGGGAGAGGCTAGGGGCCCCATTATGACGTCTGTGTATCTGATTCAATCTTTAGACTCTCTGCAGGCCTGAGGTTGGATAAAAGGACGAGGGAAGCAACATCTCCACTTGTCCCAGCAACAGCCAAAGTAACCCACCCTCAACCAGCACTGGGAGCCCCACGGATCTGTAAGGTGCTGGAACAATGCGCGAATGAAGATGTCTGCCCACCCTCTGCAGCCGAATTGCACCCAGAGAAATGCTTCTACATCCACCCCACTTCCTTTATTGTCCTCCTGTATTTGTGTCAGTTCCTTAGATTAGCCTCAGAATAAAGGTTGCTGGCATAAAGGCCAGATGCTAGCCAGAACAGCTGCCGTGGTTGGAAAATGACCACAGTGGGCTTTTGGACAAGGCACAGATATCCAAAAGCTTCTCACAGGATTACAATCTCACGGGGTACACAGAAGGCACCAGATCCAAGCAGGGTAGAGGAAGAAAGAAGGAATTTGTTTTCTCTTCCTGTCCCTGGAAGTTATGGCTGACTAACCAGACGCCAAGAGTAAGAAAGAGGTTGGAAAATTGTCAATAATAGGTCAACGTCATAGAAGAAACTGTGCCTGGAAGTAACTCATTTAAGGGCAAGTGTGCCTTTTACAGATGATTAGGGAAAAAAACAACAGGCAAGGCCAGTTTTCTAGAACTAAAGGAAACCCGTAATGTAATGACTTCGAGAATACCAAGCCTGCCTGTCCTTCCTAGAATGATGTGATTTTTCAAGGACTTTTACACTTCAAAGGCTAGAGAAGTTGAAGTGAGAGCAGAAAACCCACATGGGGTCTCCCCGGATTACGGAAACTGGCCATAGAGACAGACACGTCTTTGCTTTCAACAGCAACACCAGCATTCCATTCCCCATCCCTCTCCAATATAGCTAGTAAAATGCCTTGCCAGTTGTCATCAAATAAAGGTAAAAGAATGAACAAAAACCACAGAATGAAAATGCCCCAACAGCCAGGAGAATCCTGCCCTACGGGTCCCTAAGCAGCAATCCATCCTGAAAGATCTCTCACCATGGCTACACGGGCTCTAACACAGCTGAACCAATCATAACCTACTGCTGTGTTCAGATTCCTTGTTAAGTGAACAAAAAGGTGTGCAGGAGAAGAAAGGACACA